>NW_024070188.1:27207662-27324675 GCF_014754425.2 Oryx dammah
TTCTGCAAAGTAATCTTAATAATCCCATTTTATAGATGAATATGCTGAGGCTGAAGGCAGTAAAATACCTCTCCCAGGTAACACAATTATCAGCTCCCACCAAGGGATTCAAGCCTAGGTTGTAAATACCAGAATATCCTTCTCAGACAAGAAAACATAAAAGTTTCCTAAACTTGTGTTTAGTTGAATTTTTGAGGGCTTTTAGTGCTCAAAGGGCTTTTGAGTCTTGGAAGCTGCAGCTTCAGTTTGCTTTTGAACATCCTAAAGGCCACAGGGGCAGAAATAGCATTAAGTGGAGAAGTAATCCAAAAGAAGAGTCTAAAATTTCAGATACTGTATATATAGAAAGATATACTGTGCTTAGTCACTCAGTCGTGTCCGACTCTTTCTGATCCCATGGACTGTAGCCCGCCAGGCTCCTCTGTCCATAGGGATTCTCCAGGCAAGAGTACTGGAGTGGGTTGCCATGCCCTCCTCCAGGGGATCTTCCCAACCCAGGGATTGAACCCAGGTCTCCTGTATTGCCGGCGGATTCTTTGCTGTCTCAGCCAGCAAGGAAGCCTGAAAGATATACCACTTGGGTCTTTTCAAATGGATTAAAGGACGCCACACCTACGTT
The DNA here is from genome assembly GCF_014754425.2 of Oryx dammah. Lineage (NCBI taxonomy): Eukaryota > Metazoa > Chordata > Mammalia > Artiodactyla > Bovidae > Oryx > Oryx dammah. Next base: position 27,208,282 of record NW_024070188.1, read on the forward strand.
TTCCAAAAGGGCTATTTTCTTTTGGTGTGCCTGGACTGATGAGGTGTGTGTGTGGGATTCTTTAGAAACTTTCTGATGCCATCTCCTGGTACAGTCATGGGCTTGGGTACTGAAATACAGGAGAAATTAGCACCCATTGAAGCACCTTACAGTCTCTCTCCCCTCTGTTCCTCCAGTGATTTCTACAGGCTGAAGTTTCCTTTTAATTTCTGCATCACATCGTTAGTACAGTTTGACTTCTTGGAACTCTTGGTCACAAGATTTCAGGTTTGAAGTGATAGCTTTTGTTACTATCTTATCTGCTACCAGAGTCCCTTTTCTGTTATAGAAATTCAGAGCAGGAAAGTTGATGCTTTCCCCAACAGGTGAGTCACTAAGAAAATGCTTGAGTTCTCAAAAGGTGATGGTTCTACTCCAAGCTGGTGAATTTCATGAACAAACAAAGCTCTGTTTGTAACCCTATCAGATAAGAATAATCTGCAGTGTGTTTTCTGTTTGGTACAGGAAATAGGAGGTGGGTGATTCCACTTTGTGGAATTTGGCAATCTTCTCTTTGGTCAGTATCTCTTATTTTGTTACTCATATTTTAACAAAAAGAAAAGAGGTCTTTTAAAAGACTATGAAACCCATATTTTGAATGGAGATAGGTAAGGAAGGAAGCGTGGGATGTGTCCAGAGGTCAGACAGTTCATGTCTTTAGCTGGAGCAAAGGGTATGTGGCGGTCAGGAGAGTCAGCACCAGTTCAGGGAGGACCTTCAATGTTCGGCTGAGGAGGTTAGGCTTTCTTCTCAAAAGGGTGGGAGCTACTGAGGATTTCTGATGAGAACTGCATTTTAGGGAGACTGGTGTATTAACCATGTGTGAAGTGGAGTGGAAGATAGATAGTAGACACAGGGAAACCCGAGAGAGGTCCACTATCGTCTCCCAGGCTAAAGAAGGGAAGCAGGGAATGAAAAAGATGTCATGGGGGTAGGGTGAGGTGGCAGAGCTACAGCAGAGATAGAAATTACAGAGTCAGAATGTATATGGAGGGCAAAGGTGGTGCCAATATTTCTGCACTGGGTGAGCGGGAAGACGGTGGCATGGAGAGATGTGGAGAGAATATATGGCAGGGAGAGCACAGGTTTGAAAGGAAAGATCATGAGACCCCTTTGGGACACACTGAGTTTGAGGTGTTAATGGGACATGCAGGTGGAGATCAGAGGACGACAAGGCCTTGGAGGCTTAAGCTATTAGCTAAGTTTTTGGTCCAAGCTTCAGCTTAAATGAGCTAACCTGAATTAAGGCGTTGGTTGAAGCAGTAATACTGGATGAGAACATGGAAGCACCCAAGCGAGCAGCCAAAACTAAGGGATACCAGGTCCTTGAAGATCCTGCCTTAGGGAGCAGTTGGAGAAGGGCTTAGATAAATTGTTGAACAGGAAGAGAGCAGGGGTCTGGAAAGCTGAGGAAAGAGATTTAGGAAGGAAGGGGTCAGTACTATTCACTTTGGCGAAGGGGCTGAGAAGGTGGCGGATGGAAGCTGGTGATCTTTGAGAGGACAATTAAGAATAGCAGTGTGGGTCAAAGCACAAGAAAACACACTGAAAATGACATTGGGTGTAATTAATGTCGCTGCAGTAGTACAATGGAATTGAAATATAACATTTAGCTAAATTGATAACATAAATACTTTCTAAGTGTTTACTATGCGTGTGTGCACGCAGAGTCACTAAGTTGTGCTTGACTCTTTGTGACCCTGTGAACTGTAGCCCGCCAGGCTCTTCTGTCCGTGGAATTCTCCAGGCAAGAACACTGGAGTGGATTGCCAGTTCCTCCTGCAGCGGATCCTCCCAACCCAGGGATTGAACCTGCGTCTCCTGTGTCTCTCCTGCATTGGAAGGCGGATCCTTCCCCACTGGGCCAGCTGAGAAGCCCAGGTGTTTCCTATACCACTCAGAAATTAAAAATTTAAATGCAATAGTACATTTAAATATGGTTTACATGGCAAATTTTATGTCATATTTTACCACAAAAAAAGTAGGAGAAAAATTTTAACATTTCAAAAGTTGTATTATTCTCTACACTTTTCCTATGCTTGAAATATATCATAATAAATTGCTTTAAAAAGTGGAGAAAAAATTAAGTGGTAAGTCAGAAACAGACGTTGCAAATACAGAATACTCTCTAGAGGAGTTTGAGAACTGAGTGAAGGAAAAAAGGATGCCTGACAGAGCTTGACGAGGGTAATGGGATAGAAAGAATTTATTTTTCTTTTGATGAGGCAACTTGGACATGTTTCCTGATTTAGTATGAGGATCCAGAGGCAGGGAGAGAATGAAGGTGGGGGTGGGCATGGAGTGGGTTGAGTGGTGAAACTCAAAAAGGTATGTCTATGTCCCAACTCTTGGAACTATGAATGTGACCTTATTTGGAAAGAGGGTCTTTGCAGATGTAATTAGAGGATCTTAAATTTAATCTGGATTATCCCAGTGCATCCTAGTCCAAGATACAGAAGACACAGAGAGAATAGGAGAAGGCCACGTGAAGACAAAGGCAGATGGCGGTGATGCAGCGTCTGCGAAGGAGTGCCTGGTGTCACCAGAAGCTAGAGGCAGGGAAGGAGTCTCCCCTAAAACTCCTGGAGGCAGCATGGCCCTGCTCACAGCTTGGTATCAGACTTCTGCCCTCCGGAACTATGAGAGAATACATATCTATCTATTGTGTTCAGCCATCATGTTTGTGATTTTTTGTTACACAGCTTAGAACAGTAATATAGGGGTGGGGTGGGAAGGGCCTTTGGCCACAGCCTGGTCCTGAAGCAGACCTGGGGCTGGGTCTCAGGCATTACAGTGTTCCATGCGCAGCCTGGGGGCAGCACAGCTAGGTGCTCGGTGATTAGTAAAGGACCTCTGGGCTCATAGAAACAGCACAGGATTTCATTCGCAGAAATAATTTTCCTTTGTCTTCACATTTTCTTCTCCCTTTCCCATTCAATCTTAGGGAAAATCAACAAAGATTTCACAGTACTAATTTTTCCCTTGCACCTTCCATCTTTTCAGCTGCTGACAGTGGAGCCAGCATGGCCCTGTGGGTTTCCAGGGGAAACCTTTCCTGGGAGCTTACACCTCACGCTCCTTCGCACAGACCAAGTGACACGGGGGCTTGTGATCGAGCTGGGCAGCAGGTGGTGAAGGGGAGAGCTCTGGGGAGGCCTGGAGACAAGCTTTCCCCTCATAACTGCTGTGTATATTAGCTGTTGACTTAGATCATCCCAGTCCTTCCAAATTCCAGTAACAGAGAGGGCCTCATTGAGGCACTTAACAACCAGAGAGAGCTGACTGTCCCTTTAGTCAACTCTCTCTGGTGTTTGAATGAGCCGCTTATTCCTAGCCCAGCAAAAGCTGATGGATATGGTGGAAAAGCCTTTCCCAGGGAGAAACTAGAAGACAGAAGCTTCTAAGTTGCCTGAGGACAGGAGACACTGCCACACATGTGAGCCTTGCACGCTGGAGTCCCATGCACACAATAGATGCCCAGCAATGTCTTTTGTTTTTACATCTATACAAGGAACTTCACTCTTTTAAATTTAACCCATACTCCACTCTACTTCCCACGTGGAATATTTCATCATTACAAAACTACCAAAGTAATTTAACAATTTTTTTTTTTTTAAAAGCAGGCTTTACTGAAAAGCTTCTGGCTAAGACCTTTGAATCTGTCCCCTTGAGGGGCTCCAGGGCAGGACTCCAGCAGGGTGGTGTAAGACTTACTGTCCTGACGTGGGTGGCAGTTGTTAGAATAGGGACTGTTTTGTTTCATTAACAGTGAAGCATGCTGTCAGCTGGCAGCAACCGCCACAGCAAAAGATGCAACCAAATCCGACTCTGATCCATCCTGCTCTAGCCACAGGCAAACTTTTCCCTTTTATGGGTTCTCCAGGAGAAAGATGAGAATCAGACCAGGAGAGCCCCCTCAAAGAGGAATTATGTTGAAGTCAATGTAATGCAATCCGAACATTCTGTCGCCCTAAAACTGCCCCTAGCACTGTTTTCTAAAAGCAGAATGCAGTATCCAGAGGGGTGTCTTGGATTCCACCCAAGAGATTTAGTTTTTGAAGAGCCTAAAAGATTCCCAGCACATCATGAGTATGAGAGCCAGATTCCAGAAGGTTATACTGTCCGTGGGTGCTACCCTGCTTATCAAGAATTTGACAGAAATAAACGTTCATTCAGCTGAAATAGATGCATCTAAGAGGCAAACCTTCCTTAAACCCCACTAATGTACAACCTCAATCCACAACTGGATTCAATTACCGCGTGGAAAGAGAGGCATTTTCTCATAAAGCCGCTCTGTTTCCGTGCCTGGCTGCGAGCAGGGTCAGCCATGACAAAGACAAGCCTGTGCGTTGTATTTCTTTTCAAGCTCTTTTGCTGGTACTGCCAGGCCCCAGGCTGTTTGGATCAGTTATGTGGGGGCAAGTTTACTTGTTTTGGCTTTCAGCCTTTCTGTCCAGTGTTGAAGATAGAAGAACAAGCTTGTGACCTATTGATCCGTAGAACTGATGGGCTACCCAGCCGGACCCAGTGGTTATACCATGTCCACGTGTCCCTCAGGTGCAGCACTTCTGAGGAAGGTAAAAATTCTAAGGAAGGAGTGTGGGGGAGACTGTAGGGCACCTAGAGGGGTCTAGCATAAAGGAGTCTGAATGCTGCTGTTCTCAAATATTAATATATAGAGGGTGCTTGCTATGTGCCACTTCCTCCTAAGAGCTTTGCATATAGTAACTCATTCAATCCTCCCAACAAACCTCTGAAGTACTATCACTATCTGCACTTTACAGATGGGGAAATCGAGTCACAGAGATGAGTTTCCAAAGGTTACACAGTAAATGGCTATTGTCAAAGAGGAAGTTGCAGAAATTTAAAAACCATCACTGGCATTTATTTAGCCACTAAGCACATATGCAGCATTCTTCATTCATTCTTTACTTCAATACACTCAAAGGTATTTTGTATTGCTATAAGCACATTTTAAATCATAAGACCCAGGAGACCCACGTGGCCCAGCCTGCCTTGGGGCAGAGAAGAAATGATTCTTATGGAAAGCCAGTGAGCTTTCATAAGAGATAACTGCACCCAAAGGAGGTGAAGACCAAGCCCTCAGTTGTCTGATCAGCAGCTCAAGCTTCTTGCATGAATGTGGGTCTCTGATAGGGAACTCTGGGGCCTCTGACTGGGAGTGAACCTCGGGCCTGTGCCTGTGAACACAGGTACAGTCCAAGTTCCCACCCATCAGCTTAGTTCATTTTGACTGGTATCATTTTGTTGCCTCTTGGTTCCAAATTTACTCTTCATTACTCGCTTGACAATAATGGAAAAGCAGTTCTCTTTGACAGCTAATGTGGTGTTAAGTTGTGTTGGCAAAGGGTCTGGCAGGGACACTGAGGAGTGGCTCTTCTTCCAGGTTCCAGTACACTGGGTCATTAGGACCATGCAGCGGGCATGGCTTTGCCTGCAATGCCAGGTAGCCACAGCAGTAGTGTCTTCCTCTGGGTAGCTTCTCTGGGCACCTCCCTGTGAATGACTTCTGTTGGAACCTCCACAGGAAGCTTCATAATAGAATGCCCAAATGGGCACCCCACTGGGTAGCTTTGCAGTTAGTCTGGGGCCCAGTACCCCGTTCTATGGATGGCTTCCTCAGTACTCCAGAGAACAGGTTCTGCAATGCTTCACCAATATGGCCCCCAATGAACTTTTCTACCATCCAGGGAACATACCTGGGCGGGCACACCCTCTCCAAAGAGGAGGTATAGATCTCGACCCTGAGAGGAGGCAACCTCTTCCTGAACTTTCTGTCTCAGCCCTAGGGGTCATAGCTGCGCCCTGTGTTTCTATTCCTGTTTTCCTTTAGTGTTAGCTTTACCTCTTCCAGTGCTGAGCCAAACTCATGGTTACTCCAATTCCCTTTCAATAATTCTTTATGGTTAACTTTCTTTGTAGAAGTTACTGTGTGATTTCCATCTCCTGTTTGGACTCTAATATTAATACAGTCACTGTATTTTTTAGTCCACCCTTTAAAATAAAAATGTAGCCTCCTTTAAGAAGCATGGAAGAAACAAAAACATAAAAACACTTGCACAGTAAATACTAATGTTTAAGTAAGATATTTACTACTAAGTTACAAAGCTCTGTATCCTCTTTCAACTCTCAGTTCTATATCTGCATGATTCTTGCATAGTGGTAATCCTTGAACACAACCAAGTCTGTGTTCTGTGTTTACCAGTTTGACATTAAACAGTTTTGTGCAGTCCTATGTAGCCACTGTCCACATGCTCTTGTGTTTATCATCAGTCATGGCAATATAACATTCTATCTTTTTATACGCTAAAATTTGCTCAGCTAGTTCCTGAACATTGGCCATTTGGGTTGGTTCCTGCTTTTCCATGCTACAAAAAGTACAGAAATATCTTTGGGCAAGTTGCATCAATGTTATGTAATTTTTCCTGCTGTCTCTCCCTTTCTCCTTTCTCTAACAGCTGGGCTCACACATTTTCCCACTGGTAGACAACAGATTACTGCAACAGAGGAGACATATATGGGGGAATACCTGCTCATGAAGGAGGATGGAGCTTTTACTGAAGTAAAGGCTTCAGGAAGCAACAGATGCTTGACTTACTTAGGGCGCAGCTCTTGCCAGCAGGAGACCTGGGCCTCAGGGACAAGGGACAATAGCTGGTCGGAGTGGGAAACACTGAGAAGAAAGTCCTTCCAGAGACCAGGACTGCCTTTTTCTTGAGTCTCTCATATTGTAACTTGTGACTAATGCATTAGTCATACTGAACACGTGGAAACTACACAATATATACTAGAAAAACATTTTAGTTCTCAAGAATAGCCTCAAAATCAGACAATACTTGAAGTAATGGAGAGTGGGAAGGCACATTGCGATTATTGCTCTCTGACATTTTAAACCACCAAGAACTCAATTGTTTCCTGAATTCCCAGAGAGTCAAGGAACACGAAAAACCCTCTTTGTCATACAGCTAAGTAAATGTTAACCTCATACTTAAATCTTTTTTTTCCTCACAAAAAAGCATTCCTGGAACGGTGCCCCAAAAGGAGCTTAGGCATAAGCGTTCACCATATGAGGTTCATACATAATGCTTATCTGAAGATTATTTCATATCCATTCTTAAAAAATACCTTTGCTGTTCATGCATTTCTCAGTTAAATTCTCTTGTCACTTTGAAGATACTGTTCTAGTTTTCTGGGTTTTGTTGCTGTACAACAAAAAGGTGTTGGCTGACAACCAAATTATTTCTTTGTAGATGATGTGCCTCTTTTTTTTCTGTTTCTTGCCTTTAAGCTCTTCCTTTTTGAGCTTAGCATGCTGCAATTTTACAACAATGTGCCTGGGTATAGATTTTAAAAACTGATGCTTTAAGGTATACATGATACTTTCTGTGGATCGACATTGCTCACCAGTGGAGCTTCTGGTCCTTTATCCCTTTGGATATTGCCTTGCCACCTATTCTCTCTAGTATTTTCTGGGACTCTCATGATCAATATATTAAATCTCAGTCTCTCTTCTAAGTCTTAACCTCTCTTTCATATCTTCTATCGTCCTGTCTCTCTGTACTATATTCTGAGCAATTTCTTCGGACACTCTAGTTAACTGATTCTCTTTTCAACTGTGTCTTTGTTGCTATTTAGTTAGACTCTTTTGCAGCCCCATGGACTGTAGCCTGCCAGGCTCCTCTGTCCAAGGGATTTCCCAGGCAAGAATACTGGAGTGGGTTGCCTCCTGTTTAATCTAGCCATTGAGGTCCTAATGTCTACAATTATATTTTTCATTTATAAATGTTTTACTTGGCTCTTTTTCAAATCTGCTGGGGAAAGACATGTTCCACAGTCTCTCCGTACTGGCACACACTTAGTGATTTCATCCTGGTTTTCTTTAAGTCATACGCAGTATTTTAAACTCTGCATTTAATAATTCCAATTCCAAAACCCTAGGAGTGTAAACGCGTTGCTTGCTGCTTCTGCTTTGTCTTTCCTGTGGTGGCCTTCTTCCTTGCTGTTTGGCCGTCTTTGATTTGAAACTCACTTTGCTCCACCTGTGGGCCTCCTAAGAGCCTCCCTTGGAGGAGTTGACTTCAGCAGAGGCCTCCCTTTGCTTCCTCCAAGACCTAGAAGGCCAAGCAGCCCCCTTCAAGGGTCAGGGCTTAAAGCAGGAGACTTAGTTTGGCCGTTGACCCTTGCGATGGTCTAAGGCTTAGTGTTCTACTTTGTCCTGTGCTTCCCACCTCCTGCTTAAGCATGATTGCAGCTCATGGCTCACTTCTTTGGACTTTAAAGGGTTTCTTTGCTATCTGCAAGCTCAGCAGCACACATTAAAACCACACTGTATTCAGGATCTAACTGTATTGTGGCAGGAGGGTCTTCAGAGGATTGGCTCTGCTGTAATGTTGGGAATGGGTGGCGTGTATTCATGATATTCAGGGCATTCAGACACAGCAGCACAATATGCACAGGCTGAAGGAGATCTGGTTTGCACGTCAAAATTTTAAGATACTACAAAAGATACAAGAGGAAATCTCAAAGCTCTCTGCGCTTCATATATATATATATATATATGTATGGACGTGTACGCGTGCATAGATGTATAACACACACATATACTTTTGTATATATAATAAAAAAGAGACTGGTGAAGAGCTGATACCTGAAGTATTTGAATTCCTTTACGGAGCTGAAATTGGTATTCAGAGTGGGGTAAATAGAGGCCCCAAGAGGGAATCAGTAAGACCTTATCTTTGAGTCTCTATTTATAAACCAGATCTTGCCCTACTGGTATTTTATCCCTTTGGCTTCATAATTATAAGACTTAGCTAGTAATTTTCATACGAATATCCCTTTTGAAAGTTCCCTATAATTTCCTTATTTACAAGATGGGTGCTCATTAGAGTCCTCCTGGCTCTATTGGGTGACTTTTATCCACAGACAACAAATGGATGGACCATGTCATTTTCTCTGCTCGATGATCTTGTAGTGAAGGATGCTGAACTCAAACAACAGCTTAAAGAGATGCACCTTGCTTCCTACTTCTGCATGCAAAATTAATGTTTTTCCCTTTCAATAGGCACTTTCTCAGAAGGTTTTGAGAGGACTGGTTTTTGCTTTCATCACTAAAGTCTCCTCTGGGGGCAAATGGATACTTGTGTATGGATGGCTGAATTCCTTTGCTGTCCACCAGAGACTATCACAACATTGTTCATCAGCAAATAAAAATAAAAAATAAAAATAATTAATTAAAATCCCTCTGATGTGTATCCACCTTCCCCCTGGTACAGCAAAGTCTGCCTGGCTCTGCCTCTGCCCAGCTCTGCAGCTGTCTACTGAACTTTATAGTCTTCTCTAGTCTTCCACTGGAGAAGGAAATGGCAACCCACTCCAGTGTTCTTGCCTGGAGAATCCCAGGGACCGGGGAGCCTGGTGGGCTGCCGACCATAGGGTTGCACAGAGTCGGACACGACTGAAGCGACTTAGCAGCAGCAGCTAGTTTTCCAAGCAGAATGATCTGAAACAAGGCTTGCTTCTGGGTTGGGAATTAGTTGAAGAAAATCTGGGCTCCGAACAAAATCCACATTTAAAAGAGTGTGTCTTTTCTTTTATTGGCTTTTGTTCTAAAAAGCAAAGGCTGAAAAACAGCTGTTAGCTGTTTACACAGTATTTTTTATTTAAGTGTTAGACAATAGCTGTTTTCTTCTCCACTAAAATGGCACATTTTTTTCTCAGGCCATTTAAGTCTTCTCTCCCTGTGGTCACAAGTATTGGTATGCACCTCCACCCTCTCCCTAGGTTTCTGGAGGAGATTAAGCTTTTACGTTGTGTTTTTTTTTTTTCCTTCAGTTTCTGTTTTTTTTTTTTTTTTTGAAGTCTGACTTGGGTTTCTCAGGATAGTTGGCTGAATTTGGTTATCAGGTCAGAATGTTGCAGGTCACTTTTGGGGTCAACGTGACAGGTACTCACAGCAGACACTCTAGAGAAAATTTCTTTAGTTTCAGAGTGTTTGTGGCTAGATCACACGAGCAGAATTAGCTATGGACTTAGTGATGCTCATCTATTCTTGAGCCCTAAATATTGCTGGATGGTTTCCTCTGTTTGTAATTCAGAAGATGATTCCTGCCATTCTCCACTTTCTTGGGCATTTTCTAGGGATACCATCCTTCATCATCACCCTCACTATCCAGAGCTAAGCATCACACCATGCGCGAGGCTACATCTAACCCAGTTTCCAGAACTGGGAAATTCTTACAAGATGTCATCCAAGAAGCACTGCAAGCTTGTTGAAATCAAGATGACCATGGACGAAAGACAATCTTCGTCCTCTTCACTAGGACACTAGGTATTTGCAAATCCGTAATGACACTGCCACCTCCAATCCCCTAAAAATCCCCTAAAGTTACTCCTCAATCTTACTTTCTGTCACATGTAATTAAACAATATTTACTCTTGTTTAATAAGGAATAACACATTATGATCTTTTTCTCTTAAAATAAGTGGTCCAAAATTAGATATTAGAAAAAACAGTCCCCATGTATACAACACCAAATACTAGGCTTGTTAAGTCATTATTTCAAAAACAGGATTTGTGATAAATAATATCCCCCTTTGGGAGATGTAAGTTTTTGATATATTAAAGACTCTGAGAAGTCTTGTAGCAAAGAAACTTTAGGAAACTGTTTTCATGGGACAACTCTTAACCTCTCTCAGGACATCCACTGGGAAGAATGGGTTGTGAAGTCTGTCTTGAAGTTCACGTTGTCGGCATCCTCACATTCTGCTTGGCAGCTCAGGCCTTGGAGCCCCTGGGAGTCCTGATCTCAGTCACCCTATCCTACCGCTGCCAGCTCTCCACAAACCTCATCAACTCCCTTTGCTTGTGGGGCAAGTTCAGGTCAGGAGCCAATGCCCAATAATGCTATCAGTCAGGCTGCCACTGACTTGAACTAAGAGGAGAGAAGCACCCATGGTTGACAAAGAACCGGCCCCTTCTCTGCCACTATCTTCACCTGCCCTCTTCCTTACTGCGGACGCCTCTCTCATGCAGTACATCTGCTTCCATTATTAACCACTGTGTGGTTTACCTGCCGCCTTGACAGAGCCATAACTGGTGTGAAAGAGAAGGGTGAACCACAGCACCCTCAGGGACAGGTATTCCCGAAATACAGGAGTATGGGCATTTACCCGGAACCACATTAAGGCTGGCATGGAACATGAATTCTAGATTGAAAAGGGCCTGGCAACCACAAACAAACACATGTGACTTTGCAGAGAGGGAAAAGCAGACACTGACTTGGAACACTGCATTACACGCCCACAGGTGCCAACTTCCTGAGTGCGGAGGCACCCATTTCAGTCCAGACACCAGAAACCTTTGTAAAATCATGTGCCAAGGTTCTGCCCACTCTCCCACTGGGCATCCAGGGGCAGCTTAGGGGGAGCGGAGGGGCAAGATGGAAGAGGAGGGAATGAGGACATTCTCACATGCCACTGTGACTTCTCACTGCAGAGAGACTTTCATCTGTCAGTGAAATCTGCCTGTATCACGCTTGCCATGCACGCATGCCACAGGTTGCATGCAGTGTTGGGCAACAGGTTTATTTAGTTGCCCAACTCATGCCCACATCCAGTGGGCATGCCAGGAGAAAATGAAAAGCTAGAAACTGTTTGCATAACAATAATTAGTTTCATAGCTAAGTTACACACAATAGTGCTTTCAGCCCCCAGGAGCAAGTAAGGCTGATAAAATGTTTATGGGCTAGTAAATTTTTTTCTACTAATTTGCAAGGCGATAATAAAACCCATGAACTTGATGGCCTGCAGGAAACATAACAAGAACTGGGAATGTACAGTAATTTGGAGCTAGAAGGCCTCTTAAGGTCCTAAAGGAAATGACTCCCAGAAAGGAGATGAACCACAGTATTTTAAACAGAGAAGAATGATGCTAAGTTTGTGCTTAACCAGTTACAGCCTGGGAAAAGACCTTCCAGAAACAAATGGTGGAAGCTTCCTGCTTTCAATTATTCTTGCTTTAAAGAAAAAAATTAGTTCAAATATACAAAAAACTATCTTCAAATGAAAACAATGAATGAAGTACAATTTATCCTGCCTTGTAATATTAATTTAGGACTGCAAGTTTTTTTCCTGCAATATACACAGTCACACTGCGCCCTCTTGTGGCAAAAATGATTACAACCAGAATATAGAAGACACACCCCGCTGTATTTTACACTGTTAATGACCAGATTTATCTGGCAAGCTGTTCAAGGGAAAAGACAGTTTGCAGAAGGTGGTTGACAAGAGAGTCACTGCTGGGACACCTGTGAGCATGGACATCTGAGTGGGACTGTTCTTACACAAGGGGAGTTGCAGCTGAAAGGAATCCTAACCTTTTCACAGATGCAAAGAAAAACTCATCACAGAAAACTGAGTTTTAATTTTCTGTTTGATATTAAAGCTTAACCATCTTAACATTTTACAGCTAGCCCCATCTATAAATAACAATAATTGCTAGCATGTAGCAAATGTGACAGGCAGTTTGTACACATGACCTCATCTCGTCTCAAAACTATGATGTTATATAGGGAAACTGAAGCTTGGAAATAGGAAGTATTTGTTGTGTGTTTACCCAGTTAGTGAATGGCAGAGCAGGGATTTGAATGAATCTTCCCCTCATTCCATAAGCCTGCACATTTTCCATTGTGCTGACTTGACTCTAACCAAATATTTCTTGAGTACTTAATACCTGTGAGACACTGCTGCTGGGTGCCCTGGGGACTTATAGAGTGTAAGATACTCCCCATTCTTCAGGAATTTATGGCCTAGACAGGGGATTAAAAACATACATGGAAAAGAAGCCACCATACAATGCAGGAGAAGGCAATGGCAACCCACTCCAGTACTCTTGCCTGGAAAACCCCATGGATGGAGGAGCCTGGTAGGCTGCAGTCCATGGGGTCGCTAGGAGTCAGACAGGACTGAGCGACTTCACTTTCACTTTTCACTTTCATGCACTGGGGAAGGAAATGGCAACCCACTCCAGTGTTCTTGTCTGGAGAATCCCAGGGATGGGAGAGCCTGGTGGGCTGCTGTCTATGGGGTCACAGAGAGTCAGACAAGACTGAAGTAATTTAGCAGTATACAACGCAGTGTACAAGGACCATCTATGTAGAACTATTTTTAAACAAAGGATCGGTATGGTCATGTACATTTTCTCCATCAACTTCAATAGATTTTGCTTTTGGCCATGAGTGTGAGCAGGACCTGTGGCTCACTTCTAACCAATAGCATATGGCAAAGTTGATGGGACACACATGAGTATGTGTGATCATATGTCTATGTTACTTCAGATCTTAGCAACCACTTTGCTACAGTCTCTTTCTGGCTTTGAGGAAGCAAGTGATCATGCTGTGAAACCCTATGTGGTGAGTAACGAACTATGGGCATCATTTAGCAGCAGAGGGTGGCCTCTGGCCAATAGCTAGCAAGATGTGAAATCCTCAGTCCTGCCAGAAAATGAATTCTGTCAATAACTGTCCCGGGGGAGCCATGAACGAGTTCACAGCCTGGAGGACATCTCGACTGCAGCCTTGTGAGCCTCTAAGCTGAGGTGTCACCTACCCATTCCTGGACTCCTGTGTTAGTCATTCAGTCATGGCCAACTCCTTGTAGTCACAAGGACTGCAGACCCCTAGATTCCTCTGCCCATGGAATTCTCCAGGCAAGAATACTGGAGTGGGTAACCACTCTCTTCTCCAGGGGATCTTCCCAACCCAGGAATCGAACCCAGGTCTCCTGCATTGCAAATGGATTCTTTACTGTCTGAGCTACCAGGACTCCTGACCCACAGAAATAGTGAGGCAACAAAATGTATGTTATTTTAAGCCAATAAGTTGGTGTTCGGAGAAGGCAGTGGCACCCCACTCCAGTACTCTTGCCTGGAAAATCCCATGGATGGAGGAGCGTGGTAGGCTGCAGTCCATGGGGTCACTAGGAGTGGGACACAACTGAGCGACTTCACTTTCACTTTTCACTTTCATGCATTGGAGAAGGAAATGGCAACCCACTCCAGTGTACTTGCCTGGAGAATCCCAGGGACGGGGGAGCCTGGTGGGCTCCCGTCTCTGGGGTTGCACAGAGTTGGACACGACTGAGGAGACTTAGCAGCAGCAGTAGCAAGTTGGTGTTAATATTGTTGCTCTGCAATAGATAACTAGTACAATTATCTTTTAGAAGTTTTATAATTTTAACTCTTAGGTTTAGGTCTTCAATCTATTTGCAGTTAATTTTTATAGATGGTGCAAGGTAAGGATCTTTCTCTTTTTTTTTCTTTCAATTTCTTTTTTTTCATATGGCTAATCCAACTATTCTATCATCAATTGTTAAAAATACTATCCTCTGCCCACTGAATTGCCCGGGGATCTCTGTCAAAGGACGCCTGACTGTACATATGAGAATCTATTTCTGAACTTTCTGTTCAGTTGCTCTAGTTACCTTTACACCAGTGTACACTGTCTTAATTCTTGTAGCTATATGATAATTTTTAAATTCCTGTATTTGTATAAATAATTCTTAAACTCCTTCAACTTTGTCTTTCAAAGACTTTTGGCTATTCTAAGTGCTTTGCATTTCCATGTAAACTTCAGAAAGCAGGTTCATCACAGTGCAAGAGCGCCTCCTTTTCTTACCCTGTTGCCCCACAACAAGTACCACAGCCTCTGCCTTGAGCTTCCTCAGCTCTAAATTACTTACTTATGTCCCACGATTTCAGGGGACACATATCAAGCTCTTTGAGAGGTTTCCTGGATGTTCCTCTTATTAGGGTCGTGAGAAGGTCGGAAGATAGTAGACATTCTTGCCAAGAAACTCTTTCCACCAGCCCACTCAGTGGAGTTCCAGGTGGAGAGTCCCTGGACTGCTTTATGTCTCCAGTGTGGGTTGTATTCCTGTCCTGCTGTGTTGAACATCTTCATCCTGGTCTGTCGCAAAACTCGCTTGCTGTGCCAGACAGTTATCATATCTTTGCATCTTACTCAAACCCCCAATTTAACATTTTGTTATACATTTTAGGGAGAAGGCAATGGCACCCCACTCCAGTACTCTTGCCTGGAAAATCCCATGGATGGAGGAGCCTGGTGGGGTGTACATTTTAGATAAATTATAAAACATTTAAATAATTTCATCTGGCATTTTTTGTTGTTTTATAGGCAGAGAGTCGTCAAGGGAATCAAGTGTGCAATACTACCAGAGATAGGAAAGTGAAAGCGTTAGTTGCTCAGCTGTGTCCAACTCTTTGTGACCCCAGGGACCGTAGCCTGCCGGGCTCCACTGTCCATGGAATTCTTACTTGGAGAGGTAGGAGAAATAGAGGAGGACTTTGCCTTCTGAATAAACTGGAAGGAAGAGAAATAAGTGCTCAGAACCCAATAAACCTGAATTTTTCCAAGTTCTTTTCAACCCTTAAAAGTAGCTCTTGTTAGCGCTAAGCCCCAGCTTCCAGCTGGGCAGTGTTATGCAGCAGCATTTAAATGAGAGATGAGCAATCCTAACCACATGCTGGTTCTGAGGCAGTTTCATACAAAATGACTACATAAATCCAGGTGAGTGCTTGTTAAACACACAGTTACACACCCACGGAGCTGGGCTGAACACACGTAGGCAGGAGGAAGCACGACAGGCATGGTTTCTTAGGATTAATAACACGACTATCAAAGAAACAGAGGATCTCACCTCTTGTCTTTTTTAAGAAAAAGACCAATATTTATGCTGAAATGTCTTCACAGATTTGGGCACATTTTTATTAAAACAAATTAATACACCACAGATGTAGTACATATACATATGTACCCTGATTTAAGCCAGTGTTATTTTTTATAAGCATGTAGCACAAATCCAAGGAAAAAATTCTGAACTAGTAATTTACTTGAGTTTTAAAAACTTCCTGATGGGGGAAATAATGAAAATACCAGCAATAGAAATGTATACAGTAAAGGTAGCATTTGGTCAGTGGAGAAAAAAATGGATTAGTCAGTAGATGGGCTTGAGACAATGGCAATCATTTGGAAGAATGTAGTATCCTAACCTCACTCTTTATACCAATAAAATTTTCCAGTAAAGTTTTATATATAAGAGTAAAAACATAAACCAACCAGCAAAGCTTAAAATGCCAGAAGGAAACATATACATGTAAGTATGTATGTGTCTTTTTGCATGCACACATACATATAATCATGATCAAAATCTTGTAGCACCCAAGAATGTTAGGTGAAAAATAAATGCCTCCTTTCTGACCTAAACCCCATGTTCTATTTCTCAGGAGAAACCAGTCTGTCAGTTTCTTGTGTAAATATTCTGTATATATTTAGGCATATGTATTAGGCTTCCCTGATGGCTCAGCGGTAAAGACTCTGCCTGCAGTGCAGGAGACACAGGAGATGTGGGTTTCATCCCTGAGTCGGGAAGATCCCCTAGAGGAGGAAATGGCAACCCACTCCTGTATTCTTGCCTGAAATATCCCATGGACAGAGGAGCCTAGCGGACTACAGTCTAAAAGGATCTCAAAGAGTCAGACACGACTGAGCGCATACATATATACCTTTTATTAAAAGACATTCATATTAGACAAAAAGAATCCTATTCACTTTTTCATATTATATCTTGAACTTCTTTCTATTTAGTACATATTGTTCTGCTACTGCTACTGCTGCTAAGTCACTTCAGTCGTGTCCGACTCTGTGCGACCCCATAGATGGCAGCCCACCAGGCTCCCCTGTCCCTGGGATTCTCCAAGCAAGAACACTGGAGTGGGTTGCCATTTCCTTCTCCATATTGTTCTACTTATTCATTATTAATGACTGTCTAATATTCCCTTTTGTTGACTGTATAGAGCTTCTCCATCTTTGGCTGCAAAGAATATAATAAATCTGATTTCAGTGTTGACCATCTGGTGATGTCCATGTGTAGAGTCTTCTCTTGTGTTGTTGGAAGAGGGTGTTTGCTATGACCAGTGCATTTTCTTGGCAAAACTCTATTAGTCTTTGCCCTGTTCATTCCGCATTCCAAGGTCAAATTTGCCTGTTACTCCAGGTGTTTCTTGACTTCCTACTTTTGCATTCCAGTCCCCTATAATGAAAAGGACATCTTTTTGGGGTGTTAGTTCTAAAAGGTCTTGCAGGTCTTCATAAAATCGTTCAACTTCAGTTTCTTCAGCGTTACTGGTTGGGGCATAGACTTGGATAACTGTGGTATTGAATGGTTTGCCTTGGAGATGAGCAGAGATCATTCTGTCATTTTTGAGATTGCATCCAAGTACTGCATTTCAAACTCTTCTGTTGACAAAAACAAGACCAGGAGCTGACTGTGGCTCAGATCATGAACTCCTTATTACCAAATTCAGACTCAAATTGAAGAAAGTAGGGAAAACCGCTAGACCATTCAGGTATGACTTAAATCAAATCTCTTATGATTATATAGTGGAAGTGAGAAATACATTTAAGGGCCTAGATCTGATAGATAGAGTGCCTGATGAACTATGGAATGAGGTTCGTGACATTGTACAGGAGACCAGGATCAAGACCATCCCCGTGGAAAAGAAATGCAAAAAAGCAAAATGGCTGTCTGGGGAGGCCTTACAAATAGCTGTGAAAAGAAGAGAGGTGAAAAGTAAAGGAGAAAAGCAAAGATATAAGCATCTGAATGCAGAGTTCCAAAGAATAGCAAGGAGACTTAAGAAAGCCGTCCTCAGTGATCAATGCAAAGAAATAGAGGAAAACAACAGAATGGGAAAGACTAGAGATCTCTTCAAGAAAATTAGAGACACCAAGGGAACATTTCATGCAAAGATGGGCTTGATAAAGGACAGAAATGGTATGGACCTCACAGAAGCAGAAGATATTAAGAAGAGGTGGCAAAAATGCACGGAAGAACTGTACAAAAAAGATCTTCACAACCCAAATAATCATGATGATGTGATCACTAATCTAGAGCCAGACATCTTGGAATGTGAAGTCAAGTGGGCCTTAGAAAGCATCACTACGAACAAAGCTAGTGGAGGTGATGGAATTCCAGTTGAGCTGTTTCAAATCCTGAAAGATGATGCTGTGCAGCACTCAATATGCCAGCAAATTTGGAAAACTCAGCAGTGGCCACAGGACTGGAAAAGGTCAGTTTTCATTCCAATCCCAAAGAAAGGCAATGCCAAAGAATGCTCAAACTACCTCACAATTGCACTCATCTCACATGCTAGTAAAGTAATGCTCAAAATTCTCCAAGCCAGGCTTCTGCAATACGTGAATCGTGAACTCCCTGATGTTCAAGCTGGTTTTAGAAAAGGCAGAGGAACCAGAGATCAAATTGCCAACATCCGCTGGATCATGGAAAAAACAAAAGAGTTCCAGAGAAACATCTATTTCTGCTTTATGGACTATGCCAAAGCTTTTGACTGTGTGGATCCCAATAAACTGTGGAAAATCCTGAAAGAGATGGGAATACCAGACCACCTAACCTGCCTCTTGAGAAACCTATATGCGGGTCAGGAAGCAACAGTTAGAACTGGACATTGAACAACAGACTGGTTCCAAATAGGCAAAGGAGTATGTCAAGGCTGTATATTGTCACCCTGCTTGTTTAACTTCTATGCAGAGTACATCATGAGAAACGCTGGACTGGAAGAAGCACAAGCTGGAATGAAGATTGCCGGGAGAAATATCAATAACCTCAGATATGCAGATGACACCACCCTTATGGAAGAAAGTGAAGAGGAGCTAAAAAGCCTCTTGATGAAAGTGAAAGAGGAGACCGAAAAAAAAAGTTGGCTTAAAGCTCAACATTCAGAAAACAAGATCATGGCATCTGGTCCTATCACTTCATGGCAAATAGATGGGGAAACAGTGGAAACAGTGTCAGACTTTATTTTGGGGGGCTCCAAAATCACTACAGATGGTGACTGCACCCATGAAATTAAAAGACGCTTATTCCTTGGAAGGAAAGTTATGACCAACCTAGATAGTATATTCAAAAGCAGAGACATTACTTTGCTGACTAAGGTCCGTCTAGTCAAGGCTATGGTTTTTCCTGTGGTCATGTATGGATGTGAGAGCTGGACTGTGAAGAAGGCTGAGCACCGAAGAATGGATGCTATTGAACTGTGGTGTTGGAGAAGACTCTTTAGAGTCCCTTGGACTGCGAGGAGACCCAACCAGTCCATTCTGAAGGAGATCAACCCTGGGATTTCTTTGGAAGGAATGATGCTAAAGCTGAAGCTCCAGTAGTTTGGACACTTCATGCGAAGAGTTGACTCACTGGAAAAGACTCTGATGCTGGGAGGGATTGGGGGCAGGAGGAGAAGGGGACGACCGAGGATGAGATGGCTGGATGGCATCACAGACTCGATGGACATGAGTCTGAGTGAACTCCGGGAGATGGTGATGGACAGGGAGGCCTGGCGTGCTGCAATTCATGGGGTCGCAAAGAGTCGTACATGACTGAGCGACCGAACTGAACTGAACTGAATATTCCCTTGACTAGATGCACCATAACTTATTTAAGTCCTTTCCTAAATTGCTTTTTTCTCATAGCAAAATGTTTTCAAGGTCTCTCCATATCTCCTACATTAATCTAACTCACGTCCATCCTGTTGCATAGTTTTCCACTGTAGGAATATGACAGAATTTACCCATCGACATGTTGCTTCCAATTTTTCTCTATAACAAACAATAGAATTTCTAGTCCATGTCCTCATATGAGAGTTTCTCGAGGGCAGCAGTCCTCATATTTTCAAAAGATCACACTGGCTGTTGTGCTGAGAACAGACTTGGGTCTAAGAGCAGGGAGACTGGTTGGGAGGCCACTGTAATAATCCAGATGAGTGGTGAAGTGGCTTAGTGGCACCAAGAATGGGAATGGTGGTGACAAGTGTTTGGAATGAGGTACACTTTGGAGGTAAAGCTACATGACCTGCTGATGTTTGGACACAGAATATGAGAGGAAAAGAAAGGTCAACTAAACAACTAAGAGATTAAAGGTATCATTCACTAAGATACTGATCACTGGGGGATGAGCAGCTTTAGGGAGAAGATCAGTATTACAAAATCTGTTCTGAAAATACTAAGGTTGTCCATCAGACTTCCCAGTGGAGATGTCAAGAAGTTGGAGTTCAGGTGAAAGCTTGGCACCAGAGATACTGACTTGTGAGTCGTCAGTGTGTGGATGCGATTCATAAGGATGATATCTAAAACCAAGATACCAGGACAGAGTGAGTGCAGAGAGAGAAGAGGTTCGTGGCTCTTCTTAGAGCAGTCCAGTATTAGAAACTGGAAAGAGGAACAAGATCTAGAGAAGGATATCATGAAGGAACAGTCATCAGGACGGGAGGTGACCTGGTTTCCAGTTTAATAAATGCTGCTAGTAATGATCCAGTAACATCAAGACTTAACAACTGACTACAGGATTGACAAAGAGGAGCTCGCTGATGTGGGCAAAAGCTTGACAGGATTGCTATCAAGAAAGAAAGGGAGAAGAACTGAAGACTCCTGGAGGAATTTTTCCTTAAAAGGAAGCAGGGGAAAAAAGGGACATTAGCCTGAAGGGATGTGAGACCAAGTGAGGATGCTACAATCAAGATATCACAACCTCTTATAAAACGCAGACAGGAGATTCCAAGTAGAGAAGGGAACGCAGAAGAGAGAAAAGGTAACAGTATGAGCGATGTTCCCAAGCAGGTGAGAGGAGATGGGTGCCTCCCACACACACTGCCAGGCTGCCCAAGTTAGAAAAGTTTGTCCTTCACGTGGTGGAAAAGCAGAGTATGTGGGATAAAGGAATAAAAGGAGAGAGATTATATGTGGTGCAGGGAGTGAACATTCTCTATTAATTTTTCTCTGTTATGTTCTCAGTGCAATAAGAATATAGAGTCAGCCGAGACTGAGGCTGGTTGCTTGAAGACAGTCACCCGAGAGGAGAGTGAGAAGTGTTGCCTGCAACGGAGGGCAGCTGGTCAAATTGTGCCATTCAAGATAAGGGAATTTGCAAGTCAAGACCATCATGCCTACCAGCCAGGCCAGGCAGGCTGGTATAGTGTCTTAGAAAACGAAAGAAGTTTAAGGCCACCAGAGTGGGAAGGGGTTGGGGTGGCTTTACTGAGCAACTCAGTTACCTTCTGTGGCATGCATTTCCTCAACAAACACTGACGGAGAGCCCACATCAGACCAGGAGGTCAAGATAGACCCCTTATGGATCATACAGCCTATGAGGTACACTTTTCTGTAAGAATAGGTCTCAGTTTTACCCTTGCTCTAAAAGGGGGATAATGGGATAGTTTCAGGTACCTGGTGGAGGTAGGTGGAGGGAAGCGAGGCTGTGAGAACTGATACATTCATGTGCAGGGGGATGGGGGGCAGCATGCATTTTACAACTTGGAACAGACTTCCTCCTTAGGCTCCACTATCCTTTTTACCGAAGTTATGCAGCCATCAACTTGCTGGTGCGGTCTTCAACAGGTTGTCTTAATTTATGGGCAAAGTGCATCCTGGATGAGGTGCTCTTTGAGGCCCCGACAACAGTGCCATGATTCTGCCATGGAACCTATTTTTCCATTATGAGCAACAACTAGGGAAAGTGTTTTGAGAAATTGCTGAAATGAAAACCCATCCCAAATACTAACTTGTTTTCGTATGCTTCTCAATTTGAGGAAGGAGACAAATGAGCTCCAGCTACACAATTTGCCTCCTGTTTATGTTTTGAGACAAAGATTATAACAGGAATATGACAAGCAGCTTGACTGTCGCCTGTGGACGCTTCAAGATGACAAAACTAGCAGGAACAGAGAGGAGAAAGCCCAGTATAGGGAAAAGATAAAGAGGCCACCTATTTCTCATCCTCAGGGTCAAGGAGACCTCCCAGACTATATAGGCACAGGGGAGTTCCTCAGGGGAAGGAACATTAGGCCATCAGATGTTTTGTTAACCTCCCAGACACCCTCACACTGGAACCCATCTTGGCTAAAAGATGAACGTGCACACAGGGGAGGGCCCTTAGTCAGAACAAATATGGACCCGGAGCCAGACAGAGCAAGATGACTGGCTGGAGGAACCCCAGAAAACTGTCTCCATTTAAGTGATTTAAGTCACCCCAAAGGTGCGACTTTCTGAGACCGCCCAGGTGTCTATCCGCATGTATCTTTCTCTTAATAAACACTTAATCTGTTTCTATGTTCCATCTCTTTGCTAAAAAAAATTTTTTTTAAGAGAAGACAAGAGCCACGGCTCTGCTTCTAGCCACCAGCAGCTAGAATTCGGCATTCTCCCCGTCACAAGTCTGGCTCTGCTTCCCACTCAGGGAGCTGAGATCCTGTTTCTAACTGCCACACACAATGCCCACCCACAAGATCAAAGTCATCCTGCCTCCTTCCTCCTTTATGGTTCCAGGTAAATCTTAGAAGGTCATCACTGAATGAACCACAGTTGTAAAAGATATGCTAAAGCTTAGTGGGCTTGGCCTTTTTGGCTTTTTAGGTGGCAAAAACAAAACAGTGCATTGGATTCTGCTCTAAAGCAATTCCATTCCAAATGTAGCTATTTCGGGGGCTTCTTTCTGTCATCAATCCCACCAGAACCACACTGACCTCACACACTTTGAAAATGACCGTTTGTTTCTCTACGCTACAGAAAGCCATACAGAATTTTCTATCTCAGATCTATTATTGTTTTCCCATGGCATATTTACGCCTCAAAGCTACATTACCGAATGCTTATCGCGTGCTACTGTTTCTGTTTACTTCTTTGAAATGCCCTTTCTTAATGGATTTTAAGTAAACACAGCTTTTAGTTAATTAAGCTTTCCCCTACTATTTTTTCATCTTTACACAGATTATTTCTTGATTCCACTGTAAACAGAGCAGTACTAGGTAATTATTAATTTTAGGCAACCACGTCAAAGGAGCCATGTAACCTTTTCCCACTAAGGGCTAATTATTAAACACTTGTTAAAAGCAGTAACAATCTTTTTGTTGTAGTCTGACATAACAAATGTTTTTATTTTCCCATATCCTTCTATGGCTCAATTAATTATATCAGTGCTAGAAGTTAAGTAGTGACTCTAAGTTCCTTCTGCTCATGGAGGTATAAAAATGTTACCAGCCATATCAGCACAAGGAGTGTTGCAGCCCTCAGGGAGCTCCTGCGGCTCTGACAGTGAGCCATGAGGGAACTGACCACGGACACAAACGGGCTATTGCCAAGCCCTCAGCCACTGAAGCCACCCCCCAGCGGTGCACCTTGCAGGCACTCAGGATGGGAAAGAACAGGATACTGGCCTAGAAAGCTAAAGGGTCAATCAAAGCAATGATCTCAGTGAACCCAGACTCTTGCATCTTTCCATACATAAAAAAATACTAAATTCATTAACTTGAGCTATCTTGGTTTTCTTTAATTAACAGTAATATTTTGATGTACTGACTACTTGGTCTTTGTTGCAAAAATTCCTATACACCCTGGCTTCTCCCTTACCTCTTTGGTGCAGTCCCTCAGAGCTATCTTCAGAGGTTACCTCCTGGGCTTGAAGTCCTCAAAAAGTCTGTCTCATAAAATACAATTCTCAACTTTTAGGCTGTGCAATTTTTTTTTTTTCCAGTAGACAGAGGGAATGTTTGTGTGACCACACAAACCATTCTATATTTTGCAAGCTGGGGTAAACCCTTGAGCGATTTTCTTCCTCAGCTGAGGTCCACCTATCTCTAAAGCTTATTACGAGCTTTTCTTATATCTCTGTATAAATTAGGATTCTATGTCCCCAATAATTCAAAGTAGCTTAAATAATAAAGAGAAATATCAGGTTATATAACAGAAGAGTCCAGAGGTAGTTGGCTTCAGCTAAGGTTTGGTCCCATAAACAATGTCATGAGGAGAAAAGGATTTTAGAGAGTGTCAGAACAGTCAGGGGAAAAAGAAGTTTAGTTTGCAGATTTCATGAGATTTTTTTTTTAATTAGTCAGCTTTTTGAAAATTATAAGGTATTGTGACTTCTTTTCTTACTCTAAATATTATAATTTTGTATTTGTAACCTTGTCCTCTGAAGTGGTTTCTGCAAACTGCATAAACTTCAAGCTTCACAAAACTTGCATCTGGCCTTCTTGAAGAGAGGGCAGAAGATTGCTTTCAGAAGAAAACTTTATTAAAATGAAGGTGAAAGGACATTTAATGACAAAAACATGACCACTGAAGTTTTAAATCCATTTTCAACTTTTTTTCTTCTTTAAAAAAAATTTTGGCTGCACTGAGCAGCGTGTGGGATCTTAGTTCCCTGATCAGGGATGGAACCGCACACCCTGAAGTGGAAGGTGGAATCTTAACCACTGGGTCGCCAGGGAAGTCCTTGTTTTCAACTTACTTAGCTTTCAGTTCTGCCTATATGAGTCTGATAAATGTTTTTACTGGTAATGAAGCTATTTAAAAGCAGGGACTATGTTATTTATTTATTTATTTATTTATTTATTATTTTACTTTACAATTCTGTATTGGTTTTGCCATACATTGACATGAATCCACCACGGGTGTACATGTGTTCCCAAACCTGAACCCCCCTCCCACCCAGGGACTATGTTTTAAGACCTTGTCTGGCTATGCCTCCAGTGATCAGTGAACTAATCTGTATGTAAAAAGATATTGGTTTGCCATGCCCTTCTCCAGTGGACCACACTTTCTCAGAACTCTCCACCATGAACCGTCTGTCTTGGGTGGCCCTACAAGGCATGGCTCATAGTTTTATTGAGTTAGACAAGGCTGTGATCCATGTGATTGGTTAGTTTTCTGTGATTGTGGTTTTCATCCTGTCATCTGAGTGCCAAAGAATTGATGCTTTTGAACTGTGGTGTTGGGAAAGACTGTTGAGAGTCCCTTGGACTGCAAGGAGATCCAACCAGTCCATTCTAAAGGAGCTCAGTCCTGGGTGTTCTTTGGAAGGACTGGTGTTGAAGCTGAAACTCCAATACTTTGGTCACCTGATGCCAAGAGCTGACTCACTGGAAAAAACCCTCAACCTGGGAAAGATTGAGGGCAGGAGAAGAGGATGACAGATGGTTGGATGCCATCACCGAGTTAATGGACACGAGTTTGAGCAGGCTCTGGGAGATGGTGATGGACAGGGAAGCCTGGCGTGCTGCAGTCCATGGGGTTGCAAAGAGTTGGACACGACTGAGTGACTGAACAACAAAAACATTGACTTGCTAATGTTTCTTTCCAGTACTCTGATTCCAAAAAGATTATACTTTCTTTTTATTTGAACAAACACAAAAGTCCAAGCTGGAGGAGTTAAACTATATAGACATACTATGTTTATAGTATGTCTATGTTTATAGTTAAACTATATAGACATACAGTATGTTTACAGCACAACACAATGACCTAAGCCTTGTCCATGGACTTACTTATTTTGAATAATTATTATCTATTTGTTGAAACAGAGCTTTAAATAAAGGAAGAAACCTTGCCTGAGGTAAGACTCTTAGTAACGTGAGAAGCGTTAAATGTAACCATGTTTTATACATCCTTAAGAGCATATGTTTATTTTAGAGGTTGCTCTAGAAAAAAATGCATTCTAGGATAGAGTTCATGTGAAATTACTCGGGAAGGAAGTACTTGAATTATACTGTTCATGATGGCCTTTTCAGGAATTCATGGAATTCATGTTGTTTCGTCACTAACTGAAATTCATCCTCAGTGAGAAAGTCTGTGAAAATGAATTTGGCCAGCTTTGTCTAGAGATCATTGTTATTGCTCTGAGGAGAGAAGATCCTGTGGCCTCCATGGCTTCTTCTAGAACTTCATTTTTCAGTTATGTGTGACACTTTTAGTTCAGTTCAGTCACTCAGTCGTGTCCGACTCTTTGCAGCCCCATGGACTGCCGCACGCCAGGCCTCCCTGTCCATCACCAACTCCCAGTTTACTCAAACTCATGTCCATTGAGTCGATGATGCCATCCAACCATCTCATCCTCTGTCATCCCCTTGTCCTCCTGCCTTCAATCTTTCCCAGCATCAGGGTCTTTTCAAATGAGTCAGTTCTTCGCATCAGGTGACCAAAGTATTGGAGTTTCAGCTTTAGCATAGGTCCTTCCAATGAATATTCAGGAGTGGTTTCTTTTAGGATGGACTGGTTGTATCTCTTTGCTGTCCAAGGGACTCTCAAGAATCTTCTCCAACACCACAGCTCAAAAGCGACATCTTTGGTACATTATTAAATAACACAGTTTTAGGCTTCTTGGGGTCTATGGGGACAAACACAAACAAACCTGCCTTTATCTTTTGTACTTTTCCTATTTGCCAAGTCACCTCTCTGAGCACAGCATCTTCACTGGTGAAAACAAGAGTGTTGTTCCAGAATGATCTCTGAGGTCTAAGCAGTTGTGACATTCTGTTATTCTAGGATCCAACTCTCTATATTTTCAGACAAATGCTAGACTTGACTAAGTGGGAAATAGTTTCCTGAAACTGAGGGATCTTCTTCAACTTATTGTGAAGTTTCTGACTTTAAACATTTCTGGGAATTTTCTAGGAAGAAGTAATGTTTTCCAAGATTTCTTAGAAAGGAGGAGACTTTTCTTTCCTCCCAGCAGTTACACCTTGCCTCAGAAGTCATCTTGGAATGGGAATATTTCTAGAAGTGGTTGAAAGGCCTCAGAACCACTTCAGTTCAGTTCAGTTGCTCAGTCGTGTCCGACTCTTTGTGACCTCATGAACCGCAGCACGCCAGGCCTCCCTGTCCATCACCAACTCCCGGAATCCACCCAAACCCATGTCCATTGAGTCTGTGATGCCATCCAACCATCTCATCCTCTGTCGTCCCCTTCTCCTCCTGCCCCCATTCCCTCCCAGCATCAGAGTCTTTTCCAATGAATCAGCTCTTTGCATGAGGTGGCCAAAGTATTGGAGTTTCAGTTTTAGCATCATTCCTTCCAATGAACACCCAGGGCTGATCTCCTTTAGAACGGACCGGTTGGATCTCCTTGCAGTCCAAGGGACTCTCTAGAGTCTTCTCCAATACCACAGTACAAAATCATCAATTCTTCGGCGCTCAGCCTTCTTCACAGTCCAACACTCACATCCATACATGACCACAGGAAAAACCATAGCCTTGACTAGACGGACCTTTGTTGGCAAAGTAATGTTTCTGCTTTTGAATATGCTATCTAGGTTGGTCATAACTTTCCTTCCAAGGAGTAAGCGTCTTTTAATTTCATGGCTGTAGTCAACATCTGCAGTGATTTTGGAGCCCCCAAAATAAAGTCTGACACTGTTTCTACTGTTTGCCCATCTATTTCCCATGAAGTGATGGGACCAGATGCCATGATCTTGTTTTCTGAATGTTGAGCTTTAAGCCAACTTTTTTCTCTCCTCTTTCACTTTCATCAAGAGGCTTTTTAGTTCCTCTTCGCTTTCTGCCATAAGGGTGGTGTCATCTGCATATCTGAGGTTATTGATATTTCTCCCGGCAATCTTGATTCCAGCTTGTGCTTCTTCCAGCCCAGCATTTCTCATAATGTACTCTGCATAGAAGTTAAATAAGCAGGGTGACAATATATAGCCTTGACGTACTGCTTTTCCTATTTGGAACCAGTCTGCTGTTCCATGTCTGGTTCTAACTGTTGCTTCCTGACCTGCATACAGGTTTCTCAAGAGGCAGGTCAGGTGGTCTGGTATTCCCATCTCTTTCAGAACTTGGGGGTTTACTAAACACAGACTGCTGGTTCCCACTCGCATGCTATTGTTCAGCTAGTTTAGGGCCTAAGAATGTGAATATCCCACAGGTTTCTAGGTAATGCTGATGCTGCTGGTCTGGGACCAAACTTAGACAACCAATGGTTCATAGCATTCAAATTTAAGGTCTCTGGCCATTAAGTAGAACGAGGTCTACATATTCTTGTCTCTGTAAGAACACCTCCTCTCTCCCTGCACTGTGCCGCCCACCGACCGGGAAAGCTGTAGCACTAGGCAGCCCAGCCAGATGGCAGATGCACAGTTTTCATTCACTCGCCTGAAGTATGGGTGGGGACTAGACAATACTTTGTTTTCACCAGTGGTTTATACTGGGAAATTTCTAATTTTAGTGGACTGGAGTCAGGTGGCATTCTGACCTTCCATCCAGTTAATTATAAAAAGATTCTTGTTTAATCCCCTAATATGGAAAGAGATGGGAATACCAGACCACCTGATCTGCCTCTTGAGAAACCTTTATGCAGGTCAGGAAGCAACAGTTAGAACTGGACATGGAACAACAGACTAGTTGCAAATAGGAAAAGGAGTATGTCAAAGCTTTATACTGTCACCCTGCTTATTTAACTTACATGCAGAGTGAAAGTGAAAGTGAAGTCGCCCAGTCGTGTCCGACTTTTTGCGACCCCATGGACTGTAGCCTACAAGGCTCCTCTGTCCATGGGATTTTCCAGGCAATAGTACTGGGGTGGATTGCCATTTCCTTCTCCAGGGGTTCTTCCCAACCCAGGGACTGAACCTGGGTCTCCCGCATTGTAGACAGACGCTTTACCTTCTGAGCCACCAGGGAAGTCACCTATATGCAGAGTACATCATGAGAAATGCTGGGCTGGAAGAAGCACAAGCTGGAATCAAGATTGCCAGGAGAAATATCAATAACCTCAGACAGGCAGATGACACCACCCTTATGGCAGAGAGTGAAGAGGAACTAAAAAGCCTCTTGATGAAAGTGAAAGAGGAGAGAAAAAAGTTGGCTGAAAGCTCAACATTCAGGAAACGAAGATCATGGCATCTGGTCCCATCACTTCATGGGAAATAGATGGGCAAACAGTAGAAACAGTGTCAGACTTTATTTTGGGGGCTCCAAAATCACTGCAGATGGTGACTGCAGCCATGAAATTAAAAGACGCTTACTCCTTGGAAGGAAATTTATGACCAACTTAGATAGCATATTCAAAAGTAGAGACATTACTTTGCCAACAAAGGTCCGTCTAGTCAAGGCTATGGTTTTTCCAGTGGTCATGTATGGATGTGAGTGTTGGACTGTGAAGAAAGCTGAGTGCCGAAGAATTGATGCTTTTGGACTGTGGTGTTGGGAGAAGACTCTTGAGAGTCCCTTGGACTGCAAGGAGATCCAACCAGTCCATTCTAAAGGAGATTGGTTCTGGGTGTTCTTTGGAAGGAATGATGCTAAAGCTGAAGCTCCAGTACTTTGGCCACCTCATGTGAAAGAGGTGACTCATTGGAAAAGACTCTGATGCTGGGAGGGATTGGGGGCAGGAGGAAAAGGGGATGACAGAGGATGAGATGGCTGGATGGCGTCACTGACTCGATGGACGTAAGTTTGAGTGAACTTTGGGAGATGGTGATGGACAGGGAGGCCTGGCGTGCTGCGATTCATGGGGTCGCAGAGTCGGACACGACTGAGCAACTGAACTGAACCGAACTGATGGTTTTTCATCCATCTATTTATCTTCCCAGTCATTCACCTAAATAATTCCTAAGTACCCTAGAAAAATTGGGAAAATAAATGTAAACAAAAAGTTGAAAACATCCAAAATTAGCCTAAGAAAACCACTTCCAAATCCACAACTTCAGAAACAGATTACAAAACTGTGATCATATTGCTCTGAAATATGCATCACCATCTACTGTGAACATCTTTTCATGTTAATAAATACATAATTACATCATCATTTTAATTTTATGATGATATACTGATATTATATAGTATTAATATACAAGTAATGATTTCCTACTGTAAAAAATTAAGACAATCAGGGATATATGAAAAAAGAGTCTTATCCTGAGAAAAAAGAACAAAGCTGAACTTCAGACTATACTACAAGGCTATAGTAACCAAATAGCATAGTGTTGGCACAAAAACAGAAATATAGATCAATGGAACAGAACAGGGAGCCCAGAAATAAATCCATGAACCTATGGTCAATTAATCTACAACAAAGGATGCAATAATATACAATGGAGAAAAGACAATCTCTTCAACAAGTGGAAAATCTGAAAAACTTCATGAATTAGAACACTTCCTCACATCATATACAAAAATAAACACAAAATGGCTTAAAAACTTAAATATAAGACATGACACCATAAAAATCCTAAAAGAGAACATAGAACATTCTTGGACATAAACTGTTAGCAACATTTTCCTTGATCAATTTCACAAGGCAAAAGAGATAAAAGAAAAAGAAACAAATAGGACCTAATCAAACTTACAAGCTTTTATACAGCAAAGGAAACCATAAACAAAATGAAAAGACAACCTACAGAATGGGAGAAAATATTTACAAATGGAGGGACCAACAAGAGATTAATTTCCAAAATATACAAACAGCTCATACAACTCAACAACAAAAACAAATAACTCTATAAAAAAATGGGCAGAAGACTTAAATAGACATTTCTCCAAAGAAAAGATACAAGATGGTCAACAGGGACATGAAAAGGTGTTCAACATCACTAATTATTAGAGAAATGCAAATCAAAACCATAATGAGTTGTCAGAATAGCCATCATCAAAAAGTCTACAAATAATAAATGCTAGAGAGGGTGCAGAGAAAAGGAAGGCCTCCTATACTGTTGGTGGGGATGTAGATTGATTACAGTCACTATGGAAAACAATATGGAGGTTCCTTAAAAATATAGAGCTACCATATGATCTGGCAATTACACTCCTGGGTATATATCTGGGAAGAACAAAAACACTAATTCAAAAAGATACACGTGCCCCAATGTTCACAGCAGCAATGTTTACAATAGCCAAGTAGTAATACATGGAAACAACCCAAGTGCCTATCAATAGACAAGAGGCTTAATAAATGCAGTATTCATATATAGTGGAATATTACTCAGCCATAAAAATAATGAAATATTGCCATTTGCAGCAACATGTATGGACCTAGAGATTATCATACAAAGTGAAGGAAGTCAGAGAAAGACAAATATCAAAAGATATCACTTATATGCAGCATATAATGTAAAAATAATACAAATGAATCTATAAACAAAACAGAAACAGACTCACAGGTGTGGAAAATAAACTTATGGTTACCAAAGGTGGTGGGGAGGGATAAATTAGGAGCATGGGGTTAACAGATACAAACTAGTATACATATATACATGAAATAGATAAGCAATAAGGATTTACTGTATAGCACAGAGAATTATATTCAATATCTTGTAATAACCTATGTGTGTGCATGCTAAGTTGCTTCAGTCATGTCCAACTCTTTGCAACCCTATGGATTTTAGCCCTCCAGGTTCCTCTGTCCATGGGATTCTCCAGGCAAGAATACTGGAGTGAGTTGCCATTTCCTTCTCCAGGGGATCTTTCTTATCTAGGGATTGAACCGGCGTCTCTTAGGTCTCCTGCACTGGCAAGTGGGTTCTTTACCACTAGCACCACCTAGAATATAATCTGCAAAAGACCCCTACTGAATTTCTATGCTGTATATCTGAAACTAATACAATATTGTAAATCAACTAGCTGCAAAGTATTTTATTATACAGAAAACACCATAATTTAACTAGTTCCCTGTGAATGTTTAGCCTTTAAGTTGCTTCCTCTTTTGCCTCTATAAGTAACACTATATTGAAAAATTTTGCTATAGACAATTGTACATTTCTATGGTTATTTCCTCATTTTAATTTCAATATCCTTGTTTATGAGAGTAATGTATATTTATAAAATATACATAGAAATAATAAAAGCATTTATCTGAGGCAATTATGACCAAGAGATGGTTAATTAACTGAAAAAGTTGATAAAGCAAGGAATTAAAGTAAAAAGAGAGGAATTTTATGAAAGATTCAGATGAATCTTTCAGATGAATCTAATGCTATTTAAACTGTTCCAGACTATAGAAAGGAAATAAAGTATCCAACTTATTTAAGTTAAGCCGAGATAGCATTGATAAAAATATGCAACAATTACTGCACAAGGAAACTACAGATCAATCTCACTTATGAATATCAATACAACAAATGAGTATTAGCAAACATATTTCAGTAGCACATTAAAAGAATAATAACATTAACATTTAAGAATTCCAGGAGTGCAAAGATTATTCAATATTTGGCAATCTATTATTATGAAAGGAGAAAATATTATCTTTTCAATAGGTACTGAGAAGGCATTTGAGAAAATTCAATATCCGTTCTTGGTAAAGATATAGTAAACTAGGACTTCCCTGCTGGTACAGTGGCTAAGAATCCACCTGCCAAGGCAGGGGACACAAGATTCCGTTCCTGGTCAGGGAAGATTCCACACCCCTCAGGGCAACTAAGCCCATGTGCTACAACTACCGAGCCCACGTGCTGCAACTGCTGAAGTGTGCGCGCCTAGAGCCTGTGCTCTGCAGCAAGAGAAGCTGCCACAATGAGAACCACACGCGCTGCAACAGAGTAGTCCCTGCTTGCCACAACTAGAGAAAGCCTGAGGGCAGCAATGAAGACCCAGTGCACCAAAGATAAGTACATAAAAAATTTAAAAGATACCATAAACTAGCAATAGGTAGACACTTTCTTAAAATGGCTTAATATATCTATCTCTGTCTAAAAACCAGTAGTGAGCTTAATAGAGAAACAATACACATTTCCATTCATGTCAGAAACAAAGCAAGATGTCTAGTGACACTGCAATTATTTAACATTATTTTTCAGGTACTAATTCAATTAGATAAAAGAGAGAAACTAGAGGTATATCTATTTTTAAATAGAAGAGCTAACATTCACTACCTGCACATGAGGTAATTTTATACCAAGAAAGTTTAAGAAAGTCACATGAAAAACGATGTCAAACAATATGGGAAGTAATTTGGCTTGGTAAAAAACACCACCACCCAACAGAAAGAAACCGCCTTAAGATAACAATGATCAATTAGAGGGTGTCGCAGGAGACCTTATTTGTATTGTAACTGAAAAAGTAAGGTAAAAGAAAACTCTTTTTCTTTCTAATTAAAGAAAAACTTACACCACTGAGGGATACAAAAGAGAATGTGGACAAATGAAAAGACAAGTTCTGCTTTTGAGTAAAGAAGGTCAACACTGGGGTCATATCAACTTTCCTTACTTTGTGGCAATCTCAGTAAAAATGCTTTTAAGGAATTTTTTTTGAGATCAATTTAGATGCTTCTCAAGTTAATATGAAAAATAAATGGACACGAAGAGCCAAGACACTTGTAAAAAAGAAGAGGAAAGCCAACCCCGTATTAAAATATTATAAAGTAATAACAATTTACACAGTGCAGCGTTGGCGTATGGTAGGCAGCTCAGTGGAACAGAGTCTAAAGTCCCAGAATCGACCTCACAGCTCATGTGTGACTTTGCATATGACATTTACTATTGTTCTGGTATAGGATAAAGGTGCAGTTCAAGTAAGAGGAGAAAAAAATAAACTATTCAGTCAATGGCATTGGGATAAATTCAGTAACTCTCTGCAAACACACTAAGTTGGATCCATACTTCATATATTACACCAAATAAAATTCAGATGTGTCAAAGACTTAAATATAGAAGTAAAGAGAAGTAGAAAAAAGTATGGAGATATTTTCATCTTGGAGTAGGGGAATTTTCTAACTATGATATGAAACCTAGAAGGCTTGAAAAAACATTTGATAAATTGGACTATATAAAAATCAAAAAGTTCAGTATGACAAAACTCACAAGTCAAAATACAAATCAATGGGTGGGGGGAGGCAGGGTTTACAATTCTTATCACACATAAAGGTTTTATTTTTCTGTTGTAATAAAGAGCTCCTACAAAACAATAAGAAAACTACCTACCTAAATACCTAAAAAAGAATGTGAATTGTTGAAGGAAAACATCGAAGATTCTTAAGTATATGAAAAGATACTCAATTTCACACATAAGAAAATCCAAAAAAAGAAGAAAATCTTAAATAACTAAAATTTTATAGGTCAGTTTGGCCAATCTCATAAATTTGCTAACACACTGTGTAACTGAAAGTGAGGAAAAATAAGCATTATTACACATACTGAATGGAATGTAAATTGGCACAATGACTGTGAAGGACAATTTGGCATGTCTATTACGATTATAGATATGAATATACTTCCACCTAGTAATCACTTCTAGGAATTTAGCCAACAAATAGATCTCATACGTGCAAATGATTCACTGCAGCATAATTTGTAATTATGAAAAACAGGAAACAATCTAGTGTTCAGCAACAGAAGTTTGGTTAAATGAACTATGGTATAGTCATATAACAGGAAAAAATGTCAAGCAACTATTGAAAAAAAGATATATAGTGACTTGGATTATTCTTCAAGATAAGGTATGGCAAGGTACAGAACCATTTGTGTGAAAAAAGTAAGGAAACGAATAGAAATGTATTTATTGTTGGTTTATGCATAAGATATTTCTGAGTGGATTTTCAGTATCTTATGACTAGACTAGATGCCATAGCCTAGATGGCTTAAATAAGAGAAATGAATTTTCTCACTGTTCTGGAGGCTGAAAGTATGGGGATCAGGGTGCTGGTAGTCAGGTTCTGGTGGGACTCTCTTCCTGGCTATAGATGGCTTTCTTCTCCCTGCAGTCTCACGAGGCTGAGAGAGGGTAAGCTCTCTGGTGTGTCTTCTTATAAGGGCACTAATCCCAATATGGGGGGCTCTATTTTCCTGATCTCATCAAAACCTGATTATCTCCCAAGGGCTCTATCTGTAAATATTGTTACATTGAGATGGAGGTAATTAAGGTTTCAACATATGCATTTGGGGAGATACAATTCAGTATTTGATAATAATTATAATTAAGTAATTGATGATAGTTGTCTTTGGGCCCAAGGAGGGAAACAAGAGCTAAGGAATAGGACTATAAAGGTGATTTTTCACTGTTTGTTTTTTATACCTCTGTAATTCCCCAACACCAACTGGGTGTCCACCAACTCCATTCAATTCTGATACTATTACTATTTACCTGGAGTTAGCATCAGATCCCACAAGTTCAAGGGCTCATTTCCACAAAGCTGCCCCGACTTCGGATGCCAATCACATGTCCCGTGCCACTAGAACTTCTGGCCAACCAGCTATAAATCGGAGGTTCCCATGACCCCCTCCTTGGGTACAATAATTTGCTAAAATGGCTCACAGAACTCAGGAAAACATTTACTAGCTTAGTATAAAAGATGCAAATGAACAGCCAAATGAAGAGGCACACAGGCGAGGTCCAGAAAGGTCCTGAGTGCCAAAGCATCTGTCCTCATGGAGTTGGGGTCCTAGGTGCTTGTATGCGTGCTTAGTCACTTCAGTCATATCCAACTCTTTGTGACTCTATGGACTGTAGCCTGCCAGGCTCCTCTATCCATGGGATTCTCCAGGCAAGGGTACTGGAGTGGGTTGCCACGCTCTCCTCCGGGAGATCTTCCTGAGCCAGGGACTGAACTCACAGTTCTTACATCTCCTGCAGCAGCAGGCAGGTTCTTTACCACCAGTGCCACCTGGGAAGCTCTGGGTGCTAGGTGGCTCAGTGGTAAAGAACCCTCCTGCAATGCAGGAGACACGGTTTCAATCCCTGAATGTGGGAAGATCCTCTGGAGGAGGAAATGGCAACTCACTCCAGTATTCTTGCCTGAAAAATTCTGCGGACAGGGAGTCTGGTGGGCTACAGTCCATGGGGCCCCAAAGAGTCAGACACAGCTGAGCACACAGTGCATCCTCCCAGCATGTGGACGTGTTCACCAACCTGGAAGCGCTCCAAGCCCTGCTTAGGGATTTTTATGGTGATTTCATTGCAAGGGTACGATTGATCAAATCATTGGCCACTGGTGATTGAACTCCATCTCTAGCCCGTCTCCTCAACCCTCTGCAGAGGCTGAGGCAGGTGGGGTGGGAGTGAAGTTGGAACTTCTAATCAAGGCTTGGTCTTTTTGGAGGCCACTCCTGATCCTGAAGCCATCCAGAGGTCCATGAGAGTCACCTAATGAGCACAAACTCGGTTATGGTTGAAAGGGGCTTGTAATGAATAACAAAAGACTCTGTCACTCAGAAAATTCCAAGGGTTTTAGGAGCTCTGTGCCAAGAGTGCGTGGAGAAGGCTACAAAGACCAAACATATATTTCCTATAGTATCATAATACCTTTTGAATTTTGATCTACGTATACCCAGGCACATACACACTAAATAGTCTTAAAATATTGGAGAGGGGGGGAATGCTCAAGAAGCCTGAGTTAACCAAGTTCACATAACTTGTGAGGGTTAGACCTGGGCCTCAGATTTCCTTACTTCTATTTAAAGATTCTTTACAATATGTCATGATTATTTTTAATTTCTTTGGAGATGTTTACTGCTTTTGTGACTTCAAGGATCTGACATTTCTAGTTTTCATGTTTTAAAAAGATGAGTCCTCCAGACTTTAGAGAAATGGGACACTTGAGGGAGATCAACATTCATGCAGTTTTTCTCCAGTGATCAGTGCAAGACATAGTATACAGAGACAGCTATTTATATTATGCAAATTGGAAAAGACTTGGAAACTGTCCCATCCAAAATACCTCTTTACTACTTTGTTCAAAGACCTGAAATAAATCCCATTACTGTAAACCTCTTAAGAGCAATGCAGATATTTCTAAGGGAGGTAAGTCCACACTCTGAATAACCATTACTGACTCTTGAAAAAATGAATTTATTAGGTTCCTACCTCCAGGTCAGATTTCAAGAGCAAGTTCCTACAAGAATGGGACTAAGGATAATAAATTTTGGTAAAAAAGAAACTTCTAAGAATCAGTTTAATCATCTGTAAAATGAGTGAGTTGGACTGGTGTGTCCTCAGACTTTCTTCCTACAGGGCTCTGCTAAATACCTTAATTCATTTATTCCATCGAAAAACCGGGATATGTGGGAAAGGGGGGGTTGTTTTTCTCACTCGTCAGATAATGAAACTGAGGCTCGAAAGAGGTGAATCTCTTGTTCAAGATCACCAGCCAAGGATTCTGTTTCGCATGATCATTTAACTCCAAGTTCAGTGACCTTTCCACTGTATCATAATTATTCCTCCATCTTTTGAGCCATATTACATGGTATGGTGCTGGGATTCAAAAGTGACAGATGAGGCTCCTGCCCTGTTGGGGTCTGCAGCCATTAGAGAAGACAAATACTTAGCCACATCGTCAGCTCCCTGCTAGAGAGAGAGGGAGAGAAAGAAAAGGGGGAGAGAGAGAGAAAAGGAGAGGGAGAGGAGGATGGAGAGTTGGGAGCGGGGATCAGCAAAAGTGTCACAGAAGAGGTATATCACTGCAGCTGAATTAGGAAGGATGAGCAGGTGTTTGGTATAAAGAAAGATTGCGCCAGTGCTCTCAGGTGAAAAGACTTCAACTTAAAATGGAACACAAGGTGCTCTGTCAGTTTTCTGCTGCGGATAGGCAGAGAGAAACTGTGGGGCAGAGGGGCCTTTCGACCCCTTTTGGATAACATCATTTGTCATCCCCTTGTTCAGCTCTGTGCCAGATTGTTGAGGGTCATAGGCTCCTTCTAATTGGCTCCTCTGCCATCACTGTGCTTAGTCGCTCAGTCGTGTCTGACTCTTTGCGACCCCATGGACTGTAGCCCGCCAGGCTCCTCTGTCCTCGGGGATTCTCCAGGCAAGAATACTGGAGTGGGGTGCCATGCCGTTCTCCAGGTGATCTTCCGAACACAGGAATCAAACCCAGGTCTCCCACATTGCAGGCAGATTCTTTACCATCTGAGCCACCAGGGAAGCCTCCTCTTCCATCCCTATGTGGTCCTTTATTTAAAGGGCTATATTATGAAAGAAGATGGAAAGTGACAGACAACTAACAGACCATGCCATAACTTTTTCAGTTGCTTTACACTTAGTTTTACTTCCCAGATTATGGGGTAGGGGATTGGAAGTCCTCTTGAAGTTTTCACAAGATGCAGTAACACACCCAGATAACAAGTGCAAGACAAGAACAAGTTTTCATCATTGATCAAAAAAAGAAATCCATCATGGCTACTGCCTGGACCAGCTGGAGCTTTGGGTGAGAGCTTCTGGAACAGGTTGCTACCTGACGGTTTTGAGATACCTCATCGTGCAACCCTCCCCTTAACATCCCAGTCTCATAAGAAACATACTTCAGAAGCAGAACTAAGAAGTATCTTTCTTCCCTTCCTCAGACTTGCTTCAAAAAACAAGTTTTGACCACTTTGGTTAGTATCATGCTGACATACAACTGCCTCCAGGGTGTCAGTGGTTCTCGAGCTCACTTACAGACCTGAAAACACAAACACACAGAGAGACTTCTTGCACCTCCTTGAATGAAATCCATCTTCGGCTACACTCTTTACATTTCTAACACAGATAAAATACTCAAGGTTCCTGGTCAAAACTCCAATTCATTTCATGCTCTTAAAAGAGACAAAGGTTATTCCAAATCTTCTGCAAGCTCTACAAATGCCGTTCGTTTGCTTGCTTGCTTTTATGGTAAGAGGGGAACACTGCATTCACCAGAATCTTTAATACATTGCGATTGTTTATAAATCAGTACTTTTAAAGCCACTCCAGAAAGAGTCCTTGGTGGGTGTGCGAGTGACATATACCCAAGAAAGAGTGTGCTGTCTAGGTTAAGAGAAAATTACATAGCTCCCGAAAGAGAGAGGGGAGGGAGGGTTAAGGCAAAAAAGAGGAAGAAAAGAGAGGAATCTGAGTGGCCAGGCCACCATCTTCCCTGTCACCCAGGTTTAAAACCTCAGGGACTGCTCACTTCCTGACATTGATGTGCCTTCCGCAGGCAGTCAAACCTGCCATTCTTCCTTCTCTGCCATTTAAATGGGAATTCCCTTCATTCTGTTCCTACTATCACATCTGTAACCTGGATCCTCAACACTAAACTCAGAATATATCAGCTTCCCGGCTGACCTTCCTACCACCAAATTCTCTACCCTCTGTCACACTCCCACTATCAGACCAATCTTCCCAAAACATATTGTTCACCACATTGGACAAAGCCTTCAGTGGCTCACCACTGCCCTTTAACTAAAGCTCAATCGTTTTAGCCTAGAATTCAAGGCCTCATGCGTGTGCCCTAACTTGTCCTTTTTGGCCTATTTCATAGCATTAACTTTTAGTAAACACTTACCAAGGATCAGGCACTCTGTTAAAACCTTCTAAATGTTATTTGTCCTGTTGGAATCCCTTTCCAGGTAAGGTGTTATGACCCCCACATTTGTGAGATCCTGTCGGGTGGCCATTGGGGGGGCTGAACATGTGATGCAGCCCAGCCAATCAGAGCATTCTTCCACCATAGGCCAGCCAATCAGAGCATTCCCTGCCCCCAACAGGCCAACCAATCAGAACATTCTACTCGCCGTTCCCCTCCCCCGCCCCCCATCTCCAAGCCCAGCTGAAGGAAATTTGACTTTTAGGTGTGGGAGAGAGTGGCTTGCTTTCTTCTGGGGTTAGATCTACACAGAAAAGCAGAAAAGAGAAGAGATAAAGAATGAGAGAGGAGGGGAAGCCTGATGATATTGTTTGTTCCTCTGGATCCCACCACACTGGCAGCTAGTTCTATATCCGGACTTTTCCCATAAGGAGTCAAAAAGTCTCTTCCTTACTTAAGCTTGTTTGAGTTAGATTTGCTGTTATTTGCAACTGAAATGTTGATTAGAGCCCTTTACAGGCCTCTGATTTAACCCTTAACTCATTGAACCCTCACCACAGCCCTGTGAATTAGACTGTCACTTTCAACCAATTTGGTGGGGGCAGTGACACCAGAGAGATGTGACTTGCTGGAGGTCTCACAGTTTTTAATGTGGAGATATTTTCAACCGGGCCTTTAATCGTGTCTTCTAAGACCGTTCAGGAAGACATGCCCAGTGCTTCTGTGTGCCAGGCACCAGGCTGAGCACCACACACTTCTGCCATCCAATCGGCTGCTGTGCTGCACACTAGGACCTCACACAGGTCCTGACTTTTTACACTTGGATCTTTACTCAGGCTATTTTCTCCACTTCAGATATGCAGATGACACCACCCTTATGGCAGAAAGTGAAGAAGAACTAAAGAGCCTCTTGATGAAAGTGAAAGAGGAGAGTGAAAAAGTTGGCTTAAAGCTCAACATTCAGAAAACTAAGATCATGGCATCTGGTCCCATCACTTCATGGGAAATAGATGAGGAAACAGTGGAAACAGTGGCTGACTGTATTTTGGGGGGCTCCAAATCACTGCAGATGGTGACTACAGCCATGAAATTAAAAGACGCTTACTCCTTGGAAGGAAAGTTATGACCAACCTAGACAGCATATTAAAAAGCAAAGACATTACTTTGCCAACAAAGGTCCGTCTAGTCAAGGCTATGGTTTTTCCAGTGGTCATGTATGGATGTGAGAGTTGGACTATAAAGAAAGCTGAATGCAGAAGAATTGATGCTTTTGAACTGTGGTGTTGGAGAAGACTCTTGAGAGTCCCTTGGACTGCAAGGAGATCCACCCAGTCCATTCTAAAGGAGATCAGTCCTGAGTGTTCATTGGAAAGACTGATGTTGAAGCTGTAACTCCAATACTTTGGCCACCTGATGCGAAGAGCTGACTCATTTGAAAAGACCCTGATGCTGGGAAAGATTGAAGGCAGGAGGAGAAGGGGATGGCAGAGGATGAGATGGTTGGATGGCATCACCGGCTCAATGGACATGAGTTTGGGTAAACTCCAGGGGTTGGTGATGGACAGGGAGGTAGGGCATACTGTGGTTCATGGGGTTGCAAAGAGTCGGACACGACTGAGTGACTGAACTGAACTGAGCCTGGTCCAAATCTGCCTGGCTATACTTATCCTTCAAATTTGCAATCAGATGTCAGATCCTTCTGGAAGTCTTTGAGGTTACCTGACCCGGAAGAAATTACTTCCTCCTTTGAGTTTTAAAGACTTTGACTTGAACAGGGGGCAAATGGGTGTCTTCCGGAGCTTACTGCCTAGTAACTTGTGGGCATTTCTTATGGAGGTTCAAGGACTGGTGGTTTGAAGTCACCAGATTTCCATTCCAGTCATTTCAATGGTAACTCTGCAAAAACCACACTTTTTAAAAAACAAGTAGTGCCAGTGTTGTGGTCATGAGCAGTAGCTTTAGAGTAAGACTGGGCTACATTGGAACCTGGCTCTGCAACTCTCAAGCTTGGGCAACCTTAAACAGATTGCTTGTTCTCTGGGAGTCACATTTTTCTTACCTGAGTATGAGGATGAGAACAACTTTGATCTTAGAAAGATATGAGAAGTAAATGAGATAACCAACATTAAGTTCTTAGCATAGTGTCTGGCATATAGCATATATATCTATTTCTATATCTATCAAATTTTTATGTAAGGGATCATACCTTCTACTCATGTTGCCTCCACACACAGAGCAGAGACAAATAAAACACATATTTACTAAATGAAGGACCAGTCTAACAAATAGCCACTCCCTTAAAACTTCTCCCAGGCTTCTACCAAAAAATGACCAATAGTAGGTCCTTGAGGAAATGAAAGAGAATTGGAAGAAGCAAGCTGGGATAGAGGTGGGGGGAAGGAAGAGGGAAATGGTGGTCAGGAAATAAAAGCCCCTTTTAAGAAAGAGTGTCCTAAGAGCAGTGAAGGTAATCAGGGTGAGCAAAAACCAGAATTATTTTTGTTCCTTAGACTACCCCCCTCCATCTCTTACTTGCCTTCTCTCAGTGGATATCAGGTGAGATAGCCAGTGACATAGGCTCTAGTATCTTTTGAAATTGTGCAGCATTCCCCCTTCAGTCCTCCTCTTGTAAGTGGGCACAAGGCAGTTGTGCTGCAGTGGTTACAGCTTACAGTGCTTGCAGCTGCAGCAACTTCCTGATCTCTGGGCTGCAACTATGGTGGTGTGACCTTGAAACAAATATTCAGGTTGTGGCCCCTGGCTTCTCCTCCAGCCCTTCCAACAATATTGAAAGTATACAGTCCCTTTTATTGTATCCCTCTCTTCTTGAAATTCCTAGAGAGGTTTCTGTTTCCAGCACTAACTTCTGCTCAATACATGTAATATATTTAAAACAAGCATATTAAAATTAGTTTTAAATGTTAGTCAATTAAAGTTTATTTTAAAATATGTTTATAAAATTATGATATATAGATAAATGGTCACCAATGGCTGGATACTAAAGAAAGGACTTGGAGCTTCATTTTATTGTCATCAAGAATCTGACATCAAGCAGCAGCTGAGCTGTGTCCTGGAGAATTCATTGATTTGGCCAGAAAGTGGGGTACTGGGGTGAGGTCAGCTTGGACATATACATTTGGGAGTCATTAGTATTAAGTTTTGAAAGCTAGAAGACTAGATCATGGGTTTGCAAACCCATGCAAACTTTTTTCTGTAAAGGGCCAGATAGTAAATATTTTAGGTTTTGTGGGCCAGTCTGTCACAACTACTTAGGTCGGCCATTGTTGTTTGAAAGCAGTTATAGACAATCTAAATGAATGAACGTGACTATGTTCCAATAAAACTTCATTTGTAGAAGCAGGTGGCGGGCCAGATTTGGCCTGTGGACTATAGCTTACCAGCTCTTGGACAACACGATGCTACTAAGGAAAGTGTAAAAAGAGACAAGAGAGCTCAGAGTCCTGGGGTTCTCCAACACTTAGATAAAATTGGAAGAGGAAAATAAAGAGGTTAGGATGGCATAGAAGCAAAGGAAGATGTTTCAAGAAGGACAATATGATACTGTGGTGCTAGTAAACATTCTGAAAGATTTTGAAATGTCCTCTCAAAAAAAAAAGAGAAGGATATCTGTTTAATACCCTTTCTTAGGGTTATCTTCATGTTTCATAGTCTTTGAGCTTTTTATAACTTTGTAAGTTGTCAATAACTTAAAAAACTTAATGATGCAATAATTATTGTCCATTGAAATGAATTGTTTCCTGTGCAATGCATTGATCATGTTGGTGGTAATGGTGAAATGCAGTTACTCTTTGGAAAGACCATTTCTGCATCTATTTGTAAACTTGTTAGAGCATTCCTTATTGCTTTAAAACATGGACTTTATTGAATTCTTCTTTGAATTGATTGTAATATCTTATTAATTTCCTTATTAAATAATGAGTAAAATAAAATCATCGATAAGTATTCATTGTATATTTGTATGTGAGCCATGGTTTTAATAATTATTTTTTAGCTGTGGAGATTGGGTAAAATAATGATTGAAAATTGACCATTGAATTTGGCAACACAGGTCATGGTGACTTTAATAAGTTACTTTGGAGGAAAGAGTAGTAAAAGATTGGAGTAGATTGCATAAAACTGTAAAAATAAAGACATAGGCACAGGAAAAATAAATAGACCAATGGAACAGACTTAGAGATTACAGAATAAACCTACAGATGAATAGAAACTTTATAGATGACAGAGGTGGAAATGTAGTGAAAAGGATGGACTATATTCATAAATGGTGCTGGGACAATATTTTACCAGTATGGAGAAGCCAAAATTGAAACTGTGTGTGTGTGTGCTAAGTGGCTCTAGTTGTGTCCGACTCTTTGCAACCCTATAGACCATAGCCCACCAGACTCCTCGTTACATGGGAAAACTGAATCTTTACCTCAAATCAAGTAATCTGTTCTAGTGGCTTTAAGACTTACCTAAGAAACGCCAAAGGCTAAAACTTTCAGAAGAAAATATAACAGAATATTTTTTGATTTAATGGTAAAGCCAAAATTTAAAACAAGGTGCAAAAT
Source organism: Oryx dammah (assembly GCF_014754425.2). NCBI lineage: Eukaryota > Metazoa > Chordata > Mammalia > Artiodactyla > Bovidae > Oryx > Oryx dammah. The sequence goes on from NW_024070188.1 coordinate 27,252,021, forward strand.
CACAAAGTGTAAAGGAAAATATTTATGAATTTGACTTCATTAAAATAAAAAATACTACTTCTGATCACCAAAAAACCATAAAGAGATTGAAATTACAATTATTTCCAGTGCTTAACTGACAAGGGTATCTGGACTACGCAAAGAACTCTTGCAAATCAAAATAAATAAAATGAATCTGGTAGAAAAATGTGCAAAAATATTAATAAGCAATTCTCAGGAAAAATAATCCAAATGATTAGTGAACATATGAAAAGCTGTACAACCTCAGTACTAATAGAGGAAGTGCAGATTAAAACTGCATACTGGATGCTTGGGGCTGGTTACTGGGATGACCCAGAGGGATGGTACAGGGAGGGAGGAGGGAGGGGGGTTCAGGATAGGGAACATGTGTATACCTGTGGCAGATTCATGTTGATGTATGGCAAAACCAATACAATATTGTAAAGTAATTAACCTCCAATTAAAATAAATTTATATTAAAAAATAAAAAAGAAATAAACTGAAAAAACCAAAAACAAACAAAATTACAGCAATGCATCTAAGCACAGTGTACACACTTTTGTATTAATAATTTTATGATAATTTTATATGAGAAACAAATTAATATGTATATTAAAATATGTTGTCCATTAAAAAAAAAACTGCAGTGCAATATCATTTCACATCTCTGAAACTGACTAATATTTAAGAGTCTGATGAGCCAAGTAATGGTAAAGGTACAGGGAAATTAGAATTTTTATACCCTTCTGATTGGAAGTGAAGTTGGTGAAACCACTTTAGAGAGCAATTTGGCAATAGTTGCTAGTTGATGCATGTGCTTCACTACATAACTCCATTCCTAAGAATATACTTTGGAAAAACTCCAGTATATGCACACAGGGACTCTGTACAGCAGCATTGCTGTAGTAAAAATCAGAATGCAATCTTCAAGTCCATCAATTAGAAAACTGTTAAGTAAATTGTGATCTGTTGAAACAATGGAGTAATAAATAGCAATGAAAAAGAAATGAACTAGTTGTTGTTTAGTCATTAAGTTGTGTTTGACTCTTTTGCAACCCCATGGACTGTAGCTCACCAGGCTTCTCTTTCCATAGGATTTTCCAGGCAAGAATACTGGAGTGGGTTGACATTTCCTTTTTCAGGGAATCTTCCTGACCCAGGGATCTAACCTGAGTTTTCTGCATTGGCAGGTGGATTCTTTATCACTGAGCCACCAGAGAAGCCCATATTTAGGTAACCGAGTTGGTATTTGCAGAGTTGGAGAATTAGATGCTGGTATGAGGAAAACACCCACACATTTCATGTCAGAAGTGTTCTATGATATATAGAAAGCTATACAACACTGATGAAAGAAATCAAAGATGACACAAATAGATGGAGAAAATACCATGTTCATGGATTGGAAGAATCAATATAGTGAAAATGAGTATACTACCCAAAGCAATCTATAGATTCAATGCAATCCCTATCAAGCTACCAATGGCATTTTTCACAAAACTAGAACAAATAATTTCCATAATTTGTGTGGAAACACAAAAAAAACCTTGAATAGCCAAAGCAATCTTGAGAAAGAAGAATGGAACAGGAGGAATCAACCTGACTGATTTCAGACAGTACTACAAAGCTACAGTCATCAAGACAGTATGGTAGTGGCACAAAGATAGAAATATAGATCAATGAAGCAAAATAGAAAGCCCAGAGATGAATCCAAGCACCTGTGGACAACTTATCTTTGACAAAGGAGGCAAAGATATACAATGGAGAATAGACAGTCTCTTTAGCAAGTGGTGCTGGGAAAAGTGGTCAACTACATGTAAAAGAATGAAACCAGAACACTTTCTAACACCATGCACAAAAATAAACTAAAAATGGATTATAGATCTAAATGTAAGACCAGAAACTATAAAACTTCTAGAGGAAAACATAGGCAGAACACTCTCTGACATAAATCACAGCAAGATCCTCTTTGACCCACCTCCCAGAGTAATGGAAATAAAAGCAAAAATAAACAAATGAGACCTAATTAAGCTTAAAGCTTTTACACAATGAAGGAAACTATAAGGAAGGTTAAAAGACAGCCTTCAGAATGAGAGAAAATAATAGCAAATGAAACAACTGACAAAGAATTAATCTCAAAAATATACAAGCAGCTCATGCAGCTCAATACCAGAAAAATAAATGACCCAATCAAAAAATGTGGCAAAGAACTAAACAGACATTTCTCCAAAGAAGACATAAAGATGGCTAACAAACACATGAAAAGATGCTCAACATCATTCATTACCAGAGAAATGCAAATCAAAACCACAATGAGGTATTATCTCAAGCTGGTCAGAATGTCTGCTATCAAAAAGTCTACAAACAATAAATGCTGGAGAGGATGTGGAGAAAAGGGAACACTCTTACACTGTTGGTGGGAATGCAAACTAGTACAGCCACTATGGAGAAAAGTGTGGAGATTCCTTAAAAAACTGGAAATAGAACAACCATATGACCCAGAATGACCATCCCCATGGAATAGACCATCCCCACGGAAAAGAAATACAAAAAAGCAAAATGGCTGTCTGGGGAGGCCTTACAAATAGCTGTGAAAAAAAGAGAAGCGAAAAGCAAAGGAGAAAAGGAAAGATATAAGCATCCAAATGCAGAGTTCCAAAGAATAGCAAGAAGAGATAAGAAAGCCTTCCTTAGTGATCAATGCAAAGAAATAGAGGAAAAGAACAGAATGGGAAAGACTAGAGATCTCTTCAAGAAAATTAGAGATACCAAGGCAACATTTCATGCAAAGATGGGCTCAATAAAGAGCAGAAATGGTCTGGACCTAACAGAAGCAGAAGATATTAAGAAGAGGTGGCAAGAATTCACAGAAGAACTGTACAAAAAAGATCTTCAGACCATGGTAATCATGATGGTGTGATCACTCACCTAGAGCCAGACATCTTGGAATGTGAAGTCAAGTGGGCCTTAGAAAGCATCACTACGAACAAAGCTAGTGGAGGTGATGGAATTCCAGTTGAGCTATTTCAAATCATAAAAGATGATTCTGTGAAAGTGCTGCACTCAATATGCCAGCAAATTTGGAAAACTCAGCAGTGGCCACAGCACTGGAAAATGTCAGTTTTCATTCCAATCCCAAAGAAAGGCAATGCCAAATAATGCTCAAACTACCACAGAATTGCACTCATCTCACATGCTGGTAAAGTAATGCTCAAAATTCTCCAAGCCAGGCTTCAGCAATATGTGAACTGTGAACTTCCTGAGGTTCAAGCTAGTTTTAGAAAAGGCAGAGGAACCAGAGATCAAATTGACAACACCCACTGAATCAACAAAAAAAGCAAGAGAGTTCCAGAAAAACATTTATTTCTGCTTTATTGACTATGCCAAAGCCTTTGACTGCATGGATCACAATAAACTATGGAAAATTCTGAAAGAGATGGGAATACCAGACCCCCTGACCTGCCTCCTGAGAAACCTGTATGCAGGTCAGGAAGCAACAGTTAGAACTGGACATGGAACAACAGAATGGTTCCAAATAGGAAAAGGAATACATTAAGGCTGTATATTGTCACCCTGCTTATTTAACTTCTATGCAGAGTACATCATGAGAAATGCTGGGCTGGAAGAAGCACAAGCTGGAGTCAAGATTGCCAGGAGAAATATCAATAACCTCAGATATGCAGATGACACCACCCTTATGGCAGAAAGTGAAGAGGAACTAAAAAGCCTCTTGATGAAAGTGAGAGAGGAGAGTGAAAAAGTTGGCTTACAGCTCAACATTCAGAAAACGAAGATCATGGCATCTGGTCCCATCACTTCATGGGAAATAGATGGGCAAACAGTGGAAACAGTGTCAGACTTTATTTTGGGGGCTCCAAATCACTGCAGATGGTGATTGCAGCCATGAAATTAAAAGACGCTTACTCCTTGGAAGGAAAGTTATGACCAACCTAGATAGCATATTCAAAAGCAGAAACATTACTTTGCCAACAAAGGTCCATCTAGTCAAGGCTATGGTTTTGCCAGTGGTCATGTATGGATGTGAGAGTTGGACTGTGAAGAAAGCTGAGCGCCAAAGAATTGATGCTTTTGAACTGTGGTGTTGGAGAAGACTCTAGAGAGTCTCTTGGACTGCAAAGAGATCCAACCAGTCCATCCTAAAGATCAGCCCTGGGTGTTCATTGGAAGGACTGATGTTGAAGCTGAAACTCCAGTACTTTGGCCACCTGATGCGAAGAGTTGACTCATTGGAAAAGACTCTGATGCTGGGAGGGATTGAGGTCAGGTGGAGAAGGGGACAACAGAGGATGAGATGGCTGGATTTCATCTCCGACTTGTTGGACGTGAGTCTGATTGAACTCTGGGAGTTGGTGATGGACAGGGAGGCCTGGAGTGTTGCGATTTATGGGGTTGCAAAGAGTTGGACACAACTGAGCGATTGAACTGAACTGACTGATGACCCAGCAATCCCACTGCTGGTCATACACACTGAGGAAACCAGAATTGAAAGAGATACTTGTGCCCCAGTGTTCATTGCAGCACTGTTTACAATAGCTAGGACATGGAAGCAAGTTAGATGTCCATCAACAGATGAATAGATAAGAAAGTTGTGGTACATATACACAATGGAATATTGCTCAGCTATTAAAAAGAATGCATTTGAGTCAGTTCTAATGAAGTGGATGAAACTGGAGCCTATTATACAGAGTGAAATAAGTCAGGAGGAAAAACACCAATACAGTATGTTAATGCATATATGTGGAATTTAGAAAGATGGTAACAATGACCCTATATGCAAGACAGCAAAGGAGACAAAGATGTAAAAAGCAGACTTTTGGACTCTGGGTGAAGGCAAGCCTGGGATGATTTGAGAGAATAGCATTGAAACGTATATCACCATATGTAAAATAGATGACCAGTCCAAGTTTGATGCATGAAATAGGGCACTCAAAGCTGGTGCACTGGGACAACCCAGAGGGATGGGATAGGGAGGGAGGTGAGAGGAGAGTTTGGGACAGGGGAATACATGTATACCCATGGCTGATTCATGTCGATGTGTGGCAAAAACCACCACAATATTGTAAAATAATTAGCCTCCAATTAAAATAAATACATTAATTTTAAAAAGAGAAGTGTTTTATGGGCAGAAACAGATCATAATACCTTCTATTCCTAGTTTGCTGAGTGTTTTTATTATGAAAGGGTGTTTGGGTTTTTGCCAAATTCTTTCTTTTGGTATCTATTGAGATGATTCTATGGTTTTTCCTTTCTAGTTTGTCAGTATGGTGAATTTTATTGATTGATTTTTCAGATGTTAAATGACTTTTGCTTTCTTGGGATAAACCTTACTTGGTCAGGATGTATTGTCCTTTTTATATAAAGATGCATTCAATTTGCTAAAATTTTGTTAAGAATATTTTATATCTATGCTCATGAGGTATATTGGTCTGTAATTTTCTTATGTCCTTGCCTGGTTCTGCTATCAGGGTAATACTGGCTTACAGAATGAGTCGGGAGGTATTCCCTACTCTTCAGTTTTCTTGAAGAGTATGTGTGTGCAGACTAAGTATTGTTTCTTTCCTAAATGTTTGGGCCTGGGTTTTCTTTGTGGAGAGTTTTATTTATTTATTTGTTTATTCATTTTCGCCTGTGCTGGGTCTTGGCTGCAGCGCATGGGCTTTCCCTAGTTGCAGTGCAAGATCTCCAGAATGCGAGGGCTCAGTAGCTGAGTCTTAGCTGTGGCTTAGCCCCACGGCATGCGGGATCTTAGTTCCCCTACCAGGGGACTGAACCCATGTCTCCTGCTGCTGCTGCTGCTGCTAAGTCACTTCAGTTGTGTCCGACTCTGTGCGACCCCATAGATGGCAGCCCACCAGACTCCACTGTCCCTGGGATTCTCCAGGCAAGAACACTGGAGTGGGTTGCCATTTCCTTCTCCAATGCATGAAAGTGAAAAGTGAAAGTGAAGTCACTCAGTCGTGTCGGACTCTTAGCGACCCCATGGACTGCAGCCTACCAGGCTCCTCTGTCCATGGGATTTTCCAGGCAAGAGTACTGGAGTGGGGTGCCATTGCCTCATGTCTCCTGCTTTGGAAGGCAAATTCTCAACCACTGGATCACCAGAGAAGTCCCTGAAGGAAGGTTTTTAACTACACATACAATTTCTTTAATAAATACAGAGCTGTTTTGGTTATCTTTTTTTTTTTTTTCTTGAGTGGGTGTTTATAGTTTGTGTCTTTCTAGGAATTTGTCCTTTTTATCTATGTTGTGCTATTTCTATTTGCTGTAATCAGAACAGCAGAGCTATTTCCCCATAGTTCTCCTTGCCCCCAACCCCCCATATCTTTTCCAGGTAAATCTCCTTTGGGTGCTTTGAAACAATATAAGGTCTTGACTGGGCCCTGTGGTTCCCATCTTTCCCTCCTAGGGTCAGCTTTTGCCCAAACTTCTCACTCTCACTCTCTCCCCCTCTCCCCAACCACTTGAACCTCCCAAGCAGTCTTTGCAATCTTAAGACTTTCTGGTTAGCAAGAATCTACCCAATTATTTAAAAAAACCCATTCCAAATTGCTTATTATTTAATGGATTAATCCTTCCAGTAGTATTTGGATTTCAAAAGAAAATAGAATTGTTCATAGCAAAAATAAATCTTTAATGGTGTTATTTCTGGCTCTGTGCCAAGTAGGTGAGGGAAGTACTTTGGGTGATGGGTTTTCCTCTCTTTCAAATCCTCTTCTAGTGTAAGTTTGCTGTTTTCTCTATTCTGCTTGTTTCTACCCAGGGAGTTCCCTTTGCCCTTCGGTTAATACAAGATGTTTCACACAGCTCTGCAGGATCCTGCCATTTCTCAGGGTCATCAGAATCCATTCTTTGTGCTCTGCTCTTGTAGGCCCCAAACGGGTGGACTTCTCTGAGAAAACGATGTTTGTGCCCAAGCGTGGAATCCGCGTTCCCCACCTTGGGCTGCCGGGTGGACCACCCTTCCCAAGCACTGGCGCACCTATCGAGAGCGGGGACCGAAAGGGACGCGGTGTCAAGGGTCTGATGGGGCGGGAAGTGGCGGGGCTTCGGAGGGGCGCACGGTGCCACCGCGGGCTCCGGGATCACGGCGCGCCGCGCAAGAGGCCGCGGCGGCGGGGACTCGCTAGAGGAGAAGAGAGAGGAACAGAGCCTCGCCCCGCGCGCGGCTCGAGCCGTTTGACGCGCGGGAGATGCCAAAGCCGGGGCGGGCGGGCCGCGGGGGCCGGGCGGGGCGGGGCAGGGCACCGCTGTGCCCGCAGTCCCCTGCACTAGGCGAGCGTCGCGCGTCCCGCTTCGGAGCTGGTGCACGGCGGCACCATGGGGTCCAGCAACTTGGAGCTGATTTTTGACAGCGTGGGGCACTTCGGCAGGTAGGGAGATGGGGTAGGGGTGAGGAGGGAGGACGGTGCCCGGGGAGCCGGAGCCACGTGGGTGGAGGCGCCGGTGGGGTCTGTTTCTTTCCGTTGCGGTGGGGTTCTTGCGCGAGCAGAGCTCGCGATCCGAACACATCTCCCCACCCCTCCTTTCCGGGAAAAGTCCGGAGGCCTGAGTCCTGACTCCTGGCCCTGGACTGATCCTCTCGAACTCTGGCGGCCGGACGCCCCCAGAGCGAGCAGCGGGCGCTGGGGGCTCGCTTCGGGAGTGGTGGGTGGGGGGTCCCCCGGCGCGCCCTCTGCCAGTGCCGGAGTCCAAAGCCCCAGCTGCAGAGGCCAAGTCACAGAAGGAATGCCTGTTCTTGGCAGCTCGTTTCTCTGATCTGCCAAATGGGCTCATTTTTCACTTCCCCAGACGACTGCTGTCCCGCCCCAACCCGTGGTAGAGTCTCCTTCAGTGCCTGGCAGGTATTGAATTGCTCTAGGAACAACCGTTTAAAGCTTGTTCGTTCTTTGTGTGTGTGTTTTCGCTTCATGGAAACTTAATATGTGGGGGCTCAGACGGTAAAATGTCTGCCTACAATGCGGAAGACCTGGGTTCAATCCCTGGGTCGGGAAGATCCTCTGGAGGAGGAAATGACAAGCCACTCTAGTACTCTTGCCTGGAAAATCCCATGGACAGAGGAGCGTGGTAGGCTGCTACAGTCCATGGGGCCGCAAAGAGTCGACGCGACTGAGCGACTTCACTCACTCAATATGTGCCAACTTACACAGTGCAAAGTTTTACAAAGGGGTGGGGATGAATCCTTATTTTAATGATTGGGAAACTGAGGCTGCATCAAGGATCCACAGCTACTGCAGGGTGGGACCTAGGTTTGACCTTTGTATGATTGTCACTCTCTTTTCATTTGTCAAATTAATTTTAAAAATTTAAAGTGTATTCATTTGTTTATTTATTCATTCATTCGTGGAGAAATACTAGTTTGACCCAGAACGTTTTGGGAGAAGGGGTAGCTGGGCGAGGAGCCATAGAAAGTGTGGATCCAGCGGTTTGGGCTCAGTCTGAATCCTGGCCTGCCACTCACTGCTAAGGTGACCCTGGGAATACTGCGTCTCAGGTTCCCACGCGCAAGATGAGAATTCTAATCAGTCCTGCCTTTAGCTCCCTTCCAGGCTTGTGATGAAGAGCTGATGCTGTGCTCTTCTCCAGGGTGAAAAGTTGCGCAGATGTTGGTTATGATTCCCAGTGTCCACAAGAAAGGAGTGGTGAAGCAGGCGGGGAAGGGGCAGGAGGCCCCACCTCTCCCCTCCTTCCTCCTGATACCTGCATTATTGAATACTCAGTTGTGCCCGGCTCTGTCCTAAGTTTTTTGTACATGTTACCCTCTTTTACCTTCACCACAGCCCTTTGAGACTAGTGGTATCACTCTCATCTTACACATGAGGAAAGCAGGTCTTGCACCTAAATCACAAATCTCTTAGTAGCAGAGCAGGATTCGATGTCATTGGATGTCCATTGGCCTCCACAGCCCATGCTGTCAACTAGATGCTATCCTGAGTGCAACCCTGGGATTCAGCCAGGTCCCTCATTTATTATCTCATCTCATCTTCCTTGAAGCAGAATGGCATAGGGATTACAAAATCAGCTCTGGGAGTGGATGTCCAAGTTCCAATCCTGGCTGACCAAGTATTAACTATATGGTCTTGAGCATTTGACTTCCCACTGCCTCATCTGTAAAATGGGGTAATAATAGTACTACACATGTTGGTTATAAGGACTCCACATGCAGCTCTCATTTCATCCTCATGATAAGAGGTAGTAGTTACTAATACCATTCTTTCCCCATGTATTTTAGGGATTAATCACCATACTTAGGAGCTGTAACAAAGAGACCCCTCAATTGGATTTTGTCTCTGGTCACTGTCCAGGGCAGCTGTGCTCCATGGTGTCTCCAGGGACCCAAGTGGGTGAGGCAACTCCACCATCCACAGCATTTGGGGCAGCTGCTCAATGTCCTCACCTGCATGGTCAGATGTGGCTCAGTGTGGTGGGAGAAAGGGAGAATGGGTTTGGGGAGACAGCTGTTAGCCAGTCACAGTAGAGTATGCAAAATCTTATCATTCTGTAAGTTATTAATAAATCGTGACTATTATCGTCACCTGAGTCCCCATTCTGGTAGGAAAGGTAGATTGTGAAAGCTACTTATAAGAAGGGAAAGTGTAACATGTCAATGCTTACAGCAAAAGGTGAAAATAGTGTGACCATATCATAGTAGCCCATATTTTCTCTGGCATTCGCTCTCATTGGTCTCTTTATTATCTATAAATAGAGAGGGAGGTTATTGCGTATCGTTGTCTAGTCTTAAGGAAACCTAGCGACAGTGTTAAGTAGAAGGCCCTAATTGTCTCTCATTTCTCCTTGGTCATTTCTAAGGTGAGGAAACACTGTCCAAATCACCTTTAAAAGAGGAAAGCAGGACACCTAAGAAGAATTAGGTGTTGTTCAATACAAAATACAAGTTTGTGTTGAAGTTACAAACACTTCACGGTTTAAGCCCCGTGTCAGAGGGAATTGAGGAAACTGAGATTTGGGAATTGTGTTGGGGGAACTAAGAGCCTGGATCTTTGAGTTATCTTGGAATAAAGACAGAGAGAGTTTAAAATTTCAGAGGTGGAATGATGAGCCTGTGGCTGACTTAGATGTATGGGTATAGGTGGTGGTTGTTTTTGTTTTTGTTTCTGTTTTCGGTCAGTATATGACCCTTTTAGGCTCTTTTTTGACTTCACCTTATGAACATCATAGTATCTAACACTTACATGTACCTACAGTGTGCCATAGTGCTTTACATGTAGTAACTCTACATTCCCACAAAGATCTTGCCCAAAAGACCCAGGTGGTAAGTAACCAGAGACAAGCTTCAAACCTTGGTAGTCTGGTTCTGGAGTCCATGCTCTTAACCACAGTGGTATAATACTAGTTATGTTTTATTATGGGCGACCCAGGTAGTGGTAGTGGTAAAGAGCCTGCCTGCCAAGGCAGGATACATCAGAGACACAGGTTCAATCCCTAGGTGGGGAAGATACTGAAGGAGGGCATGGCAGCCCACTCCAGTATTCTTGCCTAGAGAATCTCCTTGGACAGAGAAGCCTGGCAGGCTACGGTCCACGGCGTCACAAAGAGTTAGACACGACTGAAGCGATTTAGCACATACGCAGGCATGTTCTATTATATAGAATGATATCAAGCTAGGACTGAATGTAATCTTCTTTACCTGTCACCCAGATAGCATAGGTCTGTTTCCTGGAGTTTCTGGTCATCTTTGCTTTTACTTACCTCTGGTTTTCCTGTCTATTCTTTTTCCATTAGTGTTTCTCTTGGCTGTGGGCACAGTGATGTGTTGTGTCTAAGTCTGTTGTTCTGAAGGAGCCTTGGGCTGGGTAGACACTTGGTGGACAGCAATCTTTATAAGGGAGAAAATGATTTGTTAGAATGCTAGACACCTGAGGAAGTAAGATTTTGTTTTTTTGAGGCAGTTATCCTTGTGACTTCCCTGGTAGCTCAGTTGTTAAAGAATCCTCTTGTAATGCGGGAGACCTGGGCTCGATCCCTGGGTCTGGAAGATCCCCTGGAGAAGGGAATGGCAACCCACTCCAGTACTCTTGCCTGGAAAATTCCATGGACAGAGGAGCCTTTTGGGGCTACAGTCCATGGAGTCACAAAGAGTCAGACGTGACTGAGAGACTAAGCACGGCACATCCTTGTGACAGGAAAAGGGAAATTTGAACTGAAAGTGTGCTTAAGACCTTCTCAGCACCTGTGGGTGGGGCAGAGAAGACAGATCCCAGCTTCAGAGGCCTGCCAGGGGTGGTGCTCTGTTGGGGGGACTGGGTGTGAATTGAGAACATGAATAGAGAACTTGTGCGACTCTGTGGAGAAACTAGTGGCAACTGTGGGGTTCAGGCTGGCTGGGGAAGGAGTGGGGCCAGGAAGGTGGCAGTAAACTAGAGAAGCTGGTGGGCGCCAAAGGCTGGAGCCCCGAACAGTGCAGGGGATGGGGTCACTGGGAGGGACGAGGGAGCTGGGAGGATGGGGAGCTGTGGTCAGGCAATGTGAGTTTTGCAGCAGTGGAGCCTCTCCAGGTGATGAGACTACTTAGGTACCAAACCCAAACGCCTCAAGGGGCAGGCAGGTAAACTTCACACAAACAAAGTCTGTCTGCTCTTTGTGGAGACTGTGTCGAGTTTGAGCACTGGAATTTGTGAAGCGAGGAGGAGCCAAAGTATAAAAATGTATGTCATATATGATGTATGTTACCTTCTCAGTCATATTCATGGGGTTGTCGTTATGCGATCCTTCTTAGGTCCCTAACAGGATTTGGTTGTGTTTATCCCTTTATTCAAGCTAAGCATTATGGAGACCTTCCATGTTTGCCTATATCTTTTTTTTTAAGCACATAGGTCAGCTATAATAACTTTTCTTTTCCTCTCTCTTTGCAGATACCAAATATTCCTCTATTTTATATGTGCCTTCCAGAATATCTCTTGTGGTATCCACTACTTGGCTTCTGTGTTCTTGTCAGTGTCCCCGCAGCATACCTGTAGGCCCCCAGGCAATGTGAGTCAGGTTCTTTTCCAAGACCTCTCTACTTGGCAGTTGGAGGACATCTGGACCCAGTTCTCCGTAGGCCATGAGGATCACGTCCTCGTGCAGCTGCAGGACGGGGAGATCTGGGAGCTTACCAGGTGTCAGAGGTTCCGGAGGGATGATCAGTCGAGTCTGGACTATGAGTACAGCGGCCGGAAGAGCAGCTTCCCTTGCTTGGATGGCTACATCTATGACAGAAGCGAGTGGCACAGCACTGTGGTGACCCAGTGGGATCTGGTGTGTAACCGAGAGTGGTTAGGAAGGCTGATCCAGCCCACATTTATGTTTGGAGTCCTGCTGGGAGCAGTGATCTTTGGCTACCTCTCCGACAGGTAACATGAAGTCTTTTGTACTGTTTCATCCATCAGTGTAGGATTCGTTTTTCCGTCTCATTGTCTTAGGCGACAGGGAATTATGTTCAAAGCTTTAGTCATTTTCATACTTCCTATCTAAATACGTACTTCTTTGCTGATCTGTTATTTAGGGACACAAAATAACATTAAGGGGATGGGTTCTGAAGACAGTCTGCCTGTGTTCTGCCTTTTATTAGCTGTGGACCTTGGCACATTGCTTGACCTGCATTGTAGAATCTTGTGTGTAAGCTGGCAATGAAAATAACAATACTCATCTCAGAGGGTTATTGCAAAAGTAACACAGAAAAAGTACTTTGGACATATAACCACTCAGTAGCTACTGGTTATTACTTTGAATATTTTTTCTTTAAATAGACTTGCTTTTTAGGAGGATAGTCTGGCCCTATGCAGTGATATCTATGAAACTGTGTGATATACCAACCAAATTTAAAAAACATATATACTTTAAAATGAACATATAGCTCTTAAAATAAGGCAAAGTTCATCTGTGTATGGATATGGACCACACTTTTAGTGCCTGTCCCAGAGCACAGAGATAAACTTATTTATCTGGCCCCATAGTTGTGAATTTTACAGGCATGTCCTGGGCACTGGGAACCTAAAGACAACTGCTTAGGTCAGAAATCCCTGCCCTCAGTGTGTGCTAGTCACATGGGACCAAGAATCACATCGAAAGAAATATTATAGGGCTTTGTTGTGTCTGGGGCTATATTAGAAGTAAAGGCCATGGAGACAAAGACTATGGAGGCCTAAAGGGAGGGGACCCAGGTCTTTCCCTCCACCTCCCACATCCCCTCCAGGAGGTGGGGTTTGAATAATGAAATTGCAACAGAAGTGGAGTCTGTTAGTAAAATAGTTATTATTTGGTGACTGAAGTTACCATCTCAGTGTTTAAGAATCTTCTGCTTCATAAGCTTCCTGGGAAGGATGAAAGTTGAGTTGTCAGTGGGGAGAGGAGCAAAACAGGAGTTGAGGAGGTAGATACTCCCTTTTGGAAAGTCCATCAGTGGAGGAAATGCAAGATGCAAGGTGGCTACAGGAATGATGGGGATCCAGGGAAGGTTCTTGTCTTTGGCTGAAAGAGACTTCAACTGAAAGGGAGGAGTCAGAGGAGTGGGAGGGATAGAGGGAAAAGAAATAATTGGTAGAATAAGGCCTCAGAGGAGATGGGAAGAGACATGAACCAATACAAAGATTGCAGAATGGTATTTGAAGAGAAAAGGGTGTGTGTCTCTGGACAGGAGGGAAGAAAAAAAGGCTGCAGGCAGAGGCAGGTCTTGTTGGCAGTTGGGCAGAGCAGAAAATTGCAGAGCTTTCTCTTTGATGTTCTCTGTTCTCTGCTCATCATCAAGAGAGTTGCTCATCTGTTACAGAGAATGAAAACGTTGTGGGTAGAAGAGGGATGGATGAAAATAGTTTAAAATGACATTCAGGGCTCAAATGAGATTGGGAAACTTTTAAATGTAGGGCCAACAATCCCTACTAGTGCCCATGGGAGCAGAGCAGTCTGAGGCTGTGAATTTGACAGTTTCCAATTTGCTTACATACTCTCTGCTGCAATGGGCAAACCTGTTGCTTGGAATCTCAGGACTGTATTCTTTTGCCTTAAAATGATCTGTCAGGGACATCTCATAGGGAGAAAATATTTGCAAATCATATAACTAATGACAGTCTAGTAGCTAGGATACATAAAAAACTCTTATAACTCAACAATAAAAAGACAACCCAATTCAAAAATGGACAAATGATTTGGATGGATATTTTGCCAAAGAATATATACAAATGGCCAATAAGCACATATAAAAATGTTCAACATCAATTATCATTCAGTTCAGTTCAGTCGCTCAGTCGTGTCCAACTCTTTGCGACCCCATGAATCGCAGCACTCCGGGCCTCCCTGTCCATCACCAACTCCTGGAGTTCACTCAGACTCACGTCCATCGAGTCAGCAATGCCATCCAGCTATCTCATCCTCTGTCGTGTTGGAAATGTAAATTAATACTATAGTGAGATACCCCTGGTCACTAGAATGGCTGTAATCAAAAAGACAGATAATAAAAAGTGTTGTCAATAACAAGTGTGGATATGGAGAAATTGTTGGGATGGTAGAATTGAGGCAGCCACCCTGGAAAACAGTTTGGCAGCTCCTCAAAAATTAAACATAAAGTTAGCATATGATCCAGCAATTCCACCCCTAGGTACATATCCAAGAGAATTGAAAACATAGCTTAACATAAAATCTTGTTCACAAATGTTCATGGCAGCATTATTCATTATAGCCAAAAAAGTGGAAACAATGTCCAAATGTCCTTCTAGGGATGAATGGATGAACAAAACGTGGTATAGCCATGCAATGGAATGTTGTGTGTGTTAGTCGCTCAGTCGTGTCTGACTCTTTTGTGACCCCGTGGACTGTAGACCACTAGGCTCCTCTGTCCATGGAATTTTTCAGGCAAGAATACAGGAGTGGGTTGCCATTCCCTTCTCCAGTGGAATGTTATTGAGTCATAAAAAGGAATGAAGTACAGTAACATGGATGAAGTTTGAAAGCATAATAAAATAAGCTAGGTCTTATAGTGTGCAATTCCATTTATATAGAATGTCCAGAAGAGGCAACTCTATAAAGACAGAAAGTAGATTGTGGCTGTCAGGGGACAGAGGGAACAGAGAATAAGAAATGATGATTCCTGGGTGCAGAGTTTCTTTTTGGAGGGATGAAAATGTCTTGGAAGTAGATAGCGATGAGTTGCACAACTCTGTGAATCCACTAAAAAGACACTGAATTGTATACTTTAAAACTGTGGTCCCCAGCCTTTTTGACATCAGGGACTGGTTTCATGGAAGACAAGTTTTCCATGGACCGGGGCAGGTGGGGGACAGTTTCAGGATGATTCAAGCGCATTACGTTTATTGTGCACTTTATTTCTATTCTAATGCTGCTGCTGATCTGATCTGACAGGAGGTACAGGTCTGCAGCCTGAAGGTTGGGGATCCCCGCTTTAAAAGACTGGATTTTGTATCATGTGAATTACATCTCACTTTTTAAATCTGCAGGCATGTAATTGTTATTTGTTTGCTTTTTAAAGAAGGAAATGCCCTTCCCAATTATGAAAATATAGGGCAAATAGGCAACTTATTCTACTAGCAGAATGTCGCTAGACTTCTGTTTTTAGAGGGGCTTATGAAGAGTTGCCTCCCCCTTGGTAGGCGGAGCCAGCCCAACAGGGAAGATGATCCAACAGGTGACAGAGCAGGTCCTGACAGGGAAAGGACAGATCTTCCCTCTCCTTCCTCCTAATCCCAGGCTAAGAGGTCCTTTGGGGACCACCCAGAGTGATTGTGTGTGTATATTAGCAGCTGAGGTGGAGACTTGGCCACTGAAAAACTGGCCTTTTGAAAAAATTGTGTGTTAACTCATGATTTACCCAAAATAAATAAGTCAAATATATAAGCTACTAAAAATATAAGTAAAATTTATCTTTCTTGAATTAGAGTGGATGTTTTAAACTGTTGCAGCCACACCTTGCTCCTTCCACTGTGTGATTCTTGTTTTTCAGGGCAGGAAGACGCCTTGTTTTGTGGGCCTCAAGCACCGGTGTGTTTTTGTTTGGCATAGCGGTGGCATTCACATTTGATTATTACAGCTTCATAGTCGCACGCTTTCTTCTTGCTATCGTGAGTTGGGTTGTTGTCGGGGTTTCTGTTTGTTTGTTTTTGCCTCTTTAATTCCACTGCAGTATTTTTATATTAAACCTTAACTCTCTTAGTTGTGCTTATTTGAATCTAGTGAGATAGAGATCAAGGACTAATCTTTGTTCACTGCCCAAGTCTTTCTGTAGAATATTAGTGCCTTATGCTTAGAACAGAGGCTGTTAAATGAAAAACTGTTGCTTAGTAGGCTGAAACGTTTCATTGGACTCTGTGCCTGACACGTGATCCACATTCCACCATTACTAGCAGCAGGGATCTGTGAGACATCACTTCCAGTTGGCATTTAACTGTTGTTGTTGTTTAGTTGCTCAGTCATTTTCGACTCTTTTGCAACTCCATGGACTGTAGCTCGCCAGACTCCTCGGTCCATGAGAATCCCATGGATTCTCCAGGCAAGAATACTGGAGTGGATTGCCGTTTCCTCCTCCAGGGGATCTTCCTGACCCAGGGAATCTTCCTGACCCAGGGATCGAACCCTTGTGTCCTGCATTGGCAGATGTATTCTTTACTCAGCTTTACTCTGAACCACCAGGGAAGCCCATTCCAGCCAATACTGTAAGGCAAAAGATAGAGAAGAGACAGGAAGAACAAGAGGGAGAGAGGAAGGCACAAGGGGACAGAAAGAAAAAAGTCATTATTTATACCCATTACAAATAATGGCTCCAATTATTTTACTTCTGAGCAGTTACGTCAGTCTGGATGTATGCATGAGCCAGACAGTTAAGGCATATTGTTAAGAATGTCATTTGTATAATGTGCAGGAAGGGTAAAAACAAAGCTTCAGGCCTTTTCGTTTGGGGGAACAGGGGAGGATAGTGGAAAGGGCGTGTGTTTGAATCCCAGCACTGTCATATATTGGCTTCTCAGCTGTGTGACCTTGGGCAAATGCCTTATCCTCTTCGAACCTTAACTTCTGATCTGTAAACTGTAGAAAAGAATACCTATTTCACTGGGTTGTTACCAGGACTCGAGATTCAGGGAAATGTCCATAGTTCAGAACCTGGCACAGAGTAAAGCTGACTGTTGCTGGAAGTGGACCAGGGAGTTTCCACACTCAATGAGGCTTCAGGACAGGCTCCATACTACCTCACAGCAGCAACAGCGGCTCTTTGGAGGTCACTGTTCAAGGATAACAGAGTGAAGTTTTCTCTTTGGGAGGAGCTTGTGATCTTGCTGAACACAGAGCAGGGCATACATCCCCTCTCACTGGAGCAGATGACCTAAAGGTGTGGGGAGAAGCCAAGGACTTCAGCCTCAGAAGAAGAGGTCACTGTGCCCCCTCCAAGGGCAAGGTGGTCTATTCTCTTTTGGAGTCTTCATCAACAGCTAGGAAGGGTCCCTAAGAAGCCACACTTAGATGGTCAAGGATAGAAAGATGCATTAAAAACAATTTAGGAGAATCGAAGGTGTTGTATCTTTAAAAAGTATAATATTTTTGGGAATGCAGAGAGTTGTTTACACAAGAGACAACAACCAGCAGTTCTGTCTCCACTAAGGACAGAATAAGAGGAAATGACTCTGTAGCTGCAGGGTGAGGTTTGATAATAGACCTTCTGGTGGGAATGATTGTACAACAGAGGCAAAGATAGGTCTTGAGAGAGTGTGGAGTCCTCTTTTGGAATAATTGAGAGAATAAAAATTCTAAAATTATCTTTTTGGTCTTGCGAAATACCTTGAGTTGATTTCCAGAGCCAAGAAAATCAGACAGCCACCCATAGAATACTTCTGTAAAATGTGGTATTAATTTTCTGTGGCTCTTTCCTTTGGTTTTTATGGGAAATATATTTGTGATGCAATTCTGCTTAGGGAAGATGCAGGCAGATTCATTTACTCAGCACATTTATTGATCTACCTACAGACTGTCATGCTAAGTAAACCTGACCAGGATGTTTCAATAACCTATAGTGTAGCAGAAAGGCAAGATGCTGACGGACCATTGTAAAAAATCTATACGGTGTTGACGATAAGGACCAGCAGTGGGGCTGGGGCTCCACACAGTGGGGGATGGGATGGGGAGTCTAGAGAGTCAGGGTCTTTTTAGTCTGAGGGATGGGTGAGAGAAGAACCTTATAGGCAGAGGGAGTAGCAAGTGAGAAGGCCGAGAGATGTGAAGAAACTGAAGGTCTAGATACCAGGAGAATAGAGAGGCGGTGAAATGCACAGTGAGGCTGAAGGAGAGAGAGATGACTAGGCAGACCTTGTAAGATGACAAAGGGTTTGCCTGGTTTCCTAAAGGTAATGAGAATCCTCTGAAGGGGTTCAGTGAATTCAGGGGTGAAGTGATCATTCTGACTGCTGTGTCAGGCGTGGGGTCAGGGTAGATGTGAGGAATTGAATATTATTACTGGAGGTGACAGGTGCAAATGGGATCAAGGAGACTTTTGGAATTATTCAGGCAGTTGTGCATGGATTGTTTGAACCCAGTGACAGAAGTAACTGGTAGAAGTGGGAGGGAACTCCAAAAGAACTGGCCTTGGAAAAAACATCTTGAGGACTGAGGTTATAGCTTACCTTGATGGGGAATTAAAGGGGAAATTTGTAGTGTTTGAAGGTTTAAATTTACCAAACCACTGGATTCTTCAATATGGGAAGCCTCATTATCAGGCTTCATTATCCGAGTCTTGCAATTACAAGGTTGCATGGGGAAATAAAAGCTCAAAATGTGAAACTGACCACTCATACAGTCATCCCTATCAAGCACCTCTCTGCTTACTGCTACTGGGCTAGCCTCTTTCCAACTCTGATGCAAAATGAAATTGCAGATCTTACAAAAGATGCTAAACTACAAAGAGTCTTTGAAAGCAGTGGGAGAAAACTGCCTTAATGTTACACAGATCCCTTGACCAATTGGGACCTGGCAGAGATAGACCAATTAACTTTTGAAGAAATGAATATCCATAAAGATAATGACAAGACAAGCCTTCAAAAGAGCATGATTTGAATATCAAAGGATTAAGAGAGGGCTTTGGGGAAGTCAGTGGTGCCCCAAAATAATTTTTCAAAAATTAATTTTACAATTTAATTTATATTAATAAAAGTCAAATGTGAAATAATTTTGTAGAACTTCTAGTCCTTTTGCCACCACCCTCCTCCACAAAAAAATCCATTTGTTTCATTCTTTGTTTATTCCCTGAGTAGTCACATAGTGTTATTATAATCTGAATTTTGTTAAATTTAATATAGGCCTGCTTTTAAAATAAAGTTTTTCCTCCATTCTTTTTATTGTGCTAAAATGCACATTACATTATTTACCATCATAACTATCTTTAAGTATCTACAGTTCAGTGATATTAAATACATTCATACTGTTGTACAACCATCCCCGCCATCCATCTCCAGAATTCTTTTTGTCTTGCAAATCTGAAAGTCTATATTCATAAAACAGCAGTTCCCCATACTCCTTTTCCCCCAACCCCTAGCAACCACCATTCTACTTTCTGTCTCTCTGAATTTGACTACTCTAGATACTATGCCTGATATAAATGGAATCATACAATATCTGTCTTTTTGTGATTAGCTTATTTCACTTAGTGTAATGTCCTCAAAGTTAATTCGTGTTGGAGCATATTTCAGAATATTCTTTTCTTAAGGCTAAATAATACCCCATTGTGTATTATCTATTCATCTGTTGATGGATTGCTGTTGATGGGAGCTTGGATTGCTTCTGTATTTTAGCTACTGTGAATAATGCTGTTATGAACATATGTGTAAAAATATTTCTTTGAGATCCCACTTTAAATTCTTTAGGGTATATTCCCAAAATGGGATTGCTGGATCATAAGGCAATTATATTTTTAGTTTTTTGAGGACCCTCCATACTGTTTTCCATAGTGGCTGTACCATTTTACATTTCCGCCAACAGTGCATAAGGGTTCTGATTTCTCCATATCCTCACCAACACTTACTTTATTTTATTTTATACTAGCCATCCTAATGTCCCTGAGGTGGCATGTCAAATCATGATTCTGATTCGCATTTCCCTAATGATTAGTGATGCTGAGCATCTTTTTGTTGCTTTATTGGCCATTCCTGTATTTTCTTTGGAGGAGTCCAAGCCCATTTTTTAATTTGATTGTTTGTTTGGTTAGCAGATATTTGGTCCTATCCAAACCATCCATAAGACATTTGGTCCATGCCAAAACGTAGCTGATATCTGGTCTTATCCAAAACCATTTGGCTTGGACCAAATATGCTTACAGGTCTTTTGGGTAGGACCAAATTTCCAGGACCTTTTGGTGTGGACTGAATGTTTTATGGATGTTTCTGACAGGACCAAATATCATGTAAGGTTTTGTTTTATTGTTGAGTTTTAGAAGTTCTCTGTGTATTCTGGATATTAGTCTCTTATCAGATATATGATTTGCATATCTCTTGTTCCATAAGTTGCCTCTTCACTCCAGTGATAGTGTCTTTTGATACATAGACGTTTTAAATTTCCCTGAAGTCCAATTTGTCTGTTGTTGTTGTTGTTGCATGTCAAAATGAAATTTTAATCAAATCTTTTTCTTTTCACTAATTACTGTAAATGGTTTGTTCCCATTTAGAATCTAGGATTTAATAAAAAAGGCTCTTCTCTATATGAATAAATTAATACACATATTTGCAAGGAACTGAGATGTAAATTCACACTGTAAAGGAATATTTAAATGAAGCAAAAGGCAGTGTCTAACATAATGCAAAACCACTCAAACTTTGCCTTTTGGGGGTAGACAGGGTGTGGGAAGATGAGAGGACACATTTGAAGAAGAAGGATGGATTGGATTAAATTCCATTGTATGAATGTGATATGGGTTTCAGGAAACAAAGCTTTCTTTTCTTTCTGGTGTGATTTGCAGAGGGTCAAACTCCTTAGTAGTTATGTGTGTGACCTTAAATCTGGCCCACCCTCCCTGCTTTGTTTTGCAGTCTGGAAGTGGCTATCTCGTGGTGGTGTTTGTCTATGTGACAGAATTTGCCGGCATGAAGTCTCGGACATGGGCGTCCATCCACTTGCATTCCTTTTTTGCCTTTGGAACCATGGTGGTGGCTTTGACGGGCTACTTCGTCAGGACCTGGTGGACCTATCAGATAGTGCTCTCCTCTGTGACTGTCCCCTTTATCTTGTGCTGCTGGATGCTCCCAGAGACACCTTTTTGGCTTATCTCAGGGGGAAAATATGAAGAAGCACAAAAAGTAATTGATACGATGGCCAAGTGGAATAGGACGAGATCCTGTAAACTGTCAGAACTTTTATCACTGGATCACGATGGTTCTGCTGGTAATAAGCCCTCTCAAGTTGAGAAGCACACCCTGTCAGAACTGTTTTATGACTGGAGTATTGGAGCAAGGACACTTATTCTTTGGCTGATTTGGTTCACAGGGTGTTTGGGGTTCTACACCTTCTCCTTGAATTCTGTTCATTTGGGAGGCAGTGAATATTTAAATCTCTTCCTTATGGGTAAGTGGTTAAACTATATTAAGTGTAGCTGCGAAGTGAAATTTCTACCAGGTTTTGAGAGTGTTTCTATTGTCTTTATTTCTACCAGGAATAACACTGCCGGCTATGTCATTATGGTCTTTTTTAGTATTGTGTGTGTGTGTGTGTCGGTAGCTCAGTCATGTCCGACTCTTTGCGACCCCGTGGACTGTAGCCCTCCAGATACCTCTGTCCAGAATTCTCCAGGCAAGAATACTGGAGTGGGTAACCATTCCTTCTCCAGGAGCTCTTCCTGACCCAGGGGTTGAAGCTGGGTCTCCTGCATTGCAGACAAATTCTTTACCATCTGAGACACCAGGGAAGCCCCTTTTAGTGAAAATCGAAGACTTGAGTCCCTCCTTCCTTTCCTGCCTCTTCCCCTTGCTTGCTTCCTTCCTTTAAGCCCATTGCCATCTCAGAACTGTAGTTCAGAGGTACCTTCTATAACCTTTGTCCTGTACTTTCAGATTTCTTTTTATGCATCTCCATACATTTGTACAGATAAATGTTTTATATTTTAACATAAATGAGATTATTCACTACATATTGTTCTTTGCAAGTTGCATTCCTTTTAAAATTTAGCATGTCTTGGAGCTCTTCTGGCATCTTTCTACCTTCTAATTTAGGAATTTTAGTCAGTAAAATAACCTAAACACATGCAGCTGTAGTTTATGATGTCATGCTTCTTTTAATTCAGTGGCAGGTTAAAATAGCTCTGAAGCTGTGATAGCCTAAGGTGTGACTCCTAACCAAATTCACACCAGACATGAGAGAATTATCAGAAATGCATTTGTGCAGAATTATCAGAAATGCATTTGTTTCTGTGTAGGCTACTTGCATTTGATATTATCCCCAGAAAATTTGTTTTAAAATTGTTATACATAAATGTCACCCTTTCTCATTAAAGTGCTCTGTTGAGACACCTGTTTTTGTTGATTATAGCACAAAGGAATTATAAGTCATTTTAAGAAAAAAAGAACTACTCTTTTTTTTAGGGGGGAGAGACCAACAAGTTTATAAAAGAGCCCATCTTGACTTCAAACACATTTTATAAACAAATGAACAAGTGAACGCATTCTATGTGTCAGTTTGAGAAACAGGGATTGAACCCGCGGTCTCCCACATTGTAGGCAGATGCTTTACCATCTGAGCCACCAGGGAAGCCCAGTATTTCTAGAACAGAGCAGCGAATGGTAGCAGAATCAAGGGGGTGGGGTGTAACGTCAGGAAGTTTAGGAATGCTGGGGTTTTAGATCTTTATGATATAGTCTGTTAAATTTGATGGAGATGTATTACTTCTCAAGGAAACAGGCAATCTCATAAATATAAAAATGTTTCCAAGACAAATAGCATTGTTTTAGAGCCATTGGGCCTCCCCTATGGCTCAGCAGTAAAAAACCTGCCGACAATGCAGGAGACGGGGGTTGGATCCCTGGGTCGGCAAGATCCCCTGGAGGAGGGCCTTGCAACCCACTCCAGTATTCTTGCCTGGAGAATCACCATAGACAGAGGAGCCTGGGGGGCTACAGTCTATGGGGTTGCAAAGAGTCAGACAGGACTGAAGCGACTGAGCACGCACATAGTCTCCACTGCCTTTGATCTTTTCATGTCATGACCCTTGCCAGTAGCCCTCTTCTTGTCAAGCGCTTCTAGTCAGTACTTACGTGCTGTGCAAATTTTGAACAAGTTTTCAGCTCCTGAGATGGTCTGAGATTGGTAGGGATTTCAGTTCAGGTTTTGTGCCACTTGCAGGTGATGAATGCTACAGTAGCCTCAGGACATACCTTTGGGGTTATATGGAGATAGGATCAGAATGGGGTCTGAGTGATTAGAGAGATTATACATCATAAAAGTGAAGAAAATAATGGCACGTTGTCCTAATCCCAGAAGGGTTCGTTGGTTGCACTATTTCTAAACCAGACATAGTCAAGTCAAAAATGTAGACGCGGCATCACTACAACTCAAGAAGAATCAAGGTGAAATATACTTGAAAAGGTCTCTTCAGCTTTCCCAGTAGCTGTGCAGCTTTGCTAGGCTCCAGGAATTCAGCTGGTGGCCTTGCACACAGTGCTGGAGAGAGGAGAGCCCAGAGTCAGATGTGGAGGGAATCAGACATGAGGGAGGGAGGTGGCAGGAAAGGTTTGGCTCCCAAAGACCGGTCCATGAGCTGTCACTCACTCATTTGGCTCAAGACATTTAGTGTTGGGAATGATTGAAGGTGGGAGGAGAAGGGGACGACAGAGGATGAGATGGTTGGATGGCATCACCGACACAATGGACATGGGTTTGGATGGACTCCGGGAGTTGGTGATGGACAGGGAGGCTTGGCGTACTGCAGTCCATGGGGTCGCAAAGAGTTGGACAAAACTGAGTGACTGAACTAAACTGACTGATTTAGTGTTAGTTGGAAAGTAGAGGTGGTAATCCAGGCCTATTCCCAGGAGGTTCTTTTGAGAATCATTGTTTTATTTGATCTTGAAAAGTCCTTAAAAAAAAAAAAAAGAGTAGGGTAATGGATGAACCTACTGTTTTGGTCCAGAGGCACCAGATCTTACAGCAGGGTCTGTGAAGGGGAGGCGTTTTCTCTGGAGTTGTTTATTTTTCATGTTAATGAAGAGAAGGTCAAGGCTATGGTTTTTCCAGTGGTCATGTATGGATGTGAGAGTTGGACTGTGAAGAAAGCTGAGTGCCAAAGAATTGATGCTTTTGAACAGTGGTGTTGGAGAAGACTCTTGAGAGTCCCTTGGACTGCAAGGAGATCCATCCAGTCCATTCTAAAGGAGATCAGACCTGGGTGTTCTTTGGAAGGACTGATGCTAAAGCTGAAACTCCAGTACTTTGGCCACTTCATGCAAACAGTTGACTCATTGGAAAAGACTCTGATGCTGGGAGGGACTGGGGACAGGAGGAGAAGGGGATGACAGAGGATGAGATGGCTGGATGACATCAGCGACTCGATGGACTCCGGGAGTTGGTGATGGACAGGGAGGCCTGGCGTGCTGCGATTCATGGGGTCGCAAAGAGTTGGACACGACTGAGAGACTGAACTGAACTGAACTGAAGAGAAGGGAGACTCCTCTCTCCAGCAGGGCTCAGAATGTTACTTTTTGTCTTTGCCCAGCCTTTTTTTTTTTTTTTTTCCTGAGCAGCTGCAGCAGAGTTTAATTTCTGACACACTGCTAAGAATGTTAACTCAGGAAATACGTATCCTCCTGCAGTGATATGTTCCCAAAACCACAGAAGACATGTAGGCCCAGACCTGCCAGGCCAGGTGCTGACAGCACTCTGTAGTTAAACAGGCAAGAGCACACCGGTCCTCAGAGGCAGTGATGTGTAGCGTCCTGAGGTTAGGCAAACTGCAGAGGGTCGAAAGAAGAGACCTTTCACTTACGTGGACAATCTAGGCTAATAAGCAGTGACAGTTTCTCAGAGGCTACTGGGTTTGCTCAGTTTTGCTGAGAAATCTTGCTTGCTCCCTGTTGTGTTCTGGGTGATAGATGTAAAGCTTTTTGGTTCCGGATCTAAGATTCAAACTTCGGTTCTTCAACGGAAGGGCTTTTAAGTCAGTTCCAGACTTTGTTTTTTGTTGAGGGGGAGTAAAAGGAGATCCAAGACAAGGTCCTTGCTCAGTGGGGGATTCATAGTAGCTTAACTTTTAGGTTTAAAATCCATCAAACAGTTATCATTATTTTATGTACCTAGCTGCACTGAATTTTCTACCTTAATTTCTAAGTTTGAAGTTACTGATAGAAACATTTCCCCATAGTTCTGTCAAGCAGAAGAAGCCAAAGATCAGAAAATATCAGTGTTGTCTATTAATTTATATATTTGTTCATTCCACCGGCCTGCCCTCCAGGCACTGTGCTGTGTGTCCTGGGAGCTTCCAGCCTCACTGGGGATTAAGATTCTGAGGAGAGATGATAAGTGCTAAGCAGATTATGTGAGCATTAGTGCACATCTCAGTAAACATTCTTCCCACTCCAGTGAGTTTAAAAGTCACAGGCCTTTCTGCCTCTTAGGCAGTTGCTAGATAGTTCTAAGAAGTCCGTGAGATCAGAGAGAGGGCTGACCATTCCATTGGGTTAGAAGGCAGGGTCCCCCTGTTCAGTTGGATGCTCTGGCTTACAGAGATGTGTCCTTTTGCTCCATGACAGGTGTAGTGGAAATTCCTGCCTATGTCTTTGTGTGCTTGGGGATGGACCGTATGGGGAGAAGAAACATTCTGATTTTCTCCCTTCTGTCAAGCGCAGTGACCAATGGTGTGATTATGGTGATTCCCAAGGTTAGTTCTTTTATGTTTTACTTAGGGGATGGTTAGTTATACTGTGAAAGTTTGATGGGAACATTTTCAGCTTATGAATATGAAGATGAAATAAGACATAGGGATAGATTATATTCATAATATTTTAAATGTTTTCTTAAAAAAAACCCATTCCTTCTCTGTTATAATAAATAGAAAATTTAAGGGAAAAAGAAATGTGGGAGGTGGGGGGCGAAGCCCAAAATCCCACTTCTCAGAGATGGTCAGTGTTGTCCTGTGTAAACATGGTAATCTTGAGTGAGGAGAGTAGATTGCACTTTCCAGTGAGTATCATCATCTTAAACTTTTATTCATTCATGAAAGTCCTATCCAGCATCTAGTATGTGCCAAGTCCTTTTCTAGGTACTGAAGACATGCAGTAAGTCAAGTTTCTCTGAGTAAAGTGAAGAAAAACAAAATTGAATGAGGGATGGAGAGTGACTGTGTTTGGAGGGGGAATGCACGTGTGTACTGTTACTTTATCTAAGGTGGTTGAGGATGGTGTGCCTCTCAGAGAATGTGACATCTGATCAGAAATCTGAAGGAGCAAGGGAGTCATGGGGACAGATGAAAGATACTATGAGTCTTATGTTCAGAATTGTTCCAGTTTAAACAGTCTTATTTTTCACTGTAGTAGGTTAATAGTTTCCAATTTCTATTGTGCATGTATTTCCCAAGAATTTTGTTTCTAAGAATGCAATTTCTTTGTGAGAAACAGTGCCATAAACTACTGAAACGACTTCCTCATTCCTGTATTTTGGCAAACTCTTTGGCCTAGGATACCTCTTGCACCCAGAAGAACTCTTCCTTTTTTCACCTCAAATGTTACTAGAACCTGTATTTTCATTCTCAATATAGAAAATACAGTCACTATGACAATACTTTAAAATAATTTATATTTTATATTACATAATTATAAAGCAATAATATCTCAACATTTAGATCAAGGCATTTTAAGTTTTGTATATTGTAAACAATTGTTTGAAAGCTAACCAGTGACTTCCTTTTATGCTTCACTTAATTATCAGTGAATAATTGGTGAATCAAATGTTTTATGGATTGAAATTTCCAGGTGATTGATACATGCAACTGATTCACATTAGTTAAAATTACTTAAGACTTGGAGATCTCTGCCACTTTGAAGGAGCTTCATCCATACCTTTTTTGCATGCGTTTTTAAGTAGTTTGCAGTTCTATTAGTTGAGTTGATGGCAATTGTCTTTGAGCCAGTGAGGATTTAGGGAAACCCTGGCCACCTCATGCGAAGAGTTGACTCATTGGAAAAGACTCTGATGCTGGGAGGGATTGGGGGCAGGAGGAGAAAGGGACGACAGAGGATGAGATGGCTGGATGGCATCACTGACTCGATGGCATCACTGACTCGGTGGACATGAGTCTGAGTGAACTCTGGGAGTTGGTGATGGACAGGGAGGCCTGGCGTGCTATGATTCATGGGGTTGCAAAGAGTCGGACACGACTGAGCTACTGAACTGAACTGAACTGAACTGAGAGCTTTTCACCTCTACGGTGGTTAAGCCCCAGCAGTAATGCGGAAGACTGGAAAGTGGCTGATGGCATTTCTAGAAATAGAGTACTAACCCCTAATCACAAAAATTTCCTCTCTAATAAAACTTCTCTCCAAATGGTAACGTCAACACAATACAATTTTTCTGAGTTCCATTAATTCATTCAGCAAACACTGAATGCAAAGTAAGGAAGGTGATGGGTGACACTGGCTGCCTTAATACAGGCACCCGCAAATCTCAGTGACTTCACATCATAGACGTTTATTTCTTGCTCACAGAAAGTTTGATGTGGCTCTTCGCTGGTGGATGTAGGGGTGGTGAAGGGGGTGTTTGGCTCCCTGGAGTCACTCAGGGATGCAAGTTGACAGAGGGGTGCTGCCACCCCTAATGCATGAACTCCACAGTCACCTGGGTCTCAACACCCAGCTGGCAGACAGGGGAGGAGAGAAAAGATGGACTGTGAGACGTCTCTGAGAACTACTACAGGAAGTAGAATACGTCAAGGATGACCGCAGAAACTATCTGGGAGGGTCTTATTCCACAGTGTCTCTTCCCAAATGTCTCTTCTTAGTTGGTAATTTGAAATCTCCTAGGAGAGGAGGCACTGTAAAACTTTTCTCTAAATCTCATAAAGAGGGAAAGCTTTTGCAGACCATGAGCAGAATTTACAAAACAGATTCAAACAAAAATGAAACTTACTGTTCTGAAAGAAACTGGAGGATTAGAAAGTTTTAAGTAATAATTTTAAGGATTTTCTCTTTCTTTAAAAAAATATTACTTGATGACAAAATGATGGTCTATTTTGCCAATATATACATTTTCAGGAATACCATTTTTGGCTAGTGGTGGCAACTATGGCTGGAAAATTTTTCATAGGGGCAGCGTTTGGCCTTATATACCTTTATACAGCAGAGCTGTATCCAACCATTGTAAGGTAAGAGTTACTTATTTTTGTGTTGTTTTCTTCTTATCTTTCACTTTTGTGTCATAGCCTTACATTTAGTCTCTGAGTATAAATGCCTTCTTTTTGTAGAAGTATGGGAACTCCGAGATGTGGGATGATTGCATGATGGTGCTAATTCTGAATCAGAGGCTTTGTCTATACGTCATTAACAAGGATATTAGAGAATTTGTTTTGAAATAGTGCTGTATTGTCCTAAAACCACTTTAAATCTCAAACACGATTGACTTACACCGACCCAGGGCTAATGTTCTAAGGATGTGTCTCTTGATGTCCTGATGTCGGTTGTGTCAGGGCTGCCATAACAAAACACCGCAGATTGAGAGCTTCAAACAATAGGAGTGTGTTTTCTCACGGTTGTGAAGACTAGAAGTCTGAGATCAAGGAGCCTGGCACGTTTGGTTTCTCCTGGGGCCTCTCTCCTGGGCTTAATAAGAGATACTTGCTCATGCTGAAGGGCTTCCCTGGTGGCTGAGACGGTAAAGAATCTGCCTGCAATACGGGAGACCTAGGTTTGATCCCTAGGTTGGGAAGATCCCCTGGAGGAGGGCCTGGCAACTCACTCCAGTATTCTTGCCTGAAGAATCCCCATGGACAGAGGTGCCTGGTGGGCTACAGTCCATAGGGTTGCAAAGAATCGGATACGACTGAGTGAGTAAGCACAGCACACTCATGTTGGAAGCACATTCTTTGCTTCCTGCTAGAGATTCTATAAGGTTTCTGTAAATAAGTTTTAAAGGAAAGTATATTAAGATATTGCTTGACTTTAAAAAATTGAAATAGAATTATCCATAGATATAATTCTTTTGGTTTCCCAAATCCCTACTTCCTATTCTAAATAAACTTCAGCTGTAGAAGACTGATGTTATCCTCAATGTTAGACTGAATGAGTAGCGTAAGAGCTTCATCTGCATAGCTGATGAAGACTGATTTACCTTTCTTTTGTCCTGAATTATCTGCGTGTTTGTAGACACTGATATTTCACAGAATGTGAATATAAATCATGAACCTGTGTGCTTAGTTGCTCAGCTGTGTCCGACTCTTTGTGACCTCATGGACTGTAGCCTGCTAGGCTCCTCTGTCCATGGGATTTTCCAGGCAAGGATACTGGAGTAGGTTGCCATTTCCTCCTCCAGGGGAAATCATGAACAATTCCTGAAAAATTAAAGTTAATTTCCAAGTATGTTAAGCTGACTTAAGCTTTAGTATTTATTCTCTGTGGGGAGGGAGGACGGGGACCTGGGCAGCTGTTCCCTCACTGTCTCTATCACATGTCCCTTGTCTTCTGTTCCTGCTGCTGTCTTAATTCTCTCTGTGTTTCCAGGTCGCTGGCCGTGGGGAGTGGCAGCACGGTGGGCCGTGTGGGAAGCATCGTGGCCCCGTTGTGCATTTATCTCTCCAGCATTTGGATCTTCATGCCACAGGTGTTCATCAGTTTATAGAACTTGACTGAGATAGTGGTGAGGCAGAGCAGCTGACTGCCTTCTCTATTTTGATTTATTAGGCTCCAATTTATAATTTGGTTTGGGGATTTCTAGCATCCTTGTTAACAGCTCATCAGTTGTTAAGTAGGGCGGTGGTTGCTGTTTCTCTTGTTTGTTGATTGCCTTCCCCCTTCTCCCCACTGTCAGCTATTAATTGCAACTTGATCAGCTCAAGTAGGTCCTCTCCTCAGCACATCATGAAGCCAGGAGCTCTGGTTTCTGGTCTCTGAGCGTGTGCTCCTCCATCGGGATCCGCCAGCTGCCTCCCACCCCCAGCCTTTGTGATGTCTGCTCAAGGCCAGTTCTGGAGGCTGCTGCTCCTGGAAGAATCTGGTGGTATCTGGTGGAAAGGTGTAGGGGTGTGTGGTTCGCAGCTTCTCTGAAACTTGAGGGGCTCTTCATGGGCGGGGCTGCCTGTGTGCCTCCTCCGGGCATTGGCAGTGTGAGCTGTTCACCTGTTTATGAAGCCTGAGGGCGCTTCTGCTCAGTTTGCAGATTTCCTCCTGGCTTGGCTGTGAGTTTGGGAAGGCATACGGAGCACTGTTACACAACTGCGGCAGGAGGAAGATGGGTGATGGGAGGTGAGGGGCAGGGAGGTGGGGATGGTGGCGGTGCCTGCAGGTGCTGCAGTGAGGGTGCTGGCCCTCTCCCTCCTCCTCCAGGCTCCCTTTTTGGAACTTCCCGCTTGGAGCTCTCTCTAGGCCGTTTGCTCTCTGTCGTCTCTTTTTCTGATTGTCTCACTCTCCAAGAGCCATCCTGGCTGTCTTTCCCAGTCGCTGTGTGGATAACTGCTCCGGAGTGCTGACTTGACTTCCAAGCTGCAGTCTCACTAGCCCTGGGGATATCCTCCCAGAGCATCTTATAGCTTCGCCATTTCCCAAACCCAGCTGGCTTCTGTTCCCTCCTCCTCCTGTCTCCACCGTGGGGAGGGAGTCCTTGGCCTCCCACATAACACTGGAACGCCAGCTTTTATCCCCGCCCCGACCCCCCTCCTCTCAATCCACGACACCAAACCCTCCTCACTCAAAACCCCCCTCTTCACCTGCTTCCAGTCCAGCTCCTCATGACTGCCTGCCTCCCAGGTGCCCTCCCCTCACTCTACCCCCACCTCACCCCCAGCCCCACCCCATCAGGCTTGTCTGCTGAACCTACCGCTCCAGTCCAGCTGCCCCTCACCTTCAGAACGGACCCTAGCTCTGCCTGATCCTCATGTGCTTTCCAGATTGACCCCTCCCCACCTTCCCTATTTCGTTTCCCCACACGCTTCCTCCACCTCTCCACACCCACCCTGCTCTCGCTGATACCCTGCGCCACCTCCTCCGCTGGAACATCCCCTCTGCAGAGAATGCTTCTTGCCCACCTCCCCCAAGCTTTCATGTACCTTTTCTTTTCCTTAAGATAAAGAGACCCCTTTTCCTCAGACTTTCTGTAACCATACATGTTAAAACCAGGAAAACTGATGGGGCTGATTGACTAAATCAGGACCCCCTCCTGTGGAGGAGGGAGGGACAGGCTTCTGGGGTGAAAGCAGTGTTTTCTTGTGGGTGATCAAGACCATGATAATTATTTCTTTTCTTTTCAAACTTTAAACTTCTGTATTAGGGTATAGCCTATTAACAATGTTATGGTAGTTTCAGGTGAACAGCAAAGGGACTCTGCATACATATATGTGTATCCATTCTCCCCCAAAACCCCCTCTCATCCAGGCTGCCTCATAACATTGAGCAGAGTTCCATGTGCCATACAATAGATCCTTGCTGGTTATCCATTTTAAATATAGCAATGTGTACCATCAGTTCAGTTCAGTTCAGTCGTTCAGTCATGTCCGACTCTTTGCGACCCCATGAATCGCAGCGCGCCAGGCATCCCTGTCCATCATCAACTCCCGGAGTTCACTCAGACTCACGTCCATCGAGTTGGTGATGCCATCCAGCCATCTCATCCTCGGTCGTCTCCTTCTCCTCCTGCTCCCAATCCCTCCCAGCATCAGGGTCTTTTCCAAGGAGTCAACTCTTCGCATGAGGTGGCCAAAGTACTGGAGTTTCAGCTTTAGCATCATTCCTTCCAAAGAATACCCAGGACTGATCTCCTTTAGGATGCACTGGTTGGATCTCCTTGCAGTCCAAGGGACTCTCAAGAGTCTTCTCCAACACCACAGTTCAAAAGCATCAGTTCTTCGGCGCTCAGCTTTCTTCACAGTCCAACTCTCACATCCATACATGACCACTGGAAAAACCATAGCCTTGACTAGATGGACATTTGTTGGCAAAGTAATGTCTCTGCTTTTGAATATGCTATCTAGGTTGGTCATAACTTTCCTTCCAAGGAGTAAGCATCTTTTAATTTCATGGCTGCAGTCACCATCTGCAGTGATTTTGGAGCCCCCCAAAATAAAGTCAGCCACTGTTTCCACTTATTTCTTAAACTGTACATTTGTTTTATGCATTTAAAACTTATATTTTATGGTAGATCGGTAGATAGATATAGACCTTTTTTTTTTTTTTCCTTTTCAAGAGGTAAATCCAAGAACTGTTAGGACCCAGGCTGCCTCAGAAGCTGGCAGTGCATCTGGGTCAGAACCGTGAAGGGCTCCAAGAACTGGAAGATGCATTGTGGCTGCAATTTCTCTCCAGTACTCCTATGAGGTCCCTTTCACAGCATCTTCCCAATTTGCCAGAGAGCAGTTTTCCTGGATGGTGGTGTCCTGGAGCTTTAAGTGGCTGTGACTTACACAGGGGGGAGCTGAGACCAGAACTGGACCCACTTGCCTCGTTTCCAGTTTGTCCTCCTGCTCTGACTCTGCTGGATGACTAGTGGGGGCCGAATGCTCTAGGGGTGTAGATGAGGCAGCCCCCGTGTATTGATAGCTTTTAAGACATGGAGCAAACCCCACTTCTTCAAGAAGGCCACCCAGACCCAGTGACCCAATCTCCCTCTTTCTCAGGTCTACATAGCATTTCGTTTGTACCCTTTCTACAGCCTGCTGTGGCAGTCTGGCTGTAACATTTGCACGTGTCTTTGTCTCCCAGTTAAACCGTTGAACTCTTGCCGAACAGGGCATTTTGTATCACCACAATTGGGTCCAGTAAAGCATTTCTCTTACTTCGTGTGCCATTCATGTTATAATTTATAATATTTAACATTTTAAATCATATACACTGGCTTTTATAATTTAGATTTGCCCTAAGCAACAATAACAGTGAAATCATGGGTGTTATACTAGTTACATGGAGAAGGAAATGGCAACTCACTCCAGTATTCTTGCCTGGGAAATCCCATGGACAGGGGAGTCTGGTGGGCTACAGTCCATGGGGTTGCAGAGGGTCAGATACTATTGAGCAACTAACACACATGCATACTAGTTATATGTCTTATACATTAGCAAAATCCTACAAGTAATAATTGTTTCAGGTGACCTTAAAAAAAAAAAATCACTGTGCACCCACAGGTGGTATGCATCTGCTTTTTGGGAATCATTGGTTCAACGTGTTTCTCTCTTATGTCCCAGCAACAGGCACCCAGTCAAGTGTGCTTAACTGGGGGAGTTGGGTCTGGCCTACACAAGAAAAGATTTTTGAGAGCTCACTACTCATTTTTAGGGCATGGGCTTTTCCAGAAGCATCTCCTTTGTGCTTGCACTTTCAGTTCAGTTCAGTTCAGTCGCTCAGTCATGTCCGACTCTCGACCCCATGAACCACAGCATGCCAGGCTTCCCTGTCCATCATCAACTCCTGGGGTTCACCCAAACCCATGTCCATTGAATTGGTGATGCCATCCAACCATCTCAACCTCTGTTGTCCCCTTCTCTTCCTGCCCTCAATCTTTCCCAGCATCAGGGTCTTTTCAAGTGAGTCAGCTCTTTGCATCAGGTGGCCAAAGTACTGGAGTTTCAGCTTCAACATCAGTCCTTCCAATGAACACCCAAGACTGATCTCCTTTAGGATGGACTGGTTGGATCTCCTTGCAGTCCAAGGGACTCTCAAGAGTCTTCTCCAACACCACAGTTCAAAAGCATCAGTTCTGCAGCGCTCAGCTTTCTTTATAGTCCAACTCTCACATCCATACATGACCACTGGAAAAACCATAGCCTTGACTAGATGGACCTTTGTTGACAAAATAATGTCTCTGCTTTTTAATATGTGGTCTAGGTTGGTCTGTAACTTTCCTTCCAAGGAGTAAGCATCTTTTAATTTCATGGCCGCAATCACCATCTGCAGTGATTTGGAGCCCCCCAAATAAAGTCAGCCACTGTTTCCCCACCTATAGCCATGAAGTGATGGGACCGGATACCATGATCTTCGTTTACTGAATGTTGAGCTTTAAGCCAACTTTTTCACTCTCCTCTTTCATTTTCTTCAAGAGGCTCTTTAGTTCTTCTTCACTTTCTGCCATAGAGATGGTGTCATCTGCATTTCTGAGGTTATTGATATTTCTCCCAGGAATCTTGATTCCAGCTTGTGCTTCTTCCAGCCCAGCATTTCTCATGATGTACTCTGCATATAAGTTAAATAAGCAGGGAGACAATATACAGCCTTGACATACTCCTTTTCCTATTTGGAACCAGTCTGTTGTTCCATGACCAGTTCTAATTGTTGCTTCCTGACCTGCATTTAGGTTTCTCAAGAGGCAGGTCAGGGGGTCTGGTATTCCCATCTCTCTCAGAATTTTCCACAGTTTCTTATGATCCACACAGTCAAAGGCTTTGGTATAGTCAATAAAGCAGAAATAGATGTTTTTCTGGAATTCTCTTGCTTTTTCTATGATCCAGCGGATGTTGTCAATTTAATCTCTGGTTCTTCTGCCTTTTCTAAAACCAGCTTGAACATATGGAAGTTCATGGTTCATGTATTGCTGAAGCCTGGCTTGGAGAATTTTGAGCATTACTTTACTAGCATGTGAGATGAGTGCAATTGTGCGGTAGTTTGAGCATTCTTTGGCATTGCAATGAAAACTGACCTTTTCCAGTCCTGTGGCCACTGCTGAATTTTCCAAATTTGCTGGCATATTGAGTGCATCACTTTCACAACATCATCTTTCAGGATTTGAAATAGCTCAACTGTAATTCCATCACCTCCACTTGCTTTGTTCATAGTGGTGCTTCCTAAGGCCCACTTGACTTCACATTCCAGGATATCTGGCTCTAGATGAGTGATCACAGCATTGTGATTATCTGGGTTGTGAACATTTTTTTTTTGTACAGTTCTTCTGTGTATTCTTGCTACTTCTTCATAATATCTTCTGCTTCTGTTAGGTCCATACCATTTCTGCTCTTTATTGAGCCCATCTTTGCATGAAATGTTCCCTTAGTATCTCTAATTTTCTTGAAGAGATCTCTAGTCTTTCCCATTCTATTGTTTTCCTCTATTTCTTTTCATTGATCACTGAGGAAGGCTTTCTCATCTCTCCTTGCTATTCTTTGGGACTCTGCATTCAGATGCTTATATCTTTCCTTTTCTCCTTTGCTTTTCGCTTCTCTTCTTTATGTTCCTCATTAATAGAAGATGAAAGTGGAAAAAATGTTTTTAAAAAATAAGCCAAGACACACAGAAGAAGATAGATAAATCTATAAAAGCAAACTGCTATAAAGTCACTAAAACCAAATAAAAATTTTTTTAAGGATATCCATAAAGATCCATTACAGACTACAAAGTTAAAAGGGATTTTTAATTGTATATAACAGCTACTCTAATAGTGCTTGTTATATGACAAGCTCTATTTTACTTGCTTTTCGAAAAGCAGTCTTCATAGAATGTTGTTT
Source organism: Oryx dammah (assembly GCF_014754425.2). Classification (NCBI taxonomy): domain Eukaryota; kingdom Metazoa; phylum Chordata; class Mammalia; order Artiodactyla; family Bovidae; genus Oryx; species Oryx dammah. Next base: position 27,287,626 of record NW_024070188.1, read on the forward strand.
TTGTTCAGTTGCTCAGTTGTGTCCAACTCTTTGGGACCTCATGGACTGCAGTACACCAGGTTTCCCTGTCCTTCACCACCTCCCAGAGTTTGCTCAAACTCATGTCCACTGAGTCAGTGATACTATCCAACCATCTTTTCCTCTGTAGCCTACTTCTTCTCCTGCCCTCAAGCTTTCCCAGCATCAGGGTCTTTTCCATTCATAGAATGTAGGTGCTGTTTTTGCTATCACTATTAAATGACTATGTTCTGTGCTGTGCTTAGTCACTTAGTCATGTCTAACTCTTTGTGACTCCATGGACTGTAGCCCGCCAGGCTCCTCTGTCTATGGGGATTCTCCAGGCAAGAATACTGGAGTGGGTTGCCACGCCCTCCTCCAGAGGATCTCCCCAACCCAGGGATCGAACCCATGTCTCTTACACTGTAGGTGGATTCTTTACCATCTGAGCCACCAGGGAAGCCCTTAGATGACATACTTGGGTTCAAATCCAAATACCATAACTTTTTCGTAGGTTAAACAAACAGTCCTAAAGGGGATGCAGAGGAAAAAGTTCTCCCACCTTGATCCTCATCCCCCCTTCCTTGGGACCACCTCTGTCATCCGGGTCTTGTGTGTATTTGCAAAAATATTCTGTGAATATGCTTCCTTTGGAAGTAGCAGATGTTGCTTATTATTTTTAATGAGTAAAAAAATAAATTATTAAATTTCTCATTAAGCTTATTTATGGATGTTAAACTGCCCAGGGAGCCAGTATTTTCCTTCTGAGGACTAGACATAATCGTCTAGAAGATAAGTTTATATTTTCTCTTTCCAAAAGAACCGCATGAGCATCATTCCTTCTGTTGCTTTTATTTTCAACCGTTATTTTTTAGTAATCTTAGGAAAAAAGTGGACATCTAATTCACATAATCTTTGTATTTGTGAACTCATTTGGCAAAGGTTGAGTGTTGATTTTGAATTAGGTGATAAGGAGCAGGGATAAAGAGACAGCATTTGTCCTGAAAGATGTCCTGACTGGTGTGGAAGGCAGAGGTCCCAGAGAAGAGGGCTGGGGTAGGGAATGTTGGGGTTATGGGGTTGCAGGAGAGGGCTACCAACCCAGCTAGGGCCAGAGGAGAAGTTTCCTGCAGGAGGGGCCTTTCATCTGTGTCTGGAGGGGCCGGTGAGAGTCAGCCAGGTGGAAGAGGAGATAAGGGAATTCCATGCAGAAGCAACAGAAAGGCAAAAACTTAGAGGGGAAAAGAAACATGGCCAGTTTGGGTCTAGGTGCTGGCATTGCTGCTAACACCCAGGGTGGGTCGTGGGTGTCAGGAGGTAAGGGTGAAAGGATGCAGGGATCTCAGAGGAGGTCAGAATATCAGACTAAAGGCAGGTTGGAGTGGACAGGATGGAAAAGTGTTACCCTCTGGACCTGTGACATGTTGGGTATGGTGGAGGGGGGCAGCAGGAGGGGTGGAAGGTTGTTCTCAGGGCTGTAGGGGACTCTAGGAGGAGCAACCAGGCTGAGGTGGGGAGGACTGGCGCCCTTGAATTTGGGTGAGGAGTGGAAGGTGCCTGCTTGATGGCTGGAGAGGGGGCAGCGGGGTGGGGGCGGGGGGAGGCTGGTGCCTTTACAGGTCTGGAACTCCGAGGGGCACAGACTTGAGAGTCAGCTTATGAAGGGTGAGAGGAAAGGCGGGGGACTGAAGAGCAGAAGCCTGGAAACAGTGGCGTTTAGCGCCTGACGGGAAGAGGGGTTCAGGGCAGAAACTGAGGGGGCAGCAGGGGAGGTGACCGGGCCCCAAAGGAGGCGGGGAGGCGAGGAAGGCAGAACAGGCAAACGGCTGTCAGCTTTGGCCCCTGGGAATCTGGCCTGGGAAGAAGCGTCCATGGGCACTGGGGGAGGGCCATGTTGCAGGGGGGCGGGCAGCACGGAAGGAGAAGCAGGGACTGCTGTGGAGAAGACGGGCGGGGGCTGCAGTGGGTGTGGGCTGAGGCGGAGAGTCTCGTTCCGGAAGATAGAGAGCGGTAATGACAGCTACCGTTTATTGGCTCCTCAACTGTTACTGTTTTAAGTGCCCTAAATGGGTTATTTAATTTAATCCTTTCAACAGTCCTTTGGGGGCAGGTAGTATTATTATTTCCGTTTTACAGATAAGGAAACTGAGGAGGGGAAAAATTAAGTCACCTGCCCGGGGCCACACAGGTAGGAAGTACAAGTTCCCAGGCCGAGTGGGTACAGAGATTGTAAGAGGCTCAAGAAATTTATTTTTACTGAGGGAAACTAGCCAGTGGAAAGGAAAAGATCAAAAGTTTGTGAGAAAGAAGGGAGATCTATTGATGCGGGAAGACCCCACCCCTCCACAGCCCACCCCCAGGAGAAGGTGAGAGGGGACAAAGGCTCCCCCTGGCCAGGGGGAGGGAGAGGTGGGATGGAGGGGGTTGTTGGGGTGCTTGTGTTGGGGTAGCGAGGACTGGCCAAGGGGGTGGGGGACCTGCTTGGAGTGAAAGGAGAGACCCAAGGTTCTTAGTTTATTCAGTGCCTGACTATTCTCACTACTCACTACTATGCTTGCTCCTTGGAAGAAAAGTTATGATCAACCTCGACAGCATATTTAGAAGCAGAGACATTACTTTGCCAACAAAGGTCCATCTAGTCAAAGCTATGGTTTTTCCAGTGGTCATGTATAGATATGAGAGTTGGACTATAAAGAGAGCTGAATGCTGAAGAATTGATGCTTTTGAACTATGGTGTTGGAGAAGACTCTTGACAGTCCTGTGGGCTGCAAGGAGATCCAACCAGTCCATCCTAAAGGAGAGCAGTCCTGAATATTCATTGGAAGGACTGATGTTGAAGCTGAAACTCCAATACTTTGGCCACCTGATGCAAAGAGCTGACTCACTTGAAAAGACCCTGATGCTGGGAAAGATTGAAGGCAGGGGGAGAAGGGCACAACAGAGGATGAGATGGCTGGATGACATCACTGACTCAATGGGCATGAGTTTGAGTAAACTCTGGGAGTTGGTGATGGATAGGGAGGCCTGGCATGCTGCAGTCCATGGGGTCACAAAGAGTCAGACACAACTGAGTGACTGAACTGAACTGATTCTCACTACCAAGTTAAAAAAGAAAATCCACTCTTGTCTTGAATTGTCCATTTGATTCTATTTCTTGTTTAGACTTGTTCGGTGTTTTTCAGACCCTGACAGAGGTCTCTCTTGGGATTTCTACGTCCTTTGCAACATCACTTTAAATTCTGTTACTGTTTCTTGGCTTACTCATGCATTTCTGGAATTAGGTTATCAGTGTTTTGCAAAACAAGTCAAGAACTGTCTTCCCAGGTCACATCTGTACCTGATGTGGCCTCAGGTCGTGTCTCAGTTTGCACTGTACTTCAGAGACTATAAAAGTACCAAATATGCAGATTTATCAGAAAGCCCATGCCTTAATTTATTTTTATGGGCTCTTCTCAGTACTTTTTGCTAAAGGAGTTTAAATTATGCAAACCCACCAATATCTTCATAGTGATCAACAGAGAAGAGATATGCAGACTTTAGTTTTTTAATGTGATTTGCATTTTTGAAAGCAAACACCTTGGTGGTAGTCTAAAAGGTTACCTTTCAGGTGTCAAAACCTGGAAGGTAAAGAAATACTGAATTTTTATAGGAAATCACTTGGAAACTGTTGTTCCCCCTACACAAAGTAGCAGCTAGTTTCCATTGCCTCTGTTTTGTTTCCCCCTAAATGCTACAGATTTAGCATCTGTATGTGCTGTGTATGTCATCTGGATGTGTTCCCAATATAAAATAATTTTTAATTATTGTTACCTTTTAAAAATAATTTATAGAAAGGTTTTACTTTCTTTTAAAGTAATAAACAGTTCATTGAACTGTTCATTCATGCATGCATGCATTTATTCAGTCCCCACCATTTACTGAATGCTGATGCGTGTCCATTATTGGGGGCAGGAGCAGGGTTGACTAAGACAGTCCCTGACCATCAGGTCCAAAGCCAAGATGCTGGGCTCTCCCGTGAGACTCTGGAGCCTGGCAAGACAGGGCAGGGAGGTTTTTTTTTTTCTTCGGTGTAGCTCCTAGGACTGTGCCTCAGTTCAGTTCAGTTCAGTCACTCAGTCGTGTCCAACTCTTTGCGACCCCATGAATCGCAGCACACCAGGCCTCCCTGTCCATCACCAACTCCCGGAGTTCACTCAGACTCACATCCGTCGAGTCACCTACAAGAGTAATAATGCAGGCAGTAACTGGGATTTATTGAGTAGGTGCTCCACGGTGGTTGATGAATGATCAGGTTAAGCTTAGTCAACTAATTAAAAGTAACCAAAAAAGTCTTACTACTGAGAAACAAAAATGCCAGCTGTTATGTCAATTTCAATTCTATTGCCCTCTGAACAAGGTTCAGAAATGATTATTCTCTGAAGGGTACATTTCTTTCTCGATGTGTCACTTTTTTTTTTTGCTTCCTTCTAGTTGCTTGTTGGGACTTTGGCCTTAGTGAGTGGAGTTCTAACATTCTTGCTTCCGGAAACCCTCAGGAGGCCTCTGACAACTACTTGGGATGAGACTGAAAAAGAGAGCAGTTCAGGCAAATTACTTTCCACAACCAGTAATACTGTGTTAGAAAATGTCACAGTGGAGAACTCTGAGGATTCTAGTCTTAATAAATAAACGGGCCAGAAGTGCCGTCCAGCACCCAAAATGTTGTTTAATGCTTTTGTATTAGAGGGACATTATTCTCATCTCCTGCATGTCATGTATATGTGTCTTTGTAAAGTTTTTGTAAGAAAGTTTTGAAATGGTTGTTTTGTAAAAGTAGAAGAAATAAAACGCAAGATGAGAATTCTCTCTTTTTTCATACTGCTTTCTTATTGCCACAAAATATTTTTCCGTGTTTGTTCTTCTGAGTCACTAATTCTTGCAGGACTGGGGGACTGGTACACAGCTCCCTTCAGTACTGGGGCCCCCTCCCCCCAACACCTGGACTGCTGACTGGGAGGAGGCGGCGTGTGAGAGCGTGTTTCTTTTGACAAAGCCACTCGCCGATTCTGTTTAGGATATTCCTTCCTCTATTAGGAGAATCATAGCTCTAAATTCAAGTCTTATTAAAAAATGTTCCATCAAAAAACACTTGTCTAACTACAAAAACTATAGTTATCTTGCTTTCCAGCACGCCGAGGGCTTGAATGCACAGACAAATGTACTTATGTTTGGTCTATTTAAGGGACTCACACTTGGTAGGGGACAGGAGTGAGGTTTTTTTGGTCTGAATTTCCTATTTTTCCTAAATTTACCAAATTCTCCCCATACATCTCATTCCTTGTGTATAGAAGCTGTGGCATTTTGGTGTTGCAAAAGTATTGCAAATTTTTTTTAACTTTGTAGATCATCTAGGAAATTGACATCTGGGTGTGTTCCCAATATAAAATAATTTTTAAGTATTGTTACCTTTTAAAAATAATTTATAGAAAGGTTTTACTTTCTTTTAAAGTAATAAATTTTGTTTCCTCAGCTTCACTTATATTTTGCAAAACAGTGTTAGATCCTAAACATTTCAACTGCAGAAATATGGCATATGGTATTATCTGTTATAGGAGTATGCATTCCATATAAGTTGCACATAGGTTTTGGGTATTTTCTTTACTTGGATTTCATCAGATTTATTTTTTTTTTCTTTGCTCTTGAAATTTAGCTGTTGGATACATCTTATGTCCAGTATATTAAAATTAAGGAAGCATTAGTGTTATCTGTAGAGGCAAGTGAAGAAAGATTAAGACAATTGTAAAGGAGTACGTCAAGGCTGTATATTGTCACCCTACTTACTTAACTTATATGCAGAGTACATCATGAGAAATGCTGGAGGAAGCACAGGCTGGAATCAAGATTGCTGGGAGAAATATCAATAACCTCAGATATGCAGATGACACCACCTCTATGGCAGAAAGTGAAGAGGAACTAAAGAGCCTCTTGAAGAAAATGAAAGAGGAGAGTGAAAAAGTTGGCTTAAATCTCAGCATTCAGAAAACAAAGATCATAGCATCTGGTCCCATCACTTCATGGCAATAGATGGGGAAACAGTGGCTGACTTTATTTGGGGGGACTCCAAAATCACTGCAGATGGTGATTGCAGCCATGAAATTAAAAGATGCTTACTCCTTGGAAAGAAAGTTATGACCAACCTAGATAGCATATTAAAAACCAGAGACATTACTTTGTCAACAAAGGTCCGTCTAGTCAAGGCTATGGTTTTTCCAGTGGTCATGTATGGATGTGAGAGTTGGACTATAAAGAAAGCTGAATGCAGAAGAATTGATGCTTTTGAACTGTGGTGTTGGAGAAGACTCTTGAGAGTCCCTTGGACTACAAGGAGATCCAACCAGTCCATCCTAAAGATCAGTCCTGGGTGTTCATTGGAAGGACTGATGCTGAAGCTGAAACTCCAATACTTTGGCCACCTGATGCGAAGAGCTGACTCACTGGAAAAGACCCTGATGCTGGCAAAGATTGAGGGCAGGAGAAGAAGGGGATGACAGAGGATGAGATGGTTGGATGGCATCACTGACTCAGTGGATATGGGTTTCGGTGGACTCTGGGAGTTGGTGATGGACAGGGAGGCCTGGCGTGCTGGGGTTCATGGGGTCACAAAGAGTTGGATGCCACTGAGCAACTGAACTGAACTGAACTGAACTGAGAGACACTGTAGCTTGAAAAAAGGGATTTGACTTGAGTTATTTAGACTTTTTATATTAATTCAGTTCCCTGGATAATCACTCAATTCTTCACTTGGCCTTTCTGCTTGTAAAATAAGAATAAAAAGCTTTTTTCCTTTTGTAAAAGAAAAGAAAAAGAAATAGGAGGATATGAGAAGAAAGAAGAAAGACATTTTAAAATCCTTTCTGTCATCTTATTTTGTCTCCCTTTCTTTTATTCCTTCAAACTCAGCCTGTTCTACTGTCATTTAGAGTTTTCATTTTAGTTAATATTTGATATTTTATTGACTTTCTTTTTATGTTCTGAGTTAGTTTGCTAGGTAGAGTACCACAGACAAGGTGATTTAAACAACGGAAGCTTATTTCTCACAGTTTTAGCGGTTGGAACTCCAAGGTTAAGGTGTTGGCAAGGTAGATTTTGCTCTGAGGCTTCTTCTCTTAGCTTGCAGGCCACCGCCATCTTGCTGTGTGCTCCTATGACCTCTTCTGCTTATTCAGGGAAGAGGGACAGAGGGTGGTGGGGGAGATGAGAGAGCAGGCGTTGTGTTGCCCCTTCTTATAAGGGTACTAATCCCCACTCTCATTACCTCATTGAATTCTACGTTTAGTCCATAATACTCATGTGTGTGTTTGGTGTATGCACATGAAGTCACTTCAGTCATGTCCGACTCTGCGTCCCTATGGAATGTAGCCCCACCAGGCTCCTCTGTCCATGGGATTCTCCAGGCAAGAATACTGGAGTGGGTAGCCATGCCCTCCTCTGTGGGATCTTCCAGACCTAGGGATCGAACCTGTGGCTCCGGCACGTCCTGCATTGCAGGCAGACTCTTTACCTTTGAGCCACCAATGTCCAGTCAAAAAAAAAAAAAAAAACAACAACCATCACATTTTGCACTGGCAGTGGAAGCAGGAAATATAGGCTTGGGGCTCCCAGCCCAGTGATGGCAGTGACTGATCTCTGGGTAATTTCTCCTCCATTGATTCTACCAATCCTTCCTATACTTTTGTAACTAATGCCCCATATTAAATTTCTCCTTACTTGAAATTTCTCAGAGTTTTATGTTTTCCTATTACGTTTCTAATTATTTTCTACTGCTTATTGCTAACATAAAGGAAGGTGCTTGATTTTTGTATGTTACTGTTTCACCTTCATAAAAAGTGTTATTAACTCCAAAGGAAAAGAAAAAATACAGCATAACAATTCACAAATATTAGTCATAGAGAAAGCCAAACATACTTTGTTCCTCTAGCATTTCTTAATATGTACAGCTTTCTGATTTTATACTTGAAAAAGAGTAATGTTGTATATCTGTAATAATGTGTGCTCAGTTGTGTCTGACTCTTTGTGACTCCATGAACTGTAGCCCACCAGGCTCCTCTGTGCATGGAATTTTCCAGGCAAGAATACTGGAGTGGGTTGCCATTTCCTCCTCTAGATATTGATAATCGTTGGAACCTGGTCATGTATGTAGCTCACCACATCTATCTCTGGTTGTAAACATTTCAAGGAGCACTTTACCACAGAATTGGAAAGCTCAGAGAAGAGCCCACATCCTAGTAGGTAAACTTCAGGCAGGTGGCCTTCTTACCAGTGGAGGCATGTGGACAAAACACAAAGCAAAGTAAACCTGGCCATCAGCCTTCTCACCTGGGCCAATCAATTTCTCTCTGCTACAGTATTTTCATTAGAAAATTCAGGATCATATTAAAACGTCACTTCTTTATCCATATATCTCCACTGCCCCTTACACTTCGTGGCCCGTTGAGGTCAAGTCGATGCATGGACCACAGTTACGCTGAACTGGTAATAAGGTCACCAGAGATACTATATATCTGCATCATTTAAATGCCACACTGCACAGCCCAGGTCCTGTACTGTGCCGTTTCTCCACGCGCTTTGTGTGATTCCACCATGCTGTCAAGGAGAGTGTGGCGGGCGTCCTGTCCAGCCTTGGTCTTGGCCAGTCAGCATTTGGAGCCTGTCATGCTGTCCCTGTTCTGAATCAATTGTGTCCTACAATATACGTTTCTCCCTCGAGGACTCTGCAGTTTAGATGGTTCTGGTGGCGGTTTCGGCCCATAATAGCTGCAGTGAAGACTTGCGAGCTCAGTCACTTCGGTTGTGTCCAACTCTTTGCGACCCTGTGGACTGTAGCCCACCAGGTTCCTCTATCCATGGGATTTTCCAGGCAAGGATACTGGAATGGGTTCACATTTCCTTCTCCAGGAGATTTTCCTGACAGAGGGATTGAACCTGCGTCTCCTGCATTGCAGACAGGTTCTTTACCCACTAAGCTGGGAAGCCCGCAGGGAAGATTTGCTGTGAGGCTAATAAAGCACAAATTTCAGACTTACTTCCTTCACTTGCACACGCTTTTGAGAAAGACCTTAGCAATCATTTGGTCATAAATCTTGGTAAATTTTATAAATTTTGCAAAAGTAATATATAGTAACTGCGACCAGTGAAGACTGCTATCTCTTTCCACTCTTTTCCTTCTGTAATAGGTCATCTCTATCAGACGGCATCAAAGTGTTTGCAGACATTTTTTTCTTTAATGATTTTGTGTATAGACATAAAAGAGAGCTTTTAAAACTGTAGAACTTCAGACCCCCTAAAAGCTGAATCTGTCCTCCTCCCCCCACTTCTCCAATCTTTGTTAAAAGCTATGTTGTTAGGTTTAAGTTCATATTAAAAATATACTCTGAATGTATTTCATTGAATGGTCAGTTCTGAGGGACTGACTTGTCCCCTTTGGATCACTCTTATCAAGTATTTACTTACCACATACTCAATACAAACAGTTCATTCTATAAAATGGCAATATGCAAAGAGGGGTACTTAGATTCTTGTGGGTGGTTAAGAGGAACTTTTCTTATTTAAGACTGTGAATACTGACTTAGAAGCCATGGTAACTATGGCTAACGATGGTTACTCCTCCAACTGAGTGCCTGGGAGTTGTAGGTGTTCATTCTTATCTGAATTTGCCGGAAGTCAGTAACGGCTGCTCATTTTATCTCTGAAGTCCACACTGCACCAGTATATAATGACAGTTTCTAGTTCCCTAAAGTAACTCCATCCTCTTCATTCATTCCCTGCCTCTCCCTGAGCCCACCTACCCCATTAGGGACCAAATGCCAGAGATTTTCTTGGATGTACAGCTAAGTCTTAAAAATCTTATTTATAAGGAAGAAAGAGTTCAATCATAGACTCTGCTTTCCTTCTGTGTCCAAGTCAAAGCTAAGCCAATGTATCAGAGGCTTCAATCTCCTAAACTCACCCCTTCCATGCTTTCCTGCCCTAATCTGCAGCCATACAAGGCTGAATCCCTGGTCCCATGAACCTCACGTCCTCAAATAGCCTCCAAAGAATTGAAGTTCTCTCGGCTTAAAGGCCTTGATTTCCTGGCAAACTAACACACCAGCAAGGCTAACATGTCTCGAGCAGTACAGGAGGTGCTGGTGGGCAGGGAGGCTCCCAACACACTGCACAGATGAAGCTCTGGGGACCTCCAGAGCCCAAAGTAACTTTGGGCTGAAAAACTGTTGGAGAGGAGTGTGAAGCTGACCTCACCTACAGTCTCAGGGAGATCACATCAACCCCTGGACCTCAGCCCCTTGGCATCCACACGTCTGTGAGTCTATTTCTGTTCTGTAGATAAGTTCATTTGTGTCATGCTTCAGATTCCACACGTAAGTTATTTGTATGATGTTTGTCTTTTTCTGACTTACTTTGTTTGGTATAATAATCTCTAGGTCAGTCCACGTCGCTGCAGATGGTGTTATTTCATTCTTTGGCTGACTGGTATCCTATCGTATATATGAACCGCATCTTGTTTATTCATTCCTCTGTCACTGGACATTTAGGTTGCTTCCATGTCTTGGCTATTGAAAATAGTGCTGCTATGAATACAGGCGTGAATGTATCTCTTTCAATTATAGTCTGTCTGGATACATGCCCAGGAGTGGGACTGCTGGATCATAAGGCAACCCTGCTCTTCGGGTTTAGAGGCACTTCCATACTGTTCTCCCTAGTAGCTGCACCAATTTACATTCTCGTCAATAGTGTAGGAGGATTCCCCTTTTCCCACACCCTCTCCAGCATTGGTTATTTGTAGAAGGAATTTTGAGCAGGTGCTCAAAAAATTTATTTCATTCCTTATTTCAGATGGGGAAACAATCTCAGAAGTAAGGTGGCATGTTCAAAGTAAAACAGACAGGTCTCCTGATACCAAAGTATGTGCTTTTGTTAAATCATGTACTTTGAGCCTTGGAATCTGAGACTTGGAATCTAACGCTCATATGAAATTTTGCCACTAAAGAGACTTTGGGCCTGTCCTTAGTCTTTTGGAGCCTCTATTTGCTCATCTATAGAATGGGAATAATATTAATAATAATAGTACCTACCTCATAGGCTGATGGTGTTATATGGTGTCATGCATGTGTCTGGCAAAGGATTAGTGCTAAATACATATTAGTTACAACATTATTATCACTATTTCGACACTTCAAACTGCTTCCTTGTAAACAAACTTGTTGACTGTAAAGTGTCTACTGCACATGGACACAGCAAATATTTGAATACACGGGCAAAAACAATCATTTGATTCTTATCCTAGATTACCTTCTGAATCATTTTTCCAGCTGCAATCAGGTCATCAACTTAATGATCAACAAGCATTATTCTGCCGTCACGCTCCCCCCTCCCCTAACTCCCCCCTGTACCAGCTGACCCAGCAGAGCCAGGCACCAGCGGGAGAGGGCAGCCAACACTGGGCAGCAAACGGGAAAAACAGTGTCTGCTTCTAGTTGGGACTTGCTGGAATTTGGACAGGTTCACCCCTTATTTGCCACGCTTACAAGTCAGCTGGAGAAATACCAGATATGTGGCACGGCAGAGGGTTTGTAAACTAGAAAGAGAAGGGCTGCCAAGTGTGGGCCAGCCAGGGGACCGGCAGAGCTGCAGTTCCATGGGCGAGAGGAGGTCAACTGCTCATTTCTCTGGAGAATAAGTGACAGAGACACAGGCGAATGGGCCAATGGAGGTTAAGCACAGAGGGAATGTCCTTAATAAACTCCCCAATGGGAAGCAGTTTTGCTTTTCCTGGCCCTTAGGGTGCTAGACCAGCCACTAGCTGGGAAAACAAGTGCTGGTGCCAGAGCCTTCTGTGGGTTCCAATGCTGCTTTTTCAGAGACAGGTACTTGAATCCTCCCTGCTTTCGGCTCAGGGGTTGTTCTACATCTACTCCATGAGTTTTGGGTATGTCTCCGTGGGGTCAGGTGATAGTGATTCACAGGTCACTGGGCCAGAAAGTACCTACCTTGCTAGGTCATTTTTTTCTTTCCTGGTAGCTAGATATTCTCAGCCACAGGTTACTTCCCCTCTCAATTTATTTGAGCTATTTTAAGAAAGTTTCTGGGAAGGGGAGGCCATTGTGAAATAAGAAAGCTGGTAAGGGGACAGGTGTCTGCTTTCTGCCTCTTGGGGACATGCATGGGGCTACGCTCCAAAAGCTTGCCCCTCACACGTGGGCCTGCTGCTTCCCCGGGACCCTCCCTATCTCTTCCTTCTGCCCTGGCAATCCTGTTCTTTCTCAGCTAGCCAGCCCACTGGGGAGCAATCAGATAAACGTATGGCTGAGAAAACCGCATAGTACCTGAGAAACCGAAATAACATGCAACCATATTGGAAGACTCTGAAATATCTCAGTGTCAGAGACCTTCAGAGAGATATGTGAGCACTGACTGCCTTTGCCCTGCTCACAGTGAAGGAGCCACCCCACCCCCTCCTGAGAAAAGGTGAATTTTATGTGCAGGTGGCCATGATTTGTACCACGTGACCTGATGCCCTGGCTATTGCTGATTGGATAAGGACAGGCAATCATGCCAAGGAAGATTTAGAGGCCCTCTCAGCCCGATAAACTGGGCTGGGGCTAGAGCTTTGTTTAATAGGGATGATGATGACCACCTGGACTAATTGCATTTTTTTCTCTCTGGAGGTCCACTTGAGACCTATTTAGGGGAAGTTAGCAAGAACCAGAAGTGGAAAGATAAGCAGGGAAGCATAGGGGGACAAGCCGGGAAGCATAGGGGGACTCAGGAGCTGACAATGGACAGGGCTCAGTGGACTCCTGCTGCTCACAGGTGAGGGGATGGGAGGGCTTTGAGCCCTCATCAATCCTCTGGTTTCTACCCCGGGAAGACAGTATCAGGACGCCCAGCCCAGGCCCTGGACGTCTGTCTCCTGCATTTCCATATGGACTCTCAGAAGAAGTCTCCTTTATGAGACCACCTCAGTGCATCCCTTATTCACCACCTGCAAGAGCTAATAAAAAACTCACGTGGCCTGGCTTAGACATGAGGAGTTGAGGCGAGGGGCCCATGGTCGTGCCCCAGGTTATAGAATCAGAACTCAAATCTGGGAAGGAATCCAGGCTCCTTACCTGGAAAGCTTGCTCTTAGAGGGTGAGGTTTGAGGACTGGAATGTTGGGGAGAGTGGAGTGTTGGGGTGTGCGTGAGGGGGGTTGGTTTCCAGTTAAGAGTGAAGAGCAGGAGAGGAGATGCTAGGTTCGGCGGTTCAGACCTTGTGTCACATTGTTACAATTAGAAAGCAGTTTGTAAACAGTTTCTAAATTGCCTGTGAGCCATGCCCTCTCAGTGGCTGCTCCTCAGGAGGTCTCTGGGAGCAGACGCAGCCTTCCTGCTGCTCTTGTCCACCTCGCTGACTTCACCAACCTTCCCTTGGCCGTGCCCACAGGGAAGGTGCTTTAGGAATCAGCAGAAATCTTCTCCCAGATGCAGACCGACTTGCCTGCCCTGTGTTCTCAAGACAACTCCAGGCCGGTTTGGGACTAATGTCTAAACTCCGTGGAGACCTTCTTGCCCTCACTTTTAATAGGAAGAGACCTCACAGGAGCTCTCTTTATCCGATGAGAAACGCTGGCAGGAAAGGTCAGATTTGAAGAGGCTGTGGACCTAGGGAAAGAACTCTCAGGGCCAAACTTTGTTCTGGATGGAATAATTCTTTTTTTTTTTTTTTTCTTTTTTGGCCATGCTGCATGGCTTGCAGCATCTTAGCTCCACAACCATGAATTGAACCCACATTCTCAGCAAGGAAAATATGGAGTCCTAACCACTGGACAATCAGGGAATTCCCAAGGATGGACTAATTCTTAAAACAAGGCTTTGCAGCTCATACTTTGTCTCCTCACAGGCCCATGGATACAGTACGGATTGCAGTTGTGGGGGCTGGTGTGATGGGGCTTTCTACTGCTGTGTGCATTTCCAAAATGGTGCCAGGATGCTCCATTACAGTCATTTCAGACAAATTCACTCCTGAGACCACGAGTGATGTGGCAGCTGGCATGCTTATTCCTCCTACTTATCCAGGTGAGAGAGGGATTTTTGCTCCCCTGTCAGATATGATAGATGTGAGATAGAATGGTGTTGATGTTGGTGGACTGCCGTTGACAAAGACAGCTGGACGTTTGTGTAAGTGTAACGTGTGCCTTTGACATCTTGTTGGTTCATCTGTTAGGAAAGATTCAGTTATGTTGCAGGACAGAAAGAACCTCCAAATCTTAGCAGCTTAAAAAGCAAAGGTTTATTTTTCGTTCATACTATATGTGGATTGAATATCAGCAAGGGTTCTGTTCAGCACTCAGGGGCCTAAGCTGATAAAGCAGCCACAGTCTTGAAGGTGATCAATGCCTGTAGCTGGGTGGGTGAGAGCTCTGGGGCTCCTGCCTTAGCAATTAGAGGCTCTGACCAGGAAGCAACATTCATCACTTATGATGACAGCTCATTGGTCAATGCTAGTCACATGCTCCCACTCTTCAGAAGGAAGCCAGGAAGTGCAATTCTATAAGGCTTCTAGAAGGCAGACAAACAGAAGTATTTGGTGAACAGCACTAATGGCTACCACAGTTGGTAACTCTAAATCTTTCCACTGATAACAGTAATGACCAAGTCAGAAAATACTTGTAATGGGACTAACATTATCCTCACTTCTAAGCCAGTATAAAAAAAAAAATTGGTCAATATGTATTCAGGACTAAAAATGCATTAATTTTTAAAAACATGTCCATGCATCTTTTCCATTTTGTATTCTTCATAAGAAATGGGAGGAGGAGGAAACAGAATTTAATAGGAAACAAAATCACTTTGCAACTAATGAAGTTTATACCCACTGTCTCCATTTCCTCATTTCCACTCTCTTTTCTCCCCTTTAATTTTTGTTTTTGTTTTTGCAAAAAGATTGTACAAGCACATAGTCTAAGTAGTCAAATGGTTATAAGTTATTACCACCACCACCCCCCAACTGCCCCAGCAATCTGGACTATGAATTGCTGTGTTCATTTAATCCAGAAACTTGTGTCTCCAGTTCAAGGTACAGTCTCTGAGTTACCCTGCTGACTCCTCCCTCCTGCTGTCTCTGCCTCTCTTTCTGGAATTGCTGTTATGCTGGGCCTCCTGGTTGGATCCTCCCATACTCTTAGCTTTTTTCTCTTCCTATTTCTCTTCCTCTTTTTATTTACTTTCTGGGAGATTTTTCTCAGTTTTTTATTTTCCCTTGCTGTTGGATTTATTATTTCTCCTATAGCATTTTAATATTCTAAAGCTCTTTTTTAGTCTCTAAATTTCCCTGTGTTCTAACATACTATTTATGTTGTACAGTTGCCAACTTATCTTTCTGAAGACACTAGTCATGGTTTTAAAAGTTTCTTCTCCCTGCACAGTTCCTGTTGTCTTCAAGTTGTGTTTTTTATTTGATGTGCTCATTTTTCATGTTACAGGTTTTCCTTGGCTTTGTGGTTATCTTTACCTGTCTGTTGACATTTAGGAGCAGGGTCTGGACAGGAGTTTCTGAGCCTTGTATAGTGCTTGTTATCTTGAGGCTCATTGCACTGGGATGGGGGAGCTGTTTGGTTGGGGAACCTCTGATGTCATTGTATTAGTCTTTCTTCTTGTGTAGGTCATGTTCCCCAGAGAAGAGGCTTTCTGTCCCCTGGCTGGGGTGGGTGAAGGCCTGGCTGGCAGCATTCTAGAAGGAGGAGGAGAAGCGGTCTGGGGTCTTAGCATCCAGTTTGCATGTGTTCCCTTAACACTCTTGTTTTCACTATGGTATCCTGACCTTTGACTGTGCTTAGGGTTTCCTACCCCCAAGACCCCCCTGTTTCACCTAACAGAAAATAAACCCACCTTCTGCCAGGGTAGGAAGGGCTGTGGCCCCAGCACGGCCATCCAGGAGCTTGGCTTTGTCAGCAGCAGGCGCTGGTGTACCTCCTAGGAGCTGCCTTTCAGGAAACAAGCCCAGGAGCCTGGTTTGTGTACAGAATGCTAGTTCACTCTGGACATCTTTCTTGTGACCAGAGTCCTGGTGTCCATTTTCCAGGCATTTCCTTGCTGCGTCAGGCCCAGGTGAGTGATGCAAAGGCTGCCCAATAATCATGGAATCACCTTCAAAGAAGGAGGCTCACCTGGGAGTTCATCCAGTCCATGGAGGCCCAGCTTACCCTTTGACTGGGTGGTCAGGGCCCCTGGATCAGAATCTTTCTCTCTAGTGCTGCTGATAGACTTAGGTTTTCTCCCTGAGCTTCTTTTGGATCAGCCCCAGTGATGTCAATACCGTATGGGGACCATCCTGTTCCATAGGGTTTTTATAAAGATTAAATGGGTTAATACTTGCAAAGCATTTAGAACAGTGCTGGGTCATAGTAAGTGTTATGTTGACATTTTCTTTTTTTAAATTAATTTATTTTAATTGGAGGCTAGCTACTTTATAATATTGTGGTGGTTTTTGCTATACATTGACATGAATCAGTCATGGGGGCACATGTGTCCCCCCATCTTGAACCCACCTTCCTCTTCCATCCACCCTCCTCCCTCCCTGCTCCCCACCCCATCCCTCTGGGTTGTCCCAGAGCACCGGCTTTGAGTGCCTGCTTCAGGCACTGAGCTTGCACTGGTCATCTATTTTACATATGGTGATATGTGTTTCAATGCTGTTCTCTCAAATCATCCCACTCTCGCCTTCTCCCACAGAGTCCAAAAGTCTGTTCTTTACATCTATGTCTCTTTTGCTGTCTTGCATATAGGGTCATTACCATCTTTCTAAATTCCATACATACGCATTAATATACTGTATTGGTGATTTTCTTTCTGACTTACTTCACTCTGTATAATAGGCTCCAGTTTCATTCACCTCATTAGAACTGATTCAAATGCATTCTTTTTAATAGCTGAGTAATATTCCATTGTGTATATGTACCACAACTTTCTTATCCATTCATCTGCTGATGGACATCTAGGTTGCTTCCATGTCCTGGCTATTGTAAACAGTGCTGCAATGAACATTGGGGTACACGTGTCTCTCAATTCTGGTTTCCTCGGTGTGTATGCCCAGCAGTGGGATTCCTGGGTCATATGGCAGTTCTATTTCCAGTGTTTTAAGGAATCTCCATGCTGTTCTCCATAGTGGCTGTACTAGTTTGTATTCCCACCAACAGTGTAAGAGGGTTCCCTTTTCTCCACACCCTCTCCAGCATTTATTGTTTGTAGACTTTTTGATGGCAGCCATTCTGTACATCGACATTTTCTACTGTTACTACCGATAGTCTGGCTATGGTTTTCTTTTACCAGCACTTAACATGAATTAGGTCACCAGATTTGCTTTACTCACCATTGAACTGGAATTGTCTGTTATTTTGAGATGACTTTTGCAGTGTGTGAGTAGCAGTCACTATTTTGTGTCTTCCAGTTTGGAGTGGGAAAGGAGGGTACATTTCAATATATCCTCAGGCACTGGCTTAGATTGTTGGGGTGTAATCCATATGAGGTCTAATTCAGTTCTTTGTGGTTTATTTTTTTATTTCCTCCTTATTTCTGAACCAGTTGATCCAGTCTGCAGTTTTGAGAATGCGTTCACATGGGCACTTGTTTAAAGACAATAGCAGATATCCATTAGTAAAGAAACATTTCCTGGCTCCTGAACAAGAGAATTGCTTTAAAGTCTACTAAGGAAATGCCCCCATTCACTTGGAAGCAAGATGCCTCCAGGGGCTTTTCAGCTCTACTTTCAGTGAGCTCTAGGACTTCTCTCCAAGCAAAGCTGACCCAGGATCCTCTGCTCTGCTGTCCCTGTCTGCTCTGTGGCTCCCCGACATTTTAGTCCCTCAGGATTATTGTTCCTCAGTCCCTGTCCTGCCCCTGGACTCTCTTTCATGACCCTCCCTCAGGGCTCAGATGGCCAAATACTCCATCCATAGATTTGTCTACGCTTCTGGGTCAGGCTTGCTCTCTGTGACTACACTGGGCACTATTATTTTGAGGCTTGAACCCTGATCCTGATTTCCTCCCTGGCAGGCCTGGAACCCTTCTGGAAGCTGTGTCCAGGTCCAATCCCTGTGCAGTGGCAAGGATGCCTGGGGGGTAGGGGACACTGGTTCGCAGGACTGTGACAGAGAGGAGGTTCCTGGCGTGGCCCCTGCACACCCTTGGTGACCCCAGGAATGCTGCTCCAAGCTGGTCTGTGATTCCATGGAGGGGGATGGAAGTAATGGCAGCCTTGGATGGGGCTGTAGGGAGCTCAGTTTCACAATGCAGGCCTCCTTTCCTTGTATCAGGGGGATGAGCAACCTGAGTTTCCCACTCATATGCCTTCTGTTCTTCGACCTGGTTGACCTGGGCTCCAAAGATCTCCCCTTGTCTCCTGCTGTGTTTTCAGCTTCCAGGAAAGAGGCCCTAGGTTATTTCTCTCATCATCTCAACTGTGTAGCCAGCTGCTTGCCTCAGTCAGATCAGCTAACGTGGCTCAGGTTGGTTATGGACATTTCTAGGGCCTCTGGAATACGCTGAGTGCCAAAGACCACTTTGCAGGTGGCCTGTGTATTAGACTTTTCCCTCATTGGTTGATTTCCCCTCTGTTGATTAGTTATTATATGAACTGACTCTGGTAGAGCATGTCAACATTCAAAACTCCGGTCATCGTTCACCACGATGTGGTACTTTATCTAAATGTTGCTCCCTGCCTTTTTAGTTTTTGCCAGTTTGTAGGAAGAAGCTTCTCTGAAGCACAGTCATTGTCATAATTTCCCTTTTTGTTCTGCTTTGCTTTTCTCCACCATCACAGACACACCCATTCAGAAGCAGAAGCAGTGGTTCAAAGAGACCTTTGATCACCTGTTTGCAATAGTCAGTTCTGCAGAAGCTGAAGATGCTGGTGTTATTCTGGTGTCTGGGTAAGAGAGGAAATCAGAAATTATTTTGGAATTTAGAATGATCTTAACATACTTTAGAGTATAACAGAAAATATTACTGAGTACCTGCTGTGAGCATGGGGTAAATGTCTGAGACATAGAGGTAGACTTAGGGTCTAGACTTAGGTAGGCAACATGGGTCTGGATCTGGTTTTGGAGTTCAGGAGAGAGAAGAGGGCTGGAGATGTAGCCTTCTGAATGTTTGGCCTGTAGATGAAAAGAGGGAAGGGGTGATCTAGTACAGGAGAGTGTGCAGAATGAGACAGAAAGAAAGCCTGGTATTGAGACCTGCAGCAAACAATCTTTCCATCTTCCACAGGACCTGTGTTGAATGAATCACTTAGAGATATAAATTCCAGTACCTCAATGACCACACCATTAGCAACCATGTACAGCACTCAAATGATTTTCCTTGCTATTTTAGAGCATCCATGCTTCACAACGTTTATTCCTATTGATGTAAAGAACCCAATACTTACAAATCCAAAGATGTGCCTAGCAGCTATTGGTAGTATTATAGGCTTCTTATTAACAGCTGATGCCATTCCAGCCTCATCAGCTCCAAGCATGACTTAACGATACAGGGTATGACCCAGCAATCCCACTGCTGGACATTCACACCGAGAAAACCAGAACTGAAAGAGACACGTGTGGCCCAATGTTCATGGCAGCACTGTTTACGATAGCTAGGACATGGAAGCAACCTAGATGTCCATCAGCAGATGAATGGATAAGAAAGCTGTGGTACATATACACAATGGAGTATTACTCAGCCATTAAAAAGAATGCATTTGAGTCAGTTCTAATGAGGTGGATGAAACTGGAGTCTATTATACAGAGTGAAGTAAGTCAGAAAGAAAAACACCAATACAGTATATTAATGCGTGTATATGGAATTTAGAAAGATGGTAAGGATGACCCTACACATGAGACAATAAAAGAAATACATATATAAAGAACAGACTTTTGGACTCTGTGGGAGAAGGCGAGGGTGGGATGATTTGAGAGAATAGCATTGAAACATGTATATTATCATATGTGAAATAGATGACCAGTCCAAGTTCAATGCACGAAACTGGGCACTCAAAACCAATGCACTGGGACAACCCAGAGGGATGGGATGGGGAGGGAGGTGGAAGGGGGCTCGGGATGGGGGATGCATGTAACCTGTGGATGATTCATGTCAGTGAATGGCAAAAACCACCACAATACTGTAAAGTAATTAGCCTCCAATTAAAAAAAAAAAGGATCCAGGGCTTCACCTGACAAATCCTGGCCTTTCTTATCAAGGACTCAATGTGATCATCTACAGTTTCACTCATAATTCGCACCCCTGTCTCCTGCACTCCCCTCATTGCTTATTCTAACTTATATATTTTGTTTGAAATGGAGGCCAACATTTAAACTTTTGATGATTTGTTTGTGGTTTATGTAAAGCATTATGCAAAACAGAAAAATCTTTCCCCCCAGGTGCATCATCATAAAGAAAGAAAGAAAAGCTGGGCAAGAGCTTTTTAGAAAAAGAGAGTTAAATTCAATCTTTAAAAGACACACAGCTTTTTAAATGTCTTATTCCAATGCCTGCCCTCCCCCTACCCTGAACATTTTAAATTTAGCTACTGAATTATATGAAGCTAAGTGAACAGAAAAATAGACTTTTTTTCCTCTGTACAGGCATAAGAAATGTGTTTGTAAAATGCTTTAGAGAATGTTACATGGGTTTTACTAGAAATCTCACAAAACTTCAGGAAATTTTTCCACTTAATGTGTTTGAGTTGGCAGATATTTCGGAGTATTCCTACTGAAGAAGTGCCATACTGGGCTGACGTGGTGCTAGGATTTCGAAAGATGACAAATGATGAGCTGAAGAAATTCCCCCAACATGTGTTTGGTCATGCTTTTACGACACTCAAATGTGAAGGCCCTACCTACCTCCCGTGGTTGCAGAAAAGGTTGGTTGAAGTGCACTTTACTGCTTCCTTTGTCTGTCCTACCCACAAATACCTCATACCTTCTCGTAACATAGAGACTGAAAATTCTCTGTTGTGCCTCAGAGCTTCTGTGCACTGTGCCTTGGTGTGTGTTAACGGCTGCGGCTGCTGCTAAGTCACTTCAGTCGTGTCCGACTCTGTGCGACCCCATAGACAGCAGCCCATCAGGCTCCCCCGTCCCTGGGATTCTCCAGGCAAGAACACTGGAGTGGGTTGCCATTTCCTTTTCCAATGCATGAAAGTGAAAAGTGAAAGTGAAGTCGCTCAGTTGTGTCCAACTCTTAGCGACCCCATGGACTGCAGCCTACCAGGCTCCTGTGTCCATGGGATTTTCCAGGCAAGAGTAGGGCTTAGTAAATAGTCTGTGAGACACTGCGTCACAAGGAGTGAGTCACACCCAAGTTAGTAACACGTCCATCTCCTGCTTCCCTGTGCACCTTGATGCAGAGGTTGGTCTCTGTCTCCCCACCACTAAGACCCCCTTGCTGAAACAGAACCTTAGTTTCCTCATCTATAAAGTGAGATATTTGGAGAATAGGCTTCCAGCTATAAAATGATAGGATTTCCTCTAGTTCTTTAGAGAATCTTAGGTTTATTATACATTATTTTAGAATTTTTTCTCATTAATGAAAAAGAAAATAACACCATTATTTTATTTTGTTATTAACAAGGACTTTAAAACTGAGGGCTTATCTAAATTAGGTAATGTCTTCCTTACCAAGTTCAGCCCAAATTCCAAGAACTTGTATTTTGGCTTGGTTTTCAGGACTTCCTGTTCCAGTTGGTTAGGAAACACATGAAGGGTATCATTATTTAAGACACATTAATAAATCTCTCTTGTTTCATTGGAAAATGCAAGCATGTTGAGGGTTGTGAAACTTTGGCCCTTTCAGTGCCTGAATCTGTATATTTGGTAGATGCATAGGAATAAAGCAAATTATTATATAAAAGTTGGAAAAGTGACTTGAGGTAAGCAGTGGCAACAATGACTTAGTCCTAGATGTAGGATATATGATAATTAAATGGAATAATTAATTCCACAACTCTTTGTTGAGCTTCTGTGTATACCTAGCACTGTACTAGAAGGTAGTCAATTCTACTGAGGGTGATGGCGTATGTGTGTGTATGTATATTGATATACATGTTAATTAACAATTACAGTAACATGTATGCTGAGCGTTAAATACAAATTTATGAGGGTGGATTGGGAGCACAGAGGAGGGAACCTAAGTCTGTTAGGCACATGTTGGGAACATCATGATATGTTTTTGTAGTTTTGTAAGTGCTCGCCTCACTTTTACCTCTTAGCAATTTATATGGGACTTTCTTTTCTTTTTTTTTTTTAAGTTCCAGTTTCATAAAGCCTACACTTTTGTGCCTTGTTTGCTGGCCCATAAATTCCTGTTTATATGTGAAATTCAAACCACTGTGTATCAGCTGATAAATGAATATTTGAGCCCTCATGTGATGGAGTTACTCATCAGCCAACATTCCAGTTTTCAGGGCATCACCATCTTTTCTGAGTGGCAAGATTATATAGTGTTGCACTTTTGTCTTTATAAGAATGCCTAGAAAAAGAGCTTTGGAAGTGCCAATGCTATTGATACCTAGTTAAGGTATCATTTATCTTATCTTAATAAAATTAAGGGGAAATTATTAGGCAAGCCAGAAGTTACAGAGCTTTACTGTCAATATATGCATATTTATTTTGGGCCACCCTCAACTAGTTTCACATGAGAACGTATATTACCCGAACAATTTGTTCTGCCTGCTTCTAAAGTATCACCTCCTAGAAAACTGACCCCTTATTTCCATTATAGCCTTATTTTCAGTACTAACTGTGGGATCTGAAGGCCTGGGAAAAATCCTGATATCCTCTCATTAGTTGGAAGCCTGCTGTCAGCATTTTGCTTTACTTAAAATAAAAGTGGTACTTTGTGCCAGTGGGAGCCACCTCCTGACTGCAACACCATCGGGCCTGGTCACCAGCCAGCTGGGGTTCGTGCCTTGGAGCACGCTTCTTCTTGTCTGGTTTTAGGTGACAGAGTCAAGGAGAAGAGGCCCAAGGGGCTGCTCTTGCCTCTGAGAGTCCTGGGGAGGCCTTTTAAGGTCTATTTGTTTGATACACACCTCGACCATGACAGTGGATGGGAATGTGAGTGCCTCGGGCAGACAGTACACACTATCGGCTGCAGGGAAGCCACGAGGAGACCCTTGTCCTTGCTGTCCACCCCCCACCACCACCACTTTGACCCCTCTAGGCCTGTAATACCTCAGGCTTTCATATACCCCTCCACCGCAGTGAGGGGGCATGTAGGGGCCTCCTCTCTGTAAGATTAGCTGTCCCCGCTTCCCTCAGGCCCTGGCATCTGACCAGAAGGCCAGTGTAGAGGAGGAGGGTCATACCCGAGGAAGACTTTGTAGGGCTGGGACTCCTCTAAGCCCAAGGCAAGCCTCTCAGATCAAGGACCTCAGGCCAAGAGGGAGCCTGGGCCGTGTTGTGGTAAGGGCGTGGGATCCTGGGGCTCACTCTGTAGGCTGCCACCCACTCTCCACCATGGGGGTGACCCAGCTGGGGAGCCACATAATCCCTGCTTGTTCCTCATGCCCAGGGTCTGTTCTGTTGCCTCCTACACCCCTGCCACACAATGCAAGTGTTCAGCCTAAAGCATTCTGACTCAAAAATGGGCATTTCACTCAGCAAGCCACACAACAATGCCTTCAATCTAAGCTCTATCCTTCTGAAACAATATTAATTTCTAGGAAAGAAAAAAATTGTTCTTAACAACAAGTTAGATCTGTAGTGTTTTTCAAAGAACAGAAGAAATCCTCTCCTCAAAAAAAAAAAAAAAAAAAAAGCATACCCAGTAATACCCAGAACAAACAGATGAACAAACCCCCCTGAAGGTTAATCAGCCATGCAGATCATGTTCTATATCGTTGGCCAGTGGAGTCATATTCTGCTGCTTTGTACTTGCCCTTCCAGGAAATGAATCATAGAGGCAGTACGTCAACTGAACCTGTCTCTTCTCCAGGCATCCTACCTAAATAAATCATCCCAGCTGGAGCAGGATGGTCCTGTCTTGGGCGGCATTCAGAAAGTGGGTGCCCCATTTCAGTGCTGGGGGCCCTGTGATTCTGGTGCATTGCCTCCTTTCCAGGGGGCCCAGCACTGAGCCCAGCACTACACTGAGCTGCTTCCGTCTCTCTCCTCTGTGGAGTCTTCTCTGTTATTTTCCAGTCTCGCGTCTCCTACAGCCTCTGTTCTTCTGCTTGGCCTGACTGACAGCAGAGCTGACACCACTCCCTCGGCAGATGGACAGAAACGTGGATTGTATGTCAGGCAGGAGACAGGTCGTCTCTGCCTTACAAATGTCCAACTTGCAAAGGTCCCTTCCTGTGCACAGTGGACTCTTGCTTCCCCACATGCAACATACCCTGTGCCTGCTAGAGCAGTCTTCCTTTTCCAGGGCCCTAGAGAATTCCTCCTTAGCCCAGCATTGGCTGCTGGCCCCTAGCCAGACAAGCCATGGGCAAAAATTGGCCTCAGATACAGGTCTAATGTGAGCATGTTTCATCCTGCCCCCCCTAGGCTTTCTTCCTGGTTATGCAAAGATGAAGTGGAAGGGCACTGGCCAGGAAAGTGCAAAATGATGTTTATTTTTTCTGACGATGGCAACAAGGTTAGTAGGGAAGAGATGTGGGGCAATGGCCTTGGGGGCTTCCCCTGGGCCTCCAGTCGCTGCCCTAAGACGGTTGCAGGAGGAAAACCCCACCTGCTGGACTGACTAGGGGTGCCCAGCTGCTCCCCTCTGGACCACTCTGCCCACAGAAACAGGTCTCCTCCATAAAGGGACCAGAAGCTGCTCTGTGCCTGAACAGGGCTTAGCTCAATTAAAACAGACAAGTTCGTGGCATGGACAAGGCAGAGAAGGATCTTCTGAGAAGCGGGAGATAGAATTTATTTCCCACTTATCACAGTTTATTTTATTAGAATATGCATTGTAACAGAATCAGTGAGCAGTAGGGATGGTCATCGGATGAGGTTAAAACTTTCAGGTTAAAATTAGAGTGTATATGGAGAGAGAGTTATATGCTATATATTTAATTGCTTTGTAAACCTAAAATGCATTTAAAAAATTCTGACTGTGATAAGTTATTTTAAATATATTTATAATACATTAAATATATTATTTTATAAATAATATATTTCTGACACCAGAATATATATATCATATCATATATATAATGTATAATATATATTATAAATATATAATGTATATTATATATATTAAATATAACATGTATATTATATATTATAAATATATATATAATAAATATATATATATGAGAGATTTACTATAAGGAATTGGTTCACACAGTTATGGAGGCTGAAAGTCCTGAGATCTACAGGGTGAGTTGGCAAGCTGGGGGCCTAGGAGAGCCAACGCTGTATGGTTCCAGTCTGAAGGCTGGCAAACACTGGACCCAGGAAAAGCCAGCGTTTTAGCCTGAGTCTGAAGACAGGAAAAAGCTGACATCCCAGTCTGAACGCAGTCCAGCAGAAGGAAGGTCAGCCTTTTTGTTCTGTTTAAGCCTTCAACTGGTGGGTTGAAACCCACGTGAAGGAGGGCAATCTACTCTACTCAGTCTAACATGTCAATGTTAATTTTATCCAAAATATAGTCAAAGAAATACACAAAAGAATGTTTGGCTAAGTATCTGGGTACCTCCATGGTGCAGGCAAGCCAAAACATAGAATTAGTCATCATATACCCAAACTAGGATTTCATACTGTCTTCAGGATTACCCAACATTCATGTCAAGTTCAGTAGGTATTGGGTGCTGAGCTGGGTCATAGGTGTAGTGAGATGCGTGAGACATTGTCTCTCCTCTTGAGAAATGTTTAGTTTATTGGTGTGAGTCTCCTATATCTCGTGAAACATGTGCGTGCTCAGTCGCTCAGTCGTGTCTGACTCTTTGTGAGCCTATGCACTGTAGCCCACCAGGCTCTTCTGTCCATGGGATTCTCCAGGCAAGAATACTAGTGCCGGTTGCCTTTTCCTTCTCTAGGGGAATCTTCCCAACCCAGGGGTTGAACCTGAGTCTCTGTGTTTCCTGCATCAGCAGGCAAAGCTGATTCTTTACCAGCTGAGCCACCAGGGAAAGCCCCTGTGAAGCACTGTCATGCCCATTATTTCATCTGAACTTTACAACCATCTCTGAAGCAATCAAGGGAGGTGTCACCCCTAAAACCCAGATAAGGAAACTGAGGGTCAGAGAAGTGAGATGAGTTGACCAAGACCTCAAAGCTAAGCTAATGTGAGGCAACTGGGACCTAAATCCCCTGGTTTCTGATTCTACATCACCTCTCATGTGGAACTTCCTTCATTCTGCCAAGTACTTACACTTCTGTCTCCCAACTCCTTTGTCACTCTTGAGGAAGGGTACTTTGCCTCTAAGCAGTACCTTGCACACAGGCATTCAGCCTGCATCTGCTGTACAGAGCTGCTGACAGTCTTCCTCTCATATTAAGTCTTATATATTCTACAAGTGACCTATGAATAAGATTGTTATTGTTTCATAGGTACATAGTTTCAGTTTTGTAAGATGAAAAAAGTTCTGGAGTTGGATGATGCTAGTGGTTGCACAACAACGTGAAAGTATTAAACTTAACACCATTGAACTGTACACTTCAAAATGGTCAAAATGGTGAATTTTGTGTTACGTGTATTTTACTACTGTTGAAAAAGATCACAGAACCTAGATAAATTATTTCTTTTCATTATTGATGACTTGGTCCGAAAAATCATTACCACCCACAGCTGTTACTTAGTCCATCAGCTGCAAATATTTTGTGTTCCTCTCATGCTGGCATCCCTGCAGGAGATGTAAGTGGGGGACGGTGCACGTGAGCCTAACCATTTTGTTAGAGAGATAAGGGTATCACAAAGGAACATGCAAGAGTTAACAATATGAGACAAAAATGTTGGAGGCAGTAAATCTAAGAGCTAAATAAGTGGCATAAACCAAAAGTGCTTGGGTTTTTTTAAAAATACATCAGGTTAGCCTGATATTTATTTAGCATCTAGAATAATATAGGGCTTCCCAGGTGGTGCAGTGGTAAGAACCTGCCTGCCAATGCAAGAAACACAGGTTGGATCCCTGGGTCAGGAAGATCCCTTAGAGTAGGAAACGGCAACCTACTCCTGTATTCCTGCCTGAAAAATTCCTTGGACAGAAGAGCCTGGCGGGCTACAGTCCATGGGGTCTCAGAGTAGAACATGGCTGAGTACACACGAGCGTGAGAATGATATAGGAACTCCATTGAACGTAAAAAGGATGAAGCATCTATTTGCTTTGAGTTTCTGAAATAGGTTTTTATTTAGGTTCAGCTTTAGGAATCTCTGGTTTGCAAGGATGTGAGACATTCAGAATATCACCTGCTCGGGCCCTGGAAGTGCTGGAGGTATTTGCTCATTGGATGGTCACCTCAGTTTTGTTTCTGAATTCCTGTCTGTCACTTCTGTAAGGGGTTGAGCGGGGCGCTGGTAAGGCTCGTCTCATGGTCTCTTGTTCTCCTTAGGGTAAAAGGAAGTGGGGGCCTGATACTCACCCGACGAATAGAAGACCTGTGGGAGCTTCACCCATCCTTTGACATCGTGGTCAACTGTTCAGGCCTTGGAAGCAGGCAGCTTGCAGGAGACTCAAAGATTTTCCCAGTGAGGGGCCAAGTACTCAAAGTGCAGGCTCCCTGGGTAAAGCACTTTATCCGAGATAGCAGTGGGCTGACATATATTTACCCTGGTGTATCCAATGTAACCCTGGGTGGCACTAGGCAAAAAGGAGACTGGAATTTGTCCCCAGATGCAGAAATTAGCAAAGAGATTCTTTCCCGATGCTGTGCCCTCGAGCCCTCTCTCCGTGGAGCCTATGACCTAAGAGAGAAAGTGGGTTTGAGGCCCTCTAGGCCAGGCGTACGGCTGGAGAAAGAGCTATTAGCTCAGGGCAGCCGGAGGCTGCCTGTGGTCCATCACTATGGCCACGGAAGTGGGGGCATCGCCATGCACTGGGGCACTGCTCTGGAGGCCACCAGGCTGGTGAACGAGTGTGTCCAAGTCCTTAGGACTCCTCCCAAATCAAAGCTGTAGGTGACCCGAAATGATGGCAAATGGCCCCAGAATCTATTAATCAAAGTGTAACTTAAGAACCAGAAGAGATTCAAGTAACTTTTCTGTTAAATGAGAGTTTAATTGGACACGATTTTGTTTTCAAAATTAGAATTGATGCAATAGGTATCAGTAGACTTAAACTACTACTGATCTAACTTAGTACTAGTTAGTACTAGCTATGACATAGGGCGTTAAGCTCTATTTTTGTTTTTTAAAAAAATACTTGCTATAAAGATTTCTTTTAAATCTCAAGTCCAAGGATCTAAGCTAATTCACATGGATGCAAGAATTTTGATATATTTTTTTGGCTTATAAATCTACAGGAGGAGATAATGTATGGAAAACACGGAACTCACTATCAGTTGCAGAGCTGCCGTGATGCTCATAGGTTGTAGTCAAGTGAACACTATAATCCTTTAAAATTACATGGCGATATACAATTCAGGCTCATTCCATTTAGTGGAAGATAAAGGACGATTCCTGCTAGTATTGGTGGCAACCTCTACTTCCCCTCAGCTGGCAGATGGTAGAGATAGTGATGATGTGTTGCTTACAGGTGTGACATCAACTCAATTGCTGTCTGGGGTCAGCCACCTAAGGGGTGTACTTTCTATTACTACAGATAACTGAGAGGTGGCTCACTAGGTGGTTGACTTTGCCTAAGCATTTTTGAAGATTGAATTTCATGTGCAGCCAAAGAGCTAATTTGCTAATTAAGATGGAACAATCACTCTGAATGAAATATAACCAAAGAGTTTTCTGCAAGTTGTTAAAAAGTACTGGGAAGGAGTGGGAGTATGTTTCATGACACAGTGATTTTGGAATTACTGAATTAATAAATCTAATCTGAATTCTTGGCTTGGTCTTTAATCCGTTCATGTGTGTTGGGAATACTCATGAGGCTTTTTGCCTGAGTGAATGGTAAAGGAGATGCTATTCATTAAGGTAAGGAAGCTTAGGAGAAATAGATGAAATTTTTTTTTTTTAGTGAGAATAGTCTGTTTTATTTATTTTTTTTAACATTGGAGAATCTCAAAGTTTGACTATATCTAATTTAAATATAGGGCCTAAATAGTTGTAATAAGATGTATTGTGTATGGTGTTTATGCTATAGTTATTGTTGAAAAGGTGTATGAAAAATGTATACATGAGGATCAAAAAATATATGTAATTCTATTTTTAATTTTGGGGGTATATTTCTCATGTTTAGTAACAATAAGTTCTATTTTAGACATCTTGGGGGGAGTGTGGGGTTGGCAAACAGAATGGGAAAGAACCCCCAGCACAGCTCCATTCTTGTTGTTTTGTTCATTGAACTTTTGTATGTAATTTTGTATGGGAAAAAACAAAAAACAAAAACCAAAAACCAAAAAAACCCTGTGCTGGAAGAGACAAAGATGGAGACAGAGAGCATGCCGCCGTGCTCTTGATCACCCTTGCAGTAATGAAATTCCCAAGTTAAATCAAGGGTGGATTCTTTTCTATGTATTTCCATCAGGGGGCGGTGTTGTATCAAGTTCAGATATACTGGTACATTTGAAAATTTAGAAATGGTTAGAAATAAAAATTGGATATGGAGGTGTGTGGAGTATGTGGGTGATTCTTCTGAGGTTTTACAGTTTATATGCTCAAACTTCAATTTTTAAAAAATGTTGTTTAGAGTATTTGAGAAATGTACGAGCTCAGATAGACTGAAAATACACACACACACACCCCCATCCATACCCACAGGCGCTCACTACGCATGATCTGTGAGAAATAATATGTTATGATAAAATGGCGTTTTGAAGAGGGCATTTAACAACCTTTTAGTGGTTAAAAATGAAAATGATGGGACTTCCCTGGTGGTGCAGTGACTAAGACTCCGTGCTCCCAATAGAGGGGGCTCAGGTCCGATCCCTGGTCAGGGAACTAGATCCTACATGCTGCAACTAGGAGTTCCCCAGCCACAGCCAAGACCCAATGCAGCCAAATAAATAAATAGAAATATTTTTCAAAAACGAAAATGCTTGGAACAGGTGGATTTTGGTCATTTTTACAGCAGTCTTAAGTGTACTCAGCTGTTCCTTATGCCCACTGTTCAGATCCTGCAGCATTTTCATTTCCTGTAGGTAGGTTCATACTCTATGGCTATTGCCTATTTGCAACAGTCTAAGCAATTACTCTAATTTAACTCTTCATTTTATATTCCTAAAGCCTAACATTATAAGACTGAAAAATTAGAGGCTTCTGGAGAAAGTGATCATGGCTACATGCCGATATCATTTTTACTAACTGTTAAATATGCGATTCTTCTCTTAAATGTTTGTTTATTTTGATCAGTTGCTGGGTTGCATGTTATAGTCACCTGGGAAATTTTGAAAAACTAATGATTCAAGCCCTTCTCTAATAAATTAGCATCGTTGGGGTTGGGTGGGGCCCTGGCATCAGGATTTATTCGTAACCCACAGAGTTCTATCCAGTAGCTGGGACAGAAGGTTATGAACACTGCTTCATTCCTCTCCTCACTGCGCTCTGTCACTACTGTAACCACTCTTCTCTCCTTTCTTCCTCTGCACCTTGGGGCACTGAGCTAAGAGTGATGTGCTCACGTAAGCAGGTATGTCCCGAGTCACTCCTGGGCAAGGTAGCAGCAATTATCTGTTTCTCAAAGTGGCTCTCTAGAAATTCTGGGAACCATCTTGTTCGCTGTAGCTCAGCTGCTCAGAGACAGCCACCTCGCTTAATGAGAGACTAAGCATACAGATGAACAATGGCCAGACTATATATAAAGGAACTCTGATCCATGGCCTGCAGCAGCTGGCCCGGGAAGCCACCCACTTCTTTATAATCACCAGCAAGGGAGCCAGTCTGCTACAGGTCAGATTTGTAAGATGCTAAATTGCTGTCTCTAGTAATGATCCAGAAAGCTTAACAATCATTTCTGGAATAGTTGGCCCCAAATGGTCAGTACTTGGTTAATAACTGACAGTTTCCCTAAAATTTTGTCCTGTTTCCAGCTTAGGACCAACCAGAGAAAGCTGAATACACCCCTATCCAATCACACAGGATGCCCCCCTTTTTTGGAGAAAGGCATATGTTTAAAACCTTTTAATTATGTATCGGAGAATAGCCAATTAACAATGTTGTGATAATTTCAGGTGAACAGGGAAGGGATTCAGCCATACATATACATATATCCATTCTCTCCCAAACTCCCCTCCCATCCAGGCTGCCACTTAATATTGAGCAGCATTCCATGTCCTATACAGTAGGTCCTTGTTGGTTATCCATTTAAAATGTGGCAGTGTGTACATGTCTATTCCAAACTCCCTAACTAGCCCTCCTCTGTATTCTTCCCCCCAGCAATCATAAGTTCTTCTCTAAGCTTGTGAGTCTCTTTCTGTTCTGTAAGTTCATTTGTATCATTTCTTTTTAGATCCCACAGGTAAGGGATGTCATATGATATTTCTCCTCTGACTTACTTCACTCAGTATGACAATCTCTAGATTCATCTATGTTGCTATAAATGGCATTATTTCATTCTTTCTAATGCTTTTGTTTTTTTCATTGCTGCGCAGGCTTTTCTCTAGCTGCAGTGAAAAGGAGCACCACAACTCTGTAGTTATGGGGCGCACGCTTCTCACTGTGGTGGCTTCTCTTGTGTAGTATGGGCTCTAGGCAGCTGTTGCAATGCCTGGGCTCAGTAGTTGCGGTTTCAGGGCTCTACAGCACAGGCTCAGTAGTTGTGGTGCCTGGGGTTATTTGCCCTGTGGAATGTCAGATCTTCCTCGATCAGAGATCAAACCCATTTCTCCTGCATTGGCAGGCAGATTCTTTACCACTGAGTCACCGGGCTGGACCTGAGGATGTTTCACTTCTTAATAGCCTGCCAACAGCTTCCCCATGCCTGGAACCTCCATTCAGGGCATACCTGAAGTCTTCTCTTTAGTGACAAGCCTTTTGTCACTAAAAGACTCTCCCACACTTCTGCCTTCCTTGGAGAGACAGTGACTGACTCCCTTGCTATAGCAAGCTCTAAATAAATAGTCATTGTTTTTCTCTTTTGGTTGGCCTTTTTTACTGTTTGTTTCCACAAAGATTTCCTGTTTTGTAAGCTGAAGTCTTAGATCACTATGCTAAGGCCAAGAATGGGCCCCCATTCTCTATTACAGTCCATTTAAAACTTTTTCTGAACATAGAGAACAACAGATTTCCCTCTCAAATCCCTTTCTTCAAGTGTCTGACATTTGTGGCTGAGCCAGGACCTGCTTTGCCTGTGACCCCGAGGGATACAGCAGCTTTGAGGGTACTAGCATGCACGTATGATGCTTCTTCAGCAGACAGAGGTTATGTACAGACTTTGAGGATTTTATTTGCTTTGGAAGAAAAGAAGTTAAACAGAAAGGCCATAGTCCAATAGGACATGGTTTACAGACGAAAGGCTATTTAAAAAAATGATATAGATTGTTCTTTTTATTGAATGTTAAAGTTTAAGTGTTAGTCACTCAGTCATGTTCAACTCTTTGGGACTGCAGGGACTGGGGCTCACCAGGCTCTTCTGTCCTTGGAATTCTCCAGGCAAGAATACTGGAATGGGTTGCCATTTTCTCCTCCAGGGGATCTTCCTGACCCAGGGATTGAACTCACGTTTCCTGCATTGCAAATAGATTGTTTACCATCCGAGCCACCAGGGAAAGTGAAAGTGAAGTCGCTCAGTTGTGTCCAACTCTTTGAGACCCCATGGACTGTAGCCTACCAGGCTCCTCCATCCACGGGATTTTCCAGGCAAGTGTACTCCAGTACTCTTGCCACTTCCTTCTTGAGCCACCAGGGAAGCCACAAAGAAACTCACCCTCTTGGCCTGGAGATGCCAGGGATTGAACCTGGGGCCTCATGCACTCTACCACTGAGCTACATCCCTGTTTATGCATTCAAACCAACTGATAGTCGAACCGTCTTTTTTCTCAATCCATTAAGAGCTTTTAGCCAAAAGGAAGAAAATGATGGTGGGACCTGTGTCCTCTGGGAGTTGTAGTTCTGGGAAACCTGTTTCAGGACTCTGAAACAGATAGTTGAAATGAATGTAGCAACACTTAGACTGTTTTTCTTGATTCCTCTCATCTTTCTTCTTGAGGATGTAAATGATGGAGGCACATTTGAAACCTATTTCCTCTAGGTATCATTCACTTACGAAAAGCCAGTGGAGATGTTTAAGTGGTCTCTTTCTTCATGAAAAATCTCTGCAGTTTGCCACCAGGCCTGGGGGCTTTATTATCCTAAGCAACTTTGCCGTCTACAACTCACTGCTCTAAGTAGCTAAAGGGAATGAGTTAGCCAGAGCTCTGAAAAAATGTAACCGGTGTTTCTTCAATATTAGCAGAACAATTGACTTCTGCCTGGGCAGGGCAACTGCAGACCTGGCTTGCAGTCATGTTACCCACAACTCCACCACTCAGAGCCTAAATTTCCCTTGAATTACAGTTTTTACTCTGATGGTGTCACAGCACAGACACCAATCTGATACCTGATTCTAAGATATCAGTCTACCCTAAAACTTCTCATGCATCCTAGTATTTCTCTCCCATCTAAAGCCAAGTGGTCTGACAATGGAACTAAGCTAATGGAATATTGGGATGAATATTCTAAATGGTTTGCCTGCTCTACCCAGGTCCCCTTTTCTGGGAAATCTACTCAAACTTGAGAGTTCACTATCTGGGCAGAATCCCTGTTACCCTGTCTCTCTGGTTATAGTTAATGGATCAGAGGAAACTTGATTACATTTAGGTTCAGTTGCAAGTAACAGAAACTCCCCCAAAGCGAAAGAGAAAGCGAAGTCGCTCAGTCGTGTCTGACTCTTTGCGACCCTGTGGACTGTAGCCCACCAGGCTCCTCGATCCACGGAATTTTCCAGGCAAGAATATTGGAGTGGGTTGCCATTTCCTTCTCCAACCAAGTAAAGTAGTTGCTTAAATAAGATGGGCATGCATTTCTCTCTCACTTGGTAGAAGCCTGGATTTAGGCAGTCCTGGGCTGCTGTGGGAACTTTATCAGTGATCCAGGCTCTTCCTGCTCACACTCTGCTGTTTCAAGGGTGTGGCTCCAAGATGTCAGTTGGAGCTCCAGTTATCCCATCATCACATCCACCCCCAAACTTTCCAGAAGACTCACAATAGTTTTGCTTGTATCTCATTGCATAACCCTACACTAGATTCAAGGGAATCTGGGGGTGTAGTCTTTTGATTTGGTGAGCAATGTAAAAGTCAAGGTTTCAGCAGGCTCTATGAAAAGTATCAAACTATAAATCGGATTAAGCTAGTCAGATTCTTGAGAATTGTACCAAGGGATTCTAAATCTTGATAACGGCAGGCTCTGGAGACACATAAACTTGGACCAACAGTGCAGATTATTCACGTTTATGTAGAGGAAGCCAGGCAAGAGAGAGGAGCCAGATACAAGCAGAAAAGGTGAGAAGGAAGCCCAGGGGGACATGTGCTTCTTGGGAAGCATCAGGAATGACCCAGGTCCTGACCCAGTTCCATTTCTCATGAAGTCTGACTGGACAGTCAGTTCTGCACTCCTCAGAAACCTCATGTTTTTAAAAACTGCTTTTCAAACATTATTGTATTGAGAAGAGAAAGTGGGGACTTCCCTGGAAGTCCAGGGGTTAAGACTCCATGTTTCCATTGCAGGGGGCACTGGATTGATTGCTGGTTGGGGAATTAAGATCCCACATGCCCTGCAAAAAAGCCAAAAAGAAAAAAAGATGAGAAAAGGGATGGAAGCTGGAGGGTTTCAGATTCCTCCCAAAAGAAGTTATTTTTCCTGGAGCAATTAAGGATACATTTTATAGCTATAACAGTAAGATCTTAATATAATGAAGCAGATCCAGCATTTGCTGAATTCTATCTCTTACTTAAAATTTTTGTCTTCTTTTCCCAAACAGGGACATTTTACATATCCTTATATCCTTATCTCCTTTATAGTTGTCATCACCCATTGTTAGGATAGACAAAGTTGAAACTACTCAAACAAAGCCCTTGTGTTCTTACATTGGTGCTATCCTACCTCCTGAATATATTATCAATCCCTGGTCAAGATCATATTGTAACCAATGG
The DNA here is from genome assembly GCF_014754425.2 of Oryx dammah. NCBI lineage: Eukaryota > Metazoa > Chordata > Mammalia > Artiodactyla > Bovidae > Oryx > Oryx dammah. Next base: position 27,322,846 of record NW_024070188.1, read on the forward strand.
TGTTCTTGTTGTACTGTGCTCAGTCATGCCCAACTCTTTGTGTCCCCATAGACTGTAGGCTACCAGGCTCTTCTGTCCATGGGGATTCTCCAGGCAAGAATACTGGAGCTCTTAGTGATGCTTATTTTTTCCTTTAGTTAATATAATTGAATTAAGGCCAATTTGTATGACTGTAGGAGTAATACCTGTTTTTAATTTCCTGTCCACGGATTCTGTGGGGAAATAGTTTACCATAATCTGCCTTTCCCCTTGAACCCATTAGGTAGATTCTTTCCTTTCAACCAAAAACTTTTATCTAAATCTTCTTATAAAAAAAAAAAAAAGAGTGGATCTCTGGGATGAGGAAACAGATTTATACTAGCCACTAGACCAGGGGTGGCAAAATGCTTTGGTAAAGGGTTCAATAGTAAATATTCTAGGCTTTGCTGGCCATGCAGTATATATTGCAGCTTCCTCAATTTTGCCACTATAACCTTGGAGTAGTCAGATTATGTGTAAGCAATGGTCATGACTATGTTCCCATAAAATGCTATCAAAAAAACAGTTCTGACTTGACGTAAAGGCTGTAGTTTGCACTGTGGCAGCAAAATGGCGCAGAAGTGCAGCCGAGAGGAGCGACCTCACGCCCAATATCAGGGGCGGTGGCCAAGAGGAGCTACCCCATGTCCAAGATAAGGAGCAGAGGCTGTCCTTTGCTGGAGCAGCCGTGAAGAGATGCCCCATGTCCAAGGAAAAAGAAACCCAAGTAAGACAGTAGGCACTGAGAGAGGGCATCAGAGGGCAGACAGACGGAAACCACAATCACAGAAAACAGGCCAATCAGATCACATGGACCACAACCTTGTCTATCTCAGTGAAACTAAGCCATGCTGTGTGGGGCCACACAAGACGGCTGGGTCATGGTGGAGAGGTCTGACAGAATGTGGTCCACTGGAGAAGGGAATGGCAAACCACTTCAGTATTCTTGCCTTGAGAACCCCATGAACAGTATGAAAAGGCAAAAAGATAGGACACTGAAAGAGGAACCCCCCAGGTTGGTAGGCGCCCAATATGCTACTGGAGGTCAGTGGAGAAATAACTCCAGAAAGAATGAAGGGATGGAGCCAAAGCAGAAACAACACATAGTTGTGGATGTGACTGGTGATAGAAGCAAGGTTCAATGCTATGAAGAGCAATATTGCATAGAAACCTAAAATGTTAGGTCCATGAATCAAGGCAAATTGGAAGTGGTCAAACAGGAGATGGCAAGAGTGAACACCGACATTCTAGGAATCAGCGAACTAAGATGGACTGGAATGGGTGAATTTAACTCAGATGACCATTATATCTACTACTGTGGGCAGGAATCCCTTAGAAGAATTGGAGTAGCCATCATGGTCGACAAAAGAGTCCAAAATGCAGTACTTGGATGCAATCTCAAAAACGACAGAATGATCTCTGTTCGTTTCCAAGGCAAACCATTCAATATCACAGTAATCCAAGTCTATGCCGCAACCAGTACTGCTGAAGAAGCTGAAGTTGAACCGTTCTATCAAGACCTACAAGACCCTTTAGAACTAACACCCAAAAAAGATGTTCTTTTCATTGTAGAGGACTGGAATGCAAAAGTAGGAAGTCAAGAAACACCTGGGGTAACAGGCAAATTTGGCCTTGGAATGCAGAATGAAGCAGGGAAAAGGCTAATAGAGCTTTGCCAAGAGAACGCACTGGTCATAGCAAACACCCTCTTCCAACAACACAAGAGAAGACTCTACACATGGACATCACCAGATGGTCAACACCAAAATCAGATTGATTATATTCTTTGCAGCCAAAGATGGAGAAGCTCTA
>NW_024070188.1:27329675-27604788 GCF_014754425.2 Oryx dammah
TTTATGGTTATTTTGGGGGATCACTGATAAAAAATAAATTGCATTTAGTCTTTATTTTTTTGAGGCTGGGAAAAGTGGAAAAAATGTTTTACAGAGAATAGTTAAGAGAAATGTGTTTTAATACTTCAAGATTGGCCTTCAGTTTAATTGGAATTTCACTAGTCAGGAATACAATGTAAGTAGACTCATTAAAGCCCTTTTGAGCCAGGCCCCAACGTGAGTCCTTCTGCCCACTGTCACTGGAGCCAATAGAACGGGACTGAGTTCTGTTCAGAAGTAAAGGAAAGCTCCGAACAGAGAATGGAGAGATGCAAATGTGTACTGAAGCACAAGCGCCTGCCATGAGCCATGGGCAGGGCTGTGGAGAGGGGAAGGGGCAGAGCTCTCCAGGGAGGGCACAGCTCCAGGTCATACCCATAGCTGCACAGCGCTACAGTGTCTCTGCACTCCGGCAGCCACTGTCATCTTGGATTCAGGTGGTGTGTGCGGCCGCCTAGCTGAGGTGTTTGAGGCAGACATTTTACACTAGGAACTTGATTCTGAAGTGATGGGTGCGAAGTCTCTGCATACCGTACTCTATGAGCAAATGAAACTAGACAAAGCACAAAGCGGGGTCAGGGGGTGGGGTGGGGGGTTGGAGAAAGGTTAGACTTTATTCAGTTCAGTTCAGTTCAGTCGCCCAGTCGTGTCCGACTCTTTGCGACCCCATGAATTGCAGCATGCCAGGCCTCCCTGTCCATCACCAACTTTATTACTAATATTCTAATTTTGGGGAATTGTTATCGGGCTTTCACAGATTCCATGAATTGGTCAAAACTCATTCTACGTCCTTATAATGTGTTTTTCTGTGAAATAGTCTTGAAAGTTAAAAACTACATTTCCAGGGAGAACAAGATGGTGGAGGAGTAGGTGGACGTGGAGTATATCTCTCTCCATGGATACATCGGGAATACATCTTCAGACACAGAAGTGCATGCAGAACACTAGCTGAGAGTGGACAGGAGTACCTAACCAGCAGGAAAGAATATATAGAACCATGCAAAGCTCAGTAGGACAAAGGAACCAGGGGAAAACACAGGAGTGTTAGTAGGACTGGACCTGCCCTTGGTGGGTGGGAGAACTGAAGCAAGGGTACGATCCCCACATTGGGGCAATTGTCTGAGTCAGAGGAGAAACATTTAGGACTGAGAATGAAACAGCTGGTCTGTGGCAGCCTAAATGGAATGAGAATCAGTCCTTGCCTCAGCCATACATACCCGGGACAGTGATGCAGGTACTCTAGGAGGCGAAATGGCTGGGGGCTGGAGTGTAGGGATTGTGGAGCAATCACAGGGCAAGGGCTGCTGTGGAGAGACAGACCGAGGGGACCGGAAGGAGGAGACTGAGGTGGGAAATGCCTGTTGGAGGAAAGCCAGGCAGCCATGGAAGCAAGGTGATACTGCTGAGTCATGCATAGGGGGTGGAGCCATCACCATAGCCTCTCTCTCCCCACACGCCAGCATCAGCAGCTGAACAGTAGAGAGGCTGGCCCATCAAGTGCCTGAGGTAGGGAACAACAGAGTAGGACCCCACCCAAGGTGCCCCTTTAAGTGACTGTCATGCCGATATACAAAGTAGGACCCCAGCCAGGGGCGCCCCTCTCCCTGCCTGATGTGTTGAACAACAGAGAAGGACCCCAGGCAAGGGAGCCCTCTAAGTGCCTGAATGGGTGGAGCTACAGAGAAAGACTAGCCAAAGAGGCCTTCTGATCGCCAGCTACCAGAAGCTCGAAGAAAGACTGATAGGGCCATAACTCCTGTAGCTGAGGCAGTCCATGTCCCTGAACACTTGCTCCTCGTGACCCAAGCATGTGTGCCACCATCACACTCAACCCTCACTGGGGTAGAGCTGCCACAGGCGAAAAAAAAGTCTTGCATCTGTGCATGTGGGGTCGTTTTGGTTGTGTCCAACTCTTTGTGACCCTGTGGACTGTTGCCTGCTGGTCTTCTCTGTCAGGGGTGTTCTCTAGGCAAGAATACTGAAGTGTATTGGCCAATGCTTGTTGCCATACCCTTCTAGAGCACTATATTTCCTGCTGCCCTAACTGCCAACTCTCCTGAGTACCTGGTACTGCCAGAACCCTTGTGACTCAAGCAGCTATACCACTCTGCACCTGGCCCTCACTGGGGCAGACCCAAGTCCTCCAGGGCAGCCTCAGGAGCAAACTCCAGTGGACAACCCACATACTGTGAAAGTGAAGTTGCTCAGTCATGTCCAACTCTTTGTGACACCATGGACTGTAGCCTGCACCAGGCTTCTCTATCCATGGGATTTTCCAGGTAAGAGTACCAGAGTGGGTTGCCATTTCCTTCTCCCACATGCAGAGGTGGAAATAAAACCACAATTGAAACTCAGGGGCAGTGCAGCCAGGGAAGAAGACCCAAAACCTTCCCACCAGCTATACAAGCTGCAGATTAAATCCACATGATCAACTAGGCTCTGTGTCTACGGAATATATAAAAGGACATTGAGAGCTCCTACAAAATAAAACGCACTAGTTCTGATAGCTGTGGACACTGGAGGCAAGAACACACAGGAGTCTGACCAGATTAGAATCTGAGCTGCCCCCACAGAAGGCCCAGAGACCAGCGCAGTGTTGGAGAGCATCCTAGGGAGGTGAGGTGGACTGTGACTCTCAGTGAGGGAAAGCATCCTGAAAGCAGGGACTCAAGAAAAACATTTATTATTCTTATGTTTGACTTATTCTGTAGTTTCTTTTGGATTTTTTTCCCTTCTCTTTCTCCTTCCCACCCGCCCCCCCTCACCATTGTAGTTGTCCATTTTATTGGCACTATGAAATCTAATTAAGCTTTTGAGTTCTTTTTTTAATCACACTTTTTATTGTTGTTATAAACCTCTGCCTCTATGCTGGGCTTTTGCAGTTCTGTGGAGTTTTCCTTTTTTTCTTTTTTTCTTTCTTTCCCCTTCCTTTCTTTTAAAAATTTTTTAAACCTATTATTATTGTTTCTACATTTATTCCTTTGTTTGGCTTTCCTACTGTTCTTTTTCCCTTGCAGTTAATTTTTAATGCATATAAATCTTATTTATCTACCTCTGTTTAACTTTGCATATCTATTCTTTCTTTCTTTTCTTTCTTTCCTTTCCTCTCAACATATTTGTTAGTTTTGTTTTCATTGCTTTATTCCCCAGTTGGCACCTTGCTTTAGTTTTGTTTTCCAGGTGGGCTTTAGTTAGTTTTGTTCTTAACTGGTAGATACAATTTTTGGTTTCCTTTGTTCACCGGGTCAACCTACTGTATTTTTGTTGGACTGTTTTGGTTTTGCTATGGATGTATATGTATATGTGTATATTCCATTATTTTAATTATTATTTGCCTGATTTTTAAACTGCCATCTGTCTGGGGTTCATCTTTGGTTTCTCGTTTTTGGGTATGTGTTTTAATCTCACTTAATGCCATAACAAACCACTTGTGGAATCTTCATTCCTGACCAGAGATCAAACCCTGAGCCTTTGGAGTGGGAGCACTGACTCAAAACCCTAGACTACCAGAGAGCTAACCCTGCTGCTGCTGCTGCTGCTAAGTCGCTTCAGTCGTGTCCGACTCTATGCGACCCCATAGATAGCAGCCCACCAGGCTCCCCCGTCCCTGGGATTCTCCAGGCAAGAACTCTGCAGTGGGTTGCCATTTCCTTCTCCAGTACATGCAAGTGAAAAGTGAAAGTGAGGTCGCTCAGTCGTGTCTGACCCTTAGTGACCCCATGGACTGCAGCCTACCAGGCTCCTCCACCCATGGGGTTCTCCAGGCAAGAGTACTGGAGTGGGGTGCCATTGCCTTCACTAACCCTAGGAAGTATCAAATAATGAGAGCTCGCACAAAGGAAACCACTTGAATACAAGACCTGGCATCACCCAATCACCAGTTGTACCCTCTGCAGGATGCTTCATCCAAACAGCAAACAAAACAAAAATACAAACCCAATCACCAGCAGACAGGATTACCACCTCACTCAGCCTTGCCCATCAGAGGAAAAACAAACAAACAAACAAAAAAACTCAGAATAAATCTCACCCTATATGAAGCTTAAACAAACCACTGCACAAAACTTAGTGGGGCAGAAACCAAAAGGAAGAAAGAATTCAACCTTGAAGACTGCAAAAAGGAGACCTCAAACACAATAAGTTTTAAAAAAAAATAATGAAAAGGCAGAGAAATACCATACAAATGAAGGAACAAACTAGAAACACAGAAGTCCAAATAAATGGAAAGGAAATAGGCAAACTACCTGAAAAATAATTCAGAATAATGATAGTAAAGATGATCAAAAACCTTGAAAACAGAAGGGAGAAAGTGCATGAATCAATTAACGAAAACCTAGAAAAAATTAAAGAATAAACATACAGAGACAAACAACACAATTACTGAAATTAAAAATACTCTAGAAGGAATCTAGAAGGAATGATTATTCCCTGGTGGCTCAGATGGTAAAGCATCTGCCTGCAATGTGGGAGACCCAGGTTCGATCCCTGGGTTGGGAAGATCCCCTGGAGAAGGAAATGGCAACCCACTCCAGTATTCTTGCCTGGAAAATTGCATGGATGGAGGAGCCTGGTGGGCTACAGTCCATGGGGTCACAAAGAGTCAGACACGACTGAACGACTTCACTCACTCATTAGAAGGAATCAATAGCAGAATATCTGAGGAGAAGAATGAATCAGAGAGCTGAAAGATAAAATGGTAGAAATAACTTCTGAAGAGAATAATAAAGTAAAAAGAATGAAAAGAAGTGAGGATAATCTCAGACACCTCTGGGACAATATCAAATGCTCCAACATTCAAATTATAGGGGTCCCAGAAGAAGAGAAAAAGAAAGAGTATGAGAAAATTTTTGAAGAGATTATAGTTGAAAATTTCCCCAACATGGAAAAGGAAATAGGCAATCAAGTCCAAGAGGTGCAAAGAATCCCATACAGGATAAACCCAAGGAGACACATACTCAGTTCAGTTCAGTTCAGTCGCTCAGTCATGTCCGACTCTTTGCGACCCCATGAATTGCAGCACGCCAGGCCTCCCTGTTCATCACCAACTTCCGGAGTTCACACAGATTCACGTCCATCGAGTCAGTGATGCCATCCAGCCATCTCATCCTCGGTCGTCCCCTTCTCTTCCTGCCCCCAATCCCTCTGAGCATCAGAGTCTTTTCCAATGAGTCAACTCTTCGCATGAGGTGGCCAAAGTACCGGAATTTCAGCTTTAGCATCATTCCTTCCAAAGAAATCCCAGGGTTGATCTCCTTCAGAATGGACTGGTTGGATCTCCTTGCAGTCCAAGGGACTCTCAAGAGTCTTCTCCAACACCACAGTTCAAAAGCATCAATTCTTTGGCACTCAGCCTTCCTCACAGTCCAACTCTCACATCCATACATGACCACTGAAAAAACCATAGCCTTGGGGGCAGGAGGAGAAGGGGATGACAGAGGATGAGATGGTTGGATGGCAACACCAACTCAATGCACTGAGTTTGGGTGAACTCTGGGAGTTGGTGATGGACAGGGAGGCCTGGCATGCTGCGATTCATGGGGTCACCAAGAGTTGGACATGACTGAGCGACTGAACTGAGCTGAACTGAACATACAAGGGAAATCCCATAATTTAACAGCTGATCTTTTAGCAGAAACTCTGCAGGCCATAAGGAATGGCAAGATACATTTAAAGTACTGAAAGGGAAAAGTCTACAAGCAAGATTACTCTAGCCAGTATGGATCTCATTCAAAATTGATGGAGAAATCAAAAGCTTTCAGACAAGCAAAAGTTAAGAGACGTCAGTACCACAAAAGCAGCTTTACAATAAATGTTAAAGGGACTTATATAGTCAAGAAATACAAGAGAAGAAAGAGATCTACAAAGTCAAACCCCAAACAATTAAGAAAATAGCGATAGGAATATATATATCTATAATTACTTTAAATGTAAACGGATTAAATGCTTCAACCAAAAAACACAGACTGGCTGAATGGATACAAACTACTGAGGTCGCTCAGTCATGTTTGACTCTTTGCAACCCCATGGACTGTATCCTACCAGGCTCCTCCCTCCATGGGATTCTCCAGGCAAGAGTACTGGAGTGGGTTGCCATTTCCTTCTCCAGGGGATCTTCCCAACCCAAGGATTGACCCCGGGTCTCCTGCATTCCAGGCAGATGCTTTAAGATCCAAATATATGTTGTCTACAAGAAACCTACTTCAGACCTAAAGACATATATAGACTGAAAGTGAGAGGATGGAAAAATATATTCCATGCAAATGGAAAGCAAAAGAAAGCTGGAGTAGCAATCTTGATATCAAACAAAATAGACCTTAAAGTAAAGAATATTACAAGAGATAAGGAAGGATACTCCATAATTATCAAGGGATCAATCCAAGAGGAAGACATAACAATTGTAAATATTTATGCACCCAGCATAGGAAGACCTCAATACATAAGACAAACACTAACAGACATAAAGGAGGAATTGACAGTAACACAATAATAGTAGGAAACTTTAACACCCCACTCACACCAATGGACAGATCATCAAAACAGAAAATTAATAAGGAACACAAGTCTTAAATGATACATTAGATGAGATGGATCTCATTGGAATCTTCAGGACATTCCATCCAAATGCAGGAGAATATACCTTATTTTCAAGTGCACACCTAATGTTCTCCAGGATAGACCACATCTTGGGTCACAAATCAAACCTCAGTAAATTTAAGAAAACTGAAATCATATCAAGCACCTTTTCTGACCACAATGCCATGAGACTAGATATCAATTATAAGGGGGAAAAAAGCATAGAAAACACAAACACATGGAGATTAAATAATACATTTCTGAATAACCAATAGGTTACTGAAGAAATCAAAGGGAAATCAAAAAATTTCTACAAATAAATGACAATGAAAACACAACAACTCAAAACCTATGGGATGAAGTAGTTCTAAGAGGGATGTTTATAGCAAGACAATCCTACCTCAAGAAAGAAGAAAAACATAGAATAGACAACCTAAATTTACAACTAAAACAACTGAAAAAAGAACAAACCCCCCCCAAAATTAGCAGAAGGAAAGAAATCATAAAGCTCTGAGCAGAAATAAATGCAAAAGAAATGAAAGAAACAATAGTAAAGATTAATAAAATTAAAAGCTGGTTCTTCGAGAAGATAAACAAAATTAACAAACCTTTAGCCAGACTCATCAAGAAAAAAAGAAGAATTGAATCAACAAAATTAGAAATGAAAAAGGAGAGGTTACAACAGACAATGCAGAAATACAAAGGATTGTAAGAGACTATTATGAACAACTATATGGCAATAAAATGGATAACCTGGAAGAAATGGACAGATTCTTAGAAAAGTTCAATCTTCTAACACTGAACAAGGAAGAAATAGAAATTATGAGCAATCCAATTACAAGCACTGAAATTGAAGCTGTGGTCAAAAATCTCCTGAAAAAGCCTAGGACCAAGAGCTAATGCCTATCATTCTAAAACTCTTTCAAAAAACTGCAGAGGGAAGAGCACTTCCAAACTCATTCTACGAGGCCACCATCACCCTGATACCAAAACCAGACAAAGACAACACTACAGGCCAATATCACTGATGAACAAAGATGCAAGAATCCTCAAAAAATTTTAGTGAACAGAATTCAACAACACATTAAAAAGCTCATACACCATGATCAAGTTGGGTTTATTCCAGGGATGCAAGGATTCTTCGATATACACAAATCAATCAATGTGATACACATTATTAACAAATTGAAAGACAAAAACCATTTGAAAATCTCAATCAGTTCAGTTTGGTTCAGTCGGTGAGTCATGTCCGACTCTTTGCAACCCCATGAACCACAGCGTACCAGGCCTCCCTGTCCATCACCAACTCCTGGAGTCCACCCAAACCCATGTCCATAGAGTTGGTGATGCCATCCAACCATCTCATCTGCTGTCATCCCTTTCTCCTCCTGCCTTCAATCTTTCCCAGCATCAGGGTCTTTTCCAATGAGTTAGCTCTTTGCATCAGGTGGCCAAAATATTGGAGTTTCAGCTTCAACATCAGTCCTTCCAATGAATATTCAGGACTTATCTCCTTTAGAATGGACTGGGTGGATCTCCTTGTAGTCCAAGGGACTTTCAAGAGTCTTCTCCAACATCACAGTTCAAAAGCATCAATTCTTCGGTGCTCAGCTTTCTTCACAGTCCAACTCCCACATCCATACATGACCACTGGAAAAACCATAGCCTTGACTAGACGGACCTTTGTTGGCAAAGTAATATCTCTGCTTTTGAATATGCTATCGAGGTTGGTCATAAATAGCTTACTCCTTTCCTTCCAAGGAGTAAGTGTCTTTTAATTTCATGGCTGCAATCAACATCTGCAGTGATTTTGGAGCCCCCCAAAATAAAGTCAGCCACTGTTTCCCCATCCATTTGCCATAAAGTGATGGGACCAGATGCCATGAACTTCGTTTTCTGAATGTTGAGTTTTAAGCCAACTTTTTCACTCTCCACTTTCACTTTCATCAAGAGGCTCTTTAGTTCCTCTTCACTTTCTGCCATAGGGGTGGTATCATCTGCATATCTGAGGTTATTGATATTTCTCCCAGCAAGCTTGATTCCAGCTGTGCTTCTTCCAGCCCAGCGTTTCTCATGATGTACTCTGCATAGAAGTTAAATAAGCAGGATGACAATATACAGCCTTGACGTAGTCCTTTTCCTATTTGGAACCAGTCTGTTGTTCCATGTCCAGTTCTAACTGTTGCTTCCTGACCTGCATATAGGTTTTTCAAGAGGCAGGTTAGGTGGTCTGGTATTCCCATCTCTCTCAGAATTTTCCACAGTTTGTTGGGATCCACACAGTCAAAGGCTTTTGCATAGTCAATAAAGCAGAAATAGATGTTTTTCTGGAACTCTCTTGCCTTTTCAATGATCCAGCAGATGTTGGCAACTTGATCTCTGGTTCCTCTGCCTTTCTAAAACCAGCTTGAACATCAGGGAGTTCATGGTTCACGTATTGCTGAAGCCTGGCTTGGAGAATTTTGAGCATTGCTTTACTAGCGTGTGAGATGAGTGCAATTGTGTGGTAGTTTGAGCATTCTTTGGCATTGCCTTTCTTTGGGATTGGAATGAAAACTGACCTTTTCCAGTCCTGTGGCCACTGCTGAGTTTTCCAAATTTGCTGGCATGTTGAGTGCAGCACTTTCACAGCATCATCCCTCAGGACTTGAAACAGCTCAACTGTAATTCCATCACCTCCACTAGCTTTGTTAGTAGGGATGCTTTCTAAGGCCCACTTGGCTTCACAAAATCTCAATAGATGCAGAAAAAGCCTTTGACAAAATTCAGCACCGATTTATGATTAAAACTGTTCAAAAAATGTGCATAGAAGGAACCTACCTCAACAAAGTAGAAGACATATATGATAAGTCTACATCAAACATTCTCAATGGTGAAAAACTGAAAGCATTCCCCCTAAGATCAGTAACAAGAAAAGGGTGTCCACTTTCACCACTATTATTCAACATAGCTCTGGAAGTCCTACCTACAGCAATCAGAGAAGAAAAACAAATAAAGGGAGTCTTCTTCAGAAAAGAAGAAGTAAATCTCTCACTGTTTGCGGATGACATGATACTGTACATAGAAAAGCCTAAAGATACTATCAGAAAATTACTAGAGCTAATCAGTGAATTTAGCAAAGTTGCAGGATACAAAATCAATACACAGAAATCACTTGCATTTCTATATACTAACAATGAAAAATAAGAAAGAGAACTTAAGGAATCAATCCCAGTCACCATTGCAACAAAAAGAATAAAATATCTAGAAATAAACTTACCTAAAGAGATAAAAGAACTGTACAAAGAAAATTATAAGACACTAATGAAAGAAATCAAAGATGACATAAACAGAGATATTCCATATTCCTGGGTAGGAAGAATCAATATTGAGAAAATGACTATACTACCAAATGCAATCTATAGATTCAATGTGATCCCTATCAAACTACCAATGGCAGTTTTGACAGAACTAGAACCAAAGATTTCACAAGTTGTATGGAAACACAGAAGACCCCAAATATCCAAAGCAGTCCTGAGAAAGAAGAATGGAGCTGGAGGAATCAACCTTCCTGACTCCAGATTATACTACAAAGCTACAGTCATCAAGACAGTATAGTACTGGCACAAAAACAGAAATAAAGACCAATGAAACAAGATAGAATGCCCAGAACTAAACCCGTGCACCTATGGGTACCTTATTTTCGACAAAGGAGACAAGAATATACAATGGGGCAAAGAGAGCCTCTTCAATAAATGGTGCTGGGAAAACTGGACAGCTACATGTAAAAGAAAGAAATTAGAACACTTCTTAATACCATACACAAAGATAAACTCAAAATAGATTAAAGACATAAACGTAAGACCAGAAACTATAAAACTCTTAGAGGAAAACATTGGGAGAACACTCGATGACATAAATCATAGTATGATCCTCTATGAGTAATGGAAATAAAAACACAAGTAAAGAAGTATGACCTGATTAAACTTAAAAGCTTTTTCACAGTGAAGGAAACTATAAGCAAGGTGAAAGGACAACCCTTAGAATGGGAGAAAATAGTAGCAAATGAAACAATTGACAAAGGATTAATTTCCAAAATATACAAGCAGCTCATACAACTCAATACTAGAAACACAAACAACCCAATCAAAAAGTGGGAAAAAGATCTAAACAAACATTTCTCCAAAGAAGACATACAGATGGCTAACAAACACATAGAAAGATGCTCAACATCATTCATTACTGCTGCTGCTGCTGCTGCTGTCGCTTCAGTCATGTCCGACTCTGTGTGACCCCATAGATGGCACCCACCAGGCTCCCTCATCCCTGGGATTCTCCAGGCAAGAACACTGGAGTGGGTTGCCATTTCCTTCTCCAATGCATGAAAGTGAAAAGTGAAAGTGAAGTCGCTCAGTCATGTCTGATTCTTCGAGATCCCATGGACTGCAGCCTACCAGGCTCCTCCATCCATGGGATTTTCCAGGCAAGAGTACTGGAGTGGGGTGCCATTGCCTTCTCCATCACTGATTATTAGAGAAATGCAAATCACATACAAGAAGATATCATCTCACACCAGTAAGAATGGCCATAATCAAAAAGTCTACAAACAATAAATGCTGGAGAGGGTGTGGAGAAAAGGGAACACTCTTGCAGTGTTGGTGGGAATGTAAATTGATATAGCCACTGTGGAAGATGGTATGGAGATTCCTTAAAAAACTAGAAATAAAAGCACCATATGACCTAGCAATCCCACTCCTAGGCATATAACCTGAGAAAACCAAAATTGAAAAAGACACATGTATTCCATTATTCATTGCAACACTATTTACAACATGGAAGCAACCTAGATGTGCATCGACAGACGAATGGATAAAGAAGTTGTGGTACATATACACAATGGAATAGTACTCAGCCATAAAAAGGAACATGTCTGAGTCAGTTCTAATGAGGTGGATGAACCTAGAGCCTGTTATACAGAGTGAAGTAAGTCAGAAAGAGAAAGATAAATATATACTAACGCATATATATGGAATCTAGAAAAATGGTACTGAAGAATTTATTTGCAGGGCAGCAATGGAGCAATAGGCACAGAGAACAGACTTATGGACATGGGGAGAGGGGAGGAGAGGGTGAGATGTGTGGAGAGAGTAACACGGAAACTTACATTACCATGTGTAAAATAGATAGCCAACGGGAATTGCTGTATGTCCCAGGAAACATGTACACCCATGGCTGATTCATCTCAATGTATGACAAAAACCACTACAATATCGTAATTAGCCTCCAATTAAAATAAATAATTAAAAAAATTTTTAAAAGGAAACCCAAAGAGGGGCTCTGTATCAAGGTGGGATGGAGAGGGAGATGGGAGGGAGGTTCAAAACAACAAAATTCTATAAAGCAATTATCCTTCGATTAAAAAATAAGTAAATTAAAAAAAAAAAAAAAACAAGCTACATTTCCTTGGGAATTCTCTGGTGGTCCAGTTAGGATGCAGTACTTTCATTGCCAGGGTGGGGGTTGGATGCCTGGTCGAAGAACTATGATCCCACAAGCGGCTTGGTACGGTGTGGGTGGGGGAGGGGCAGACCTACATTTCCTAGACTGTCTTACAGCTAGGGTGCCATATGTGGTTTAGATTCTTTTGAATTTGTGTATTTGCATGAAGCTTGGATTTGAAACTGAGATAAGGGTGGAAAGATGTAGGGCCAGAAACAACCAGCTCTGCTGGAGTAGATGGTGGCAGAGGCATCATGGTTCTACATTGGCCACTTTCTGGTTCTGCTGCATCCGACAGCAATGGCAGATGCTTTTTCAAAATTGGCAGAGGTAGCTGGGTGTTGTTCTTAGAAGCTCAGTTAGTACCCATTTCTCTGCCTTTCCGTTTTCTGCTTACATTAAAGGGTAGCATCTGTTGTCTTCAAGCTATACATCAACCATACCAGGTACCTGAGAAGCTATATTCTTCACCACCCAGTTCTCAGTGCATAGAACCATGCAGTCCAGTAACCAAGGTTAGGTTAGCCTGTAGATAGAATAGGTAGCCCCCAAGTCAAGTGACTTCAGGGGATGCCCTCTGTTCTCTGAGTTTCCTGACCTCAGATTTCACCTGAAATTCCACTCTTAGGATTTCATTTCTTTAGTTTAAAGCCTTTCCCCTCATCCTCTAAGCTATTCCTATATGCATCACACCCATGTTGGACTTTCTCTTATTGTATACAGTGGTTTTTAATATTAATGAAATTTCTCCTCTGTGTTCACTGGTGATATGTTGTGGGAGTAAATATCCATGAAGGATGGGCAGGGAAGAATATCAGAGTCAAAAGGAGATACTAACAAAGTAAAATTATTTGGGAAGGTGTAGCTCCTATTGATTTTCACCTTAATCTGCATGAGTTATTGGTCTCAGTTGATTCCTGGTTTTGATTATGTAGAGCTGGAGATGGGGAGAGTCATGGAGTAAAATGTGAAAATGCTTGGGAAATCCACATTTCTCAGATCTCTTCTGGAGTTGGAAGTGTTTACTACCTAGGGAGTTGGTATGCAGAGCATGGAGATATTGAAGATACATTTGCTGAGAGTAGTCATGCCTTTATTCTTTAGAGCTTAAGTGAAAAAATAGTATATGCTGATGTGGACATATGTGAAAGGGTGTGTAAACAGTGGGCAACACATTTGCTAGTTCTTACACTTGGAAGTGGGCTTCCCAGGTGGCGCTAGTGGTAAGGAACATGCCTGCCAATGCAGGAGACATAAGAGATGTGGGTTTGATCCCTGAGTTGGGAAAATCCCCTGGAGGAGGGCATGGTAACCCACTCCAGTATCCTTACCTGGAGAATCCCATGGACAGAGGAGTCTGGTGGGCTATAGTCCATAGGGTGGCAGAGTCGGGCATGACTGAAGTGACTTAGCGTGCACACATGCTTGGAAGTAGGTCTTCCCTGGTGGGTGGTTTAGTTGCTAAGCTGTGTCGGACTCTTGCAACCCTATCGACTATACCCCACCAGGCTCCTCTGCCCATGGGATTTCCCAGACAAGAATACTGGAGTGGGTTGCCATTTCCTTCTCTAGGAGATCTTCCAAACCCAAGTATCCAACCCAGGTCTCCTACATTGCAGGTGGTCTCCTGCATTGCAAGTTTGATCCCTGGGTCTGGAAGATCCCCTAGAGGAGGGCACAGCAACCTACTCCTGTATTCTTGCCTGGAGAATCCTATGGACAGAGGAGCCTGGAAGGCTACAGTCCATAGGGTTGCAAAGAGTCAAACATGACTGAGTGACTGAACACACACACAAACACACTTGGAAGCAGACAAAGGAAAATGTGTTTAGAGGAAAGGAAGGGAGGGGGTAATGGGAGTGTTCTTACTCAGACAAGGTAGAGCTGCTGGAATTTCTCTTCTGACTAATCCAAGAAGGGTTTGGAGAGGGTAGTACAATTCTTTTTTTTTTTTTTTTTGTCAGTCTCATATTAAATACTTTTGAGTTTCAAGTGGAATGATTTTAAGGAGCTATTTAGAGGCAAGGTAACTCACTGCTTGGTCAGCAGAATCCTGGGCTTTTAATGGGAGAAGGCTGTGAGATGGGATCATTATGACTATTTCAAAGTTTCAACGAACAAGTTTATCCACAAAGCATTTCTCCAGTCTCTCCTAGGAGAATTAGAGACACTTTCACAGCTATCTAATTTTAATCTCTCCAACATCCTTGTGAGGTAGGTAAGAAATATTTTTGCACTTTTTTTTTTTAACAGATGATAAAATTTCATGACAAGTAGTTTCCAAAGAAACCATGTGGGGCCAAAGTGTGAAGCCAGTCCAAACAGTCAGTCTTCTGAGAGCAGAGCTGTCTTTCCTGTTGCTGAGGCATCTTGTTCAGCAAGATAAACAAGATGATTGTCCTTTCTTATTTCTGTTCTGATCTCATGGCTATTGATGGCCTTCAGAGTGGTCATGCAGGGCTTTCGTTATGGTTTAGTCCCTAAATCGTGCCTGACTCTTTGCGACCCCATGAACTGTAGCCTGCCAGGCTGCTCTGTCCATAGGATTTCCCAGGACAGAATACTAGAATGGGTTGCCATTTCCTACTTCAGGGGATCTTCCTGACCCAAGGACCAAACTCACACCTCCTGCTTGGCAGGCAGATTCTTTACCACTAAGCCACTTGGGAAGCTCAGTGCAGGGATTCAGTTCAGTTCAGTTCAGTCATTCAGTCGTGTCCAACTCTTTGCGACCCCATGAACCACAGCACACCAGGCCTCCCTGTCCATCACCAACTCCTGGAGTCCACCCAAACTCATGTCCATTGAGTTGGTGATGCCATCCAACCATCTCAACCTCTGTTGTCCCCTTCTCCTCCTGCCCTCAATCTTTCCCAGCATCAGGGTCTTTTCCAATGAGTCAGCTCTTTGCATCAAGTGGCCAAAGTATTGGAGTTTCAGCTTCAACATCAGTCCTTCCAGTGAACACTCAGGACTGATCTCCTTTAGGATGGACTGGTTGGATCTCCTTGTAGTCCAAGGGACTCTCAAGAGTCTTCTCCAACACCACAGTTCAAAAGCATCAATTCTTTGGCACTTAGCTTTCTTTATAGTCCAACTCTCACATACATGACTACTGGAAAAACCATAGCCTTGACTAGACGGACCTTTGTTGGCAAAGTAATGTCTCTGCTTTTTAATATGCTGTCTAGGTTGATCATAACTTTCCTTCCAAGGAGTAAGCATCTTTTAATTTCATGGCTGCAATCACCATCTGCAGTGATTTTGGAGCCCCCAAAGATAAAGTCAGCCACTGTTTCCACTGTTTCCCCGTCTATTTGCCATGAAGTGATACAGGGATTAGCATCAGCCTATAATGGGTTCACAAGAGTGTTAATTATGAGCCTTTCCTCTGGTTCTGAGAGTAGACTGTGCATAGAATATGCTTTTCCTTTTCTTTTTAATTTTTTGCTGGGTTCTTAGGGAGGTTTCAGAGCTACAGAAAAATTCTCTGGTACATGAAGCTGTAGAACCTTAGGAGCTTTTATTCAGCAACTCAAAAAGCCTTTCCTGGAGCATGAACTACTAATGTAAGGCAGAATTAAAAGAAAAGACATGGCTAATCATTATCTTCCTACCTTCTATTATTGTAGAAATAATTCTATTGATCTGCTCCACTAAGTTTTACCCCATAAGTAACAAAGACTTAATTTCTAACAACAGCGGATGAATAATAGACGAACAGCCAATTTATCCTGGGATGTTAAAGCCTGAAAGATAATGAAACCTCTCCTCTTTGTTTAAAATAGGATTTGAAACAGGCTACATAAAAATAGCTGTATATCATTAGGGCTTGGTGGTCAACAAGATAGAGACCTTTGTGTTAAAGGGAAGTTTCTCTTGTTTTAAAGATAGATTGTGGATTTAGTTTTGATTTTTATTTCCTATCAATGAAACCTTAAGATATTTTCTTTTCATGTTTAATTTCACTGTTAAGAAAAGCTTAGGGTTGAAAGACCCTTGTGAAACAACACCCTTTTGCTTTTAAAGCAGAATTAGGCAAATTG
The DNA here is from genome assembly GCF_014754425.2 of Oryx dammah. NCBI lineage: Eukaryota > Metazoa > Chordata > Mammalia > Artiodactyla > Bovidae > Oryx > Oryx dammah. Next base: position 27,345,812 of record NW_024070188.1, read on the forward strand.
AAAGATTTGATTAGTCATATAGATGCCTAATGCTGACTAGTTCCCTTTATGCTTAAAATTGAATGCTGGAATACGATTGCATGACTTGCAAACTATTTTCATTATCATCCACCAAATTTAGGAAGGTTCTCATCTAACGTAATAAATATACAAAATCAAGATTCACTTAAAACTTCACCAGTGTTGCTTTTAAGAGCTTCAAGAAAGATACATGAGATGTACTATGAGGCCACTCTCAGTGCATTCTGTGAGGCTGAAAAAGTGAGAGGATTGGTTCTGAAATAATTATGCTATGCCACTATTAAATTTCGTGTGAAGAAAATGTATAGTTGGACAATGACCACTGTATTTTCTTAGATCTCTGGGTTCAAATCTTATAAAATTCTATACATTTCTAAGTGTGTGATCTATAGTAAAGAAAGAGGTCCATTCCAGTCTTGGGTGATAAGGAGTAGAGAAAGACCTAGAAAAGGGTTCTGTTATTGTACTCAGTATTTTATGTTCTGAAGAGGTAGAACAAAACTTTTCCATCATCAACGTATCTGACGTTTTGTGTTTTACTGTTTGGTACTGTTTTAACTTTGAAGTTTACAGATGGGGGTTTGGGGTCCACAAGCAGCATTCTTGAGGTTTATGAAAGTCTTAGTCAGGCTCTACCTTAAACCTATACCAGTGGCTTCTGCTCAAAAACCATCAATTAATCCCCGTTTCCAATGAGTAAAATCCCAACTGTTCAGCCTGCTTCTTTCCAAAGCTTCCCAGGACTGTCCCATTTCTAGGACGTGGTGAATTAGCATGAGGAACGGTCCAGAGACAGGAAAGCAGAGTGGGTGTTTGGGTATAGCCAGTGGGGGCTCCTTGCTGGAATGTGGGGTGCCTGAAGGTTGGGTCCATGTTTACTTATTTTACTGAACTCCTTTTCGTGCCAGAGACTGGTTAGAGCAGGGAGGCAAAAATGAATAATTCATCATCCATTCGTCATCCCTGCCTCCACTGTAGGACCTAGACTGGTAAAGAAGCACTGCAGGGGCAGTTAAGTGCTATGATACCTGATGGGCCAAAGTTATGGCAATAATGGGAGTTTGTTTCCTGGTTTTTACATACTATTTCCCCACATTAAAGGCTGAATTAAAAACCCACAAAGACATCAAAATAAAAGCTGCAGCTATTAAAAACCCATTCCAGTGACCTCATACTTTGCGGTTGAAGCAGCTAATGATAGCTACACACCCGCAAAGTATTAGCAAGACACAGAAACTTGTCCCCACTGTTTGTAGTCCTGTTCTTTTCTTTTCTGCCGGCTGCCCTTTGTGACGGGAACTATTTCTCCTGCATTCTCTCCTAGCAACAGCAGCATTCTTTAAGACAGCATTTGTCTCCCCCTCTGAGCAACCGTCTAAGTCACTGGGGAATGGGCGTAGGTGGGGACGGGGGTAGTTTCTGTCCTTCTGCTCCCTCCTGGGAGAGAGCTGCTCTCTGGAAATACTCAGGAGGCTTCTGCACTGTGAACATTCCTGAAGGAGGTGTGGGGAGAGGTGTGTTCTGCAGTTGGGTTGGTATCTGCTTGATGGTGCAAACTATAGACAAGTGTTTGGGGACCAGGGCTGTGGCTGTTCTCAGGGGCTGGTGAAAAGGAGTCAGAGATGATTGAGCTCACGCAATATGAAGAGCATGCTTTAAAGAGAAAGTGTAAAAGTGAGCAAGTGAACACGATGAGAGAGTTAAGGGGAAACAGTGGTGTGCATCCATGGCACACCAAACCCATAGAAGTTAGAAATGAAAGGAAGAATGGACACAGCTTACAGTACTGCAGGTCGAAGTGGGAAGAAAAAGACCCACTAGTTAAATTGCATCAGTGTGCTTTCCGAGAAACAAAGGAAACCCTGGCTGTGGTGATTCTGAAAGAAAAAGATATGGGCTGGGTAGTGACACCCGAAGCAAAAGTGTGGTTCTCGTTTCACCTCTTATGTCAGTAAAGACTCAGTAAGTTCAAGCCCCAAACGAACAATCCAACCTAAATGCAAAAAGAATATAAACTACAAAACTAAAACAAAAGTCCTTTCTGACTCACTGTGAATGACAGTAACACATTAGATATGACAGGAAGTACCGTAGGCCAGGAACACTAGGTTCTTTAAATACATTTAACTCATTTAATCATCCCAACAACCCTGTGAGGAAGTTACTGGTATTATCTCTGTTTTATAGATGATGAAACTGACGTACAGAGAAGTAAAGTAACTTGCACAGGGTGACATTGGTAGTGAGTGGCTATAAAGAAAGCTGAGCGCTGAAGAATTGATGCTTTTGAACTGCGGTGTTGGAGAAGACTCTTGAGAGTCCCGTGGACTGCAAGGAGACCGAACCAGTCCATCCTAAAGGAGATGAAGCCTGAATATTCATCTGAAGGACTGATGCTGAAGCTGAAACTCCAGTACTTTGGCCACCTGATATGAAGAGCTGACTCATTTGAAAAGACCCTGATGCTGGGAATGATTGAGGGCAGGAGCGGAAGGGAACAACAGAGGATGAGATGGTTGGATGGCATCACTGACTCAATGGACATGAGTTTAAGTAAGCTCTGGGAGTTGGTGATGGAAAGGAAAGCCTGGCATACTGGAGTCCATGGGGTCGCAAAGAGTCAGATACAGTTGAATGATTGAACTGAACTGAACGCTTAGATTAGGGTCTTCTGCTTCACCTGGTCTTTTGATCTTCACCTCATCTTTTGCCTTGTTTCCTTTACCTGTCTTCCTGAATCCATCTCTCTCTAACTCTCTGGAATCATTCAGTGAGCTGAAGGGCATTGTGTCCCAGTAAGGGCTTTGCAGATTTCCAGGTGCTATCGCTTAGTTAGAGAAGGCAAGGAGCAGTTCTGCCCATACAATATTCCTATGGGTGACTCCAGCTCCTTTTCCTTTCATTCCAGAGCTCAGAGAAATTCCCAGAGCAGATAGGGGAAGAAAACTCTCCTCTTGTACTCCCTACACCTTCCCGTCAGGTGTCATGGGGAAGAAAAGAACAGCAGACAAGGGAATTTCTGAGTTTTGAGTATGAAGACCATTTGTCGATGCCTAAAAGTTTGTCAGTAACTGTAATTAGAGGATTGAGGGAGAACATTTGCATCCATGTGTTCATTCAGTTCAGTTCAGTTCAGTTCAGTCCCTCATTCATGTCCGACTCTTTGCAACCCCCTGGACCACAGCACGCCAGGCCTCCCTGTCCATCACCAGCTCCCGGAGTTTACCCAAACTCATGTCCATTGAGTCGGTGATGCCATCCAACCATCTCATCCTCTGTTGTCCCCTTCTCCTCCTGCCCTCAATCTTTCCCAGCATTAGGGTCTTTTCCAATGAGTCAGCTCTTTGCATCAGGTGGCCAAAGTATTGGAGTTTCAGCTTCAACATCAGTCCTTCCAGTGAACACTCAGGACTGATCTCCTTTAGGATGGACTGGTTGGATCTCCTTGTAGTCCAAGGGACTTTCAAGAGTCTTCTCCAACACCACAGTTCAAAAACATCACTTCTTTGGCGCTCAGCTTTCTTCACAGTCCAACTCTCACATCCATACATGACTACTGGAAAAACCATAGCTTTGACTAGATGGACCTTTGTTGGCAAAGTAATGTCTCTGCTTTTTAATATGCTGTCTAGGTTGGTCATAACTTTCCTTCCAAGGAGTAAGTGTCTTTTAATTTCATGGCTGCAATACTATCTGCAGTGATTTTAGAGCCCCCCAAAATAAAGTCAGCCACTGTTTCCACTGTTTCCCCATCTATTTGCCATGAAGTGATGGGTCCAGATGCCATGATCTTTGTTTTCTGAATGTTGAGCTTTAAGCCAACTTTTTCACTCTCCTCTTTCATTTTCATCAAGAGGCTTTTGAGTTCCTCTTCACTTTCTGCCATAAGGGTGGTGTCATCTGCACATCTGAGGTTATTGATATTTCTCCTGGCAATCTTGATTCCAGCTTGTGCTTCTTCCAGCCCAGCGTTTCTCATGATGTACTCTGCATAGAAGTTAAATAAGCAGGGTGGCAATATACAGCCTTGATGTATTCCTTTCCTTATTTGGAACCAGTCTGTTGTTCCATGTCCAGTTCTAACTGTTGCTTCCTGACCTGATACGGGTTTCTCAGGAGGCAGGTCAGGTGGTCTGGTATTCCCATCTCTTGAAGAATTTTCCATGGTTTATTGTGATCCACACAATCAAAGGCTTTGGCATAGTCAATAAAGCAGAAATAGATGTTTTTCTGGAACACTCTTGCTTTTTTGATGATCCAGCGGATGTTGGCAATTTGATCTCTGGTTCCTCTGCCTTTTCGAAAACCAGCCTGAACATCTGGAAGTTCATAGTTCACGTATTGCTGAAGTCTGACTTGGAGAATTTTGAGCATTACTTTACTAGCGTGTGAGATGAATGCAGCTGTGCGGTAGTTTGAGCATTAATCTCCCCACTACAGATCACTTTGAAGTAAAAACATTCTTGGTTGAAACTTTCCTCAAGTTGGAATGAAAACTGACCTTTTCAAGTCCTGTGGCCACTGATGAGTTTTCTACATTTGCTGGCATATTGAGTGCAAAACTTTCACAGCATCATCTTTCAGGATTTGAAATAGCTCAACTGGAATTCCATCACCTCCACTAGCTTTGCTCATAGTGATGTTTCCTAAGGCCCACTTGACTTCACATTCCAGGATGTCTGGCTCTAGGTGAGTGATCACACCATCGTGATTATCTTGGTTTTGAAGATCTTGTTTGTATAGTTCTTCTGTGTATTCTCACCACCTCTTCTTAATATCTTCTGCTTCTGTTAGGTCCATACCATTTCTGCCCTTTATTGAGCCCATCTTTGCATGAAATGTTCCCTTGGTATTTCTAATTTTCTTGAAGAGATTTCTAGTCTTTCTGATTCTATTGTTTTCCTCTATTTCTTTGCACTGATCACTGAGGGAGGCTTTTTTATCTCTCCTTGCTATTCTTTGGAACTCTGCATTCAAGTGGGTATATCTTTCCTTTTCTCCTTTGTTTTTAGCCTCTCTTCTTTTCTCACCTACTTGTAAGGCCTCCTCAGATAGCCATTTTGCTTTTTTCATTTCTTTTTCTTGGGGATGGTCTTGATCCTTGTCTCTTGTACACTGTCATGAACCTCTGTCCATAGTTCATCAGGCACTCTGTCTATCAGATCTAGTCCCTTAAATCTATTTCTCATTTCCACTGTATAATCGTAAGGGATTTGATTTAGGTCATACCTGAATGGTCTAGTTCTTTTTCCTACTTTCTTCAATTTACATCCGAATTTGGCAATAAGGATTTCATGATATAGCCACAGTCAGCTCCTGGTCTTGTTTTTCCCGACTGTATAGAGCTTCTCCATCTTTGGCTGCAAAGAATATAATCAATCTGATTTCAGTTTTGGCCATCTGGTAATATCCATGTGTTCATGGACACCTTGTAATAACTGCTTCCAACCTTTTGCACGCCCTTCATCCCCCTCAACCATCACCATAACTGAGGAATCTCCATGTCAAGGCTTCTAAAGATTTTATCACAGACTACTAAGCCTTGTTAAAAGAAAGACTTTAAGAACTCACCTCTGACTTAATCTCTGGAGGTGGGGCTTGTAAAGCTGCATTTTAAATAACTCCCAGGTGGGTCTCACTCATACTTAAGTTTGAGAGCCTCTGCATTGTGATCTGAAAGGAGTATAGTTAGTTCTTCTGCTCTCTCTGGGGCTAGAGCGGTGATGTGATGAAAAAGCAAAATGACTTTTGACCTCAGGATTTTTAATATATTCACAAACTAAGTTGAAATGACAGAGCCCTGAGATGTTTGCCTTTGGGCATGCTGTGCTTCACTTTATCCTGTCAGTTCCCTGGTGATCTTTTCTGACCTTAAAAAGCTTTTTAAGCCCTTGACTTTCGGAAAGTTTCAACCAGGAATGTTTTTGACTTCAAAGTGATCTGTAGCGGGGAGATTATTTCTGGCATGTGTCATAATGATAAGATGAGCTGAGAGTGAGGGAGGGGAAATGCTCCCAGGTTGTCCTGGTCCTATGAAACAGGCAGTGTTTTGATCATTCTTAACTTAAGCTGCTTTATTGTCACAAAATCCAGGAATGTCTCATCATGAGAGTTGATGTCCATAAATAAACCTCTCTGTGTGTGTGTGTGTGTGTGTGAAGTCTTTTATGAATTTCCTGTCCAGGCCTAGAGCTATCAGCCCTCATAGTTTTCACCCTGTCCATACACTTCTTTCCCCCAACACACGTTTCTTTCTTTTCTTTTTTTTTTTTTTTTTTTACCAATGACTTGTGTGAAGCATTCCTTGATCCTTCCCAAGTTGCTTGATGGGAAAAGGAACCAGGTTGGAAATATTACCCGTGAGCCATCCAACTTGGATTTGAGTATGATAAATTCTGGGAGACAGTGAAGGACAGGGGAGCCTGGTGTAGTGCAGTCCACAGGCTTGCGAAGAGTCAGACATGACGTAGCAACTGAACAACAACAGCAACAACTTTATTGGTTAGGGTAGATAAGCACCAGGAGTTGCTGGAAGAAATGTATTTTCTTGGGTCTGATTTCAGCAGGGTTGCTTGTGGTGTCTGTTGTTTGTCAGCAGTTCTAGGCCCATTCTAGGTCCACGCGGTTTGACTGAGGCCCATTCTGGGACTGTAACTCTGGCTGGAACTGAACCCACATGGCCAGGACTCCAACCCATCCAAAACCAAGATTTGGACTTGAACCTATGGTCTTTTAACTGAGATCACATTTGATTTCAGGACATAACGAGGCTCAGGTTCTTGATGTCTTATCACAAAAAAGAATTCAGTGGGAGACAAAGTGATAGGTGAGAAGTGAATTTATTTAGAGATAAACACACTCTCCACACAGAGTGTGGGCCATCTCAGGTGAGAGTGGCCCCCAAATATGGCCTGGTTAATTACCCAACCCATAAAAGCCTGGGTAATTTCATAGACCAGTTTAAGGGTTTCTCTGGTGGCTCAGTGGTAAAGAATCTGCCTACAAATGCAAGAGACGTGGGTTCCATCCCTGGGTCGGGAAGATCCCCTGGAGAAGGAAATGCAGCCCACTCCAGTGTTCTTGCCTGGGAAATCCCATGGACAGAGGAGCCTGGTAGGCTACAGTCCTTGTGGTCGCAAAAGAGTCTGACGTGACTTAGCAACTCAAAGCAACAACGAGTGGGAGGATTATTCCAACTGTTTTTTGGGGAGAGGAGTAGGGATTTCCAGGAACTGGGGTGCCTCTCACTTTTTTATTTTAACAGTCGGCCTCAGAACTGACATAATGCTGGTGGACGTGTCACTTAGCTTGCTGATGTGTTGTTCAGTCGCTAAGTTGTGTCCAACTGTTGGTGAACCATGGACTGTAGCACTTCAGGGCCCTCTATCCTCTACTATCTCCCAGAGTTTGCTCAAATTCATGCCATTAAGTCAATGATGCTATCTAACCATCTCATCCTCTGCTTCAATTCTCGGAGTCAATGATGCTATCTAACCATCTCTTCCTCTGATCCCTTCTCATTTTGCCTTCAATCTTTCCCAGCAGCAGGGTCTTTTCTAATGAGCCAGCTCTCCGCATCAGGTGGCCAAAGTACTGGAGCTTCAGCTTTAACAACAATCCTTCCAATGAATATTCAGAGTTGATTTCCTTTAGGATTGACTTATTTGATCTTTTTGCAGACCAAGGAACTCTCAAGAGTCTTCTCCAGCACCACACCTCCTGTGTAGAGGAAGGATAAAGCAAGTCCAAACTGCTTGAGTAAGACAAACACCAAGAAAGAGAGAACACAACATTAGGGGATTCAAAAGAGGCAGGAAAGAGTTCTTTCCCAAGCAGGCCAGGGCACAGAGACATCCTCTGGGCATTTTCCATAAGACTAGCCCAGAGCCGACTTTCTTAGGCTGTAGACTAGGCAGGAGTGTGATTTTTAGACAGAGCTTGCAGCCCCAAAGAGTGGTTCCCATGTCTGTCATTCTATTATACTTTGTTCTTCTAGGTCTTGAAAGTTTTCATCTTGATGACTTCTTTCTTTAACGTGGATACCTCTCATGAGGCCTAAGTCATGCTGAACTAATATCTTGATATTTAGCTACATCCTTAGGGTGGGGAGGAGGAAACTAATTGACAGTTCAGTGTACACAATCCTATCTAAGCTGCAGCTTGAGATGGGCGTTGAAAGGGAAATAAAGTGTGTTTCAAGTGTAGTGATAGAAGTAGGAGGGAACTAAAAATAAACTGATTAGCTCATCTTAGAAGCTGGCTGAAGCTTTCCTTTGAGGTTTCCCACTGATAACAAAGGAGTATTTGATGGACTTTGAATGGGATTAATGCAGTCTTTTTTGATGGACTGAAAAAATTAATAATAGCCTTTCACATTGAAAGACTTTCAATTTTGCTTTTACTTAGCAATTCTACTCTTAAGAATTTAACATGATAAAATAATTATTAATACTTTGGTTTATCTGGTTTATTATTCACTCTTCAACAGTTATTTATTGAGCACATATTACATTGCCAGGTGAAGTTCTAAAAACTGAGGTTACAGCAATAATCAAAGCAAACAAGTCCCTGACCTCACGGAGCTTATGTTCTAGTTGGAAGAGACAGGTAATAAGCATGGTGTTACCAAATCTCATTGACAGTTTTCAGCCCACATTTTATTGGACTGCTCCGTGTTTTTCTTCTAGAAATACTTTTTTCACTTGGTTCCTGGGACACTACATTCTTACTTCACTGCCTATCTCTCTCCAAATCCTTTGATGGATTCTTCTCATCTTCCTGACCTTAAGTTGGTCCCAGAGCTAAGCCTTAAAATGTTTCTTCCCTGCCTCTCTCAACATCAATATACTCATGATCCAAATTTATATTCCCAGGCTTCATTGTACCTCTGAATTCCAGTCTTTCAAATCCAACTGCCTGCTTGACATCTCCATTTGGATGGCTACCCAAATATAACATGACCACAAAAATCAAACCCTTGATTTTTCACCCCACATGACTCTTACTTGAGCCTTTCCCTTCTCAGTTAATGGCAACTTCATTTTTCTAATTACTCGGGTAAAACCTTGAAATTATCCTGACTTCTTTCTTCTTCTCTCAGCCTACCTCTGACCCATCAGATTTAGCTACAAAGATGTCCATCACAGCATTGTTTATAAAATGAAAACCTGGCAGTGATCTAATCATTCAGCAGTGAGATTGGCTGAATTATGGCACATGCAGCCATTAGAGATGATGCTCCAGGTTAACAGGTAAACGTCTAGTGACATCTCAATTATGGAACATTTCAAACCTACTCCGTAACAGAGAGCTGAGAATCCCCATCACCCAGCTACAACAATCGTCAGCCCACAGCCATTCTTGCTTCATTTACACACCTGCTTATCTCTCACCTCTCCACTGGATTGTTTTTAAGCAAATCCTAGACATCATCTTATGTATTATATGATAAATTACATATTTAAATATGATTTACTATAACCCTGACTATAACAGGGCCTCACCTGTACAGTAAGAAAGTCGTACATCTTATTCCAAACAAGTATTGGTTTGTCTGGTATTTTTAGAGTTTTACTTTGTTGAGTGATTCTCAGCTAAACATGTCTGTTGTAAACTTGAGAAGTATTTCCACGTTTGTTATTTGTTACTGGTATCTTGTTTTGAAGTGTCAAATGTTGCGACTAAAGTAAAATATCATTGTAATTTAAAGTGAAAAAATGATTTAAATAGTATATAATTATATATTAAATAATAATATATTTATTATTTAACATATGTAAATATTAGTATTATGTTACAAAAACAGATTATAATGAAGCACAAGTTCACTTTTGTTGTATATGTACATATTGTTGTTGCTTAGTTGCTAAGTTATGTCCAACTCTCTCGCCATCCTATAGACTGTAGCCCCCCAGGCTCCTCTGTCTATAGGATTTCCCAGGCAAGAATACTAGAGTGGGTTGCCACTTCCTTCTCCAGGGGATCTTCCTGACCCAGGGGTCAAACCCATATTGGCAGGCAGATTCTTTAACACTGGGCCACCTGGGAAGCCCACATATTACATACTATATACATAGCTTCCCAGGTGTTGCTAGTGGTAAAGAACCCATCTGCCAGTGCAGGAGACATAAGAAATGAGGGTTCGATCCCTGGGTCGGGAAGATCCCCTGGAGGAGGGCATGGCAATCCCTCCAGTATTCTTGCCTGGAGAATCTCATGGACAGAGGAGCCTGGCGGGCTGCAGCCCATAGTGCTGTACAGAGTTGGACACGACTGAAGTGACCTAGCACACATGCACACATATGGAATATATACACATATATACACATACATACATATATAGTATTGGGGCTTCCCTGTGGCTCAGATGGTAAAGAGTCTGCCTGCAGCACGGGAGACCCGGGTTTAATCCCTGGGTTGGGAAGATCCCTGGAGAAGGAAATGGCAACCCATTCCAGTATCCTTGCCTGGAAAATCCCATGGACGGAGGAGCCTGGCAGGCTATAGTCCATGAATAGTCCATGACTGAGCGACTTCACTTTCACTTTCATATATTATAATATATATGAATAGGAAAAAATCTGACAGGATAGCTATATCTGAATTGTGATATTATGCATGATAGTTGATATCTTCTTTTGCTTGTGTATATTCTCCATAGTGAACAGATATTACATGGAAAAAAGAGAATGGGGTTTGGGGGAAGATGTTAATGATAGCTTTGTATCTGTCTAAGTTTGATTAATTCAGGTTGGTTACTTCACACTGTAAAACAGAAATAACCACCTAGTGGAAGTAAGGATCCTAGTCAGTCCACTTCTGCATTCTTCTGGACAGCCTCTAATCAAATGTTTCCACATTAATATCCACGGCTACAGTTGTTGTTCAGTTGCCAAGTCGTGTCCGAATCTTTGCGACCCCTTGGACTGCAGCGTGCCAGGCCCCCTGTCCTTTACTATCACCTGAACTTTGCTCAAATTCATGTCCATTGAGTCGGTGATGCTATCTAACCATCTCGTCATCTGCTGCCCCCCTTCTCCTTTTGCCATCTGTCTTTGCCAGCATTGGGGTCTTTTCCAATGAGTTGGCTCTTTGCGTCAGATGGCCAGAGTATTGCAGCTTCAGTATTAGTCCCTCCAATGAATAGTTAGGGTTGATTTCCTTGAGGGTTTACTGATTTGATCTCTTTCTTGTCCAGGGGACTCTCAAGAATCTTCTCCAGCACCACAATTTGACAGCATCAGTCCTTGGGCACTCAGCCTTCTTTATGGTACCTCTCTCACATTCGTACATGACTATTGGAAAACCATAATTTTTGACTGTATGGACCTTTGTTGGCAAAGTGATGTCTCTGCTTTTTAATATGCTGTCTAGGTTTACCATAGCTTTCCTTCCAAGGAGCAAGTGTCTTTTCATGGCTGCAGGCACTGTCCACAATGATTTTGGAGCCCCCAAAATTAAGCCTGTCACTGCTTCTACTTTTTCTATTTGCAGTGGCTACAGTTGGGTTTCTCAACTTCAGCTCTATTGACATTCTGGAGTGGATAATTTTTTGTTGTGGAAAGCTATTGTTTTCACTGAAGGGTGTTTTGAGGTATCCCTTGTCTCTACCCATTAGAAGCCAATATCATCCTCCCCTGACTCTCACTGGTTATAACAAAATGTCTTCAGAAATTGTCAATTGTCCTCTAGAAGGCAAAATTACCCCTGGTTGAGAACCACTGCATTGCAAGCAGCATGAGTGTAAATTGAAATGTATGGTGTCTAGAAGATTAGCAGTAAAAATGTTCTGTTTCACCTGTTTCTGTTGGCTGAAACCTCAAGGAGGATGTAATTTATGATCCAATGAATGCTGCTTTTGTGGTGTACTGACCTCCACATTTAATTAACCAACCTACAAGTCAGTGGTTAATGATTATCTGCATTTTGGAAACATATCCAGAAATAACTGAGACGAGTTCAAGTCTATAAGAAAAGCAAAGGTGAAAAATTGCTTGTCAGCTCTGTGAGTGATCTTTAGATTCGTCTCTCCAGCCTACCAACTGATGTATTTCCTGATTTATTACCATCAACAACACATGGAAATACTGTATAGAAGTTTAAACTAGGAGATTCCTTCCTAGAAAATTAATGATGCTACATCTATATAAACTGTTCCTTTTTATTAATAATAAACACATAGAGACAGCTGTAAAGGATAAGAGAAAAGGGCCTTTACATAGTACATTTTATTTGGATAGTAAATATGTTCCCCCATAATGGAAACATTACTAGAGAGCCACAGACATGAGATAAGGGAAAACATGAGGTCATTTTGCCCATTCTCTTCAAGAGCTACAGTGTTCTGTGTTCTCCTGTTCCACTCCTAGTTCAGAGTCTCATTAAATATCCCCATTTTAATCTTATAGGATACTCTTCATGTTTCCCCTTGAAGAAGAATTCAACAGATAGGCAGAAGGTATAAGTCAGTGGTATCATAAGCTTCAAAAGATGACTTCTTTTGTTAGTGGCACTACGTTGGCAGCATAGAAATTAAAACTTCTAGGAAAGTCTGTATCAGACATTGGTGATCCACAATCACCACAAGCACAAGACAAATCATATCTTAAATAGCTTCTCACAATTATATAATTTAAGAGTACAATCGAGGGATCTTGAGTTTTAGTGGTTTCTAGCAACTGTTGGGTACTCCAATTCAGAGAACATGGTGTAAGATAAATATCTTAAACAAATGTTGTTATATTTTCTTATATTTTGAGGCATCTCTGGTCTCTACCCATTAGGGGCCAGTAGCATCCTCCCCTGACTCTCACTGCTTGTAACAAAATGTCTTCAGAAATTGCCAATTGTCTTCTAGGAAGCAAAATTACTTCTTCCTTTGGAATCAATACTTAAAGCTTGTTTTTCATGACACCTAGGGTTTTCTTTAATGGTAATTAATAAAAATAATCATTATTAATTGAATAACTTCTATAACCATGAATTATATAGGTATTGAACATTTAATTTTTATGCAACCTTTGTAATCCTATGAGATATATGTCTATTTACACCTGAGAAAACGGAGACTCACAGAAGTTATTTTGCCCACTCTCACAGTTTCTGGAAGGCACGGTCCTGATTCAGCCCACCTGATTCAGTTCAAGTGTAACACCACAGCTCATGTTGTTTAAGTAGTCAAGGGATGTGATGTTTTGTCTGAGAGTTTGTGTCAGGAAAAATGAACTTGCTTGGTATCTTTAAAACAGAGCCTATTTGCAATAGCCAGAGAGTTACATCTAGGAAAACACCAAAATTCAACCATAATGAAACCCACAGGGGCCTGAGGACCTGGAGTGCTCAGAGAGTGGACTGTATCAGGTCGAGAAGTTTTGTTACATGCAGAGAAATAGCCCAAGTGCTTTGTGCAGTGACAAAGTTGGGTCTTTCTTAAGCCAGAAGGATTTTAGAAAAGAGGGATCCTTATGGAAAATTCCTGAAATTGAAACGGAGAGTGTAATTTCCCACCTAGGGGCTGCGGGGTTCCATATTTGTTCTCTGTTGTTCATGCTATAGGCTGTCCATGGGGTCGCAAAGAGTCAGACACAACTGAGGGACTGAACAACAACAAATAGGCTGTCAAAGGCAGAGGGCAGGTCAGCAAGGGTAGTCTGACATAAAAGCATGGAAAATGCAAGCAGAGTATGAAAAAAATATGCCACAGCTAAAGAAAAACTCAAACTCAAACCTCAACTGGGTTGTGAGAAAGAAGTCTACTCACAATTGAAAAGGAACAGTCAACCCTGGACTTCAGGCTGTGAGCATTCAGCCTGATTAATTAAGGTCAAGGTGGTGATGGAAATACCAGCTGGGGAGCATTTTGCTGAAAGATAAATTTGTTCCTCTGTATCTCTGCAAGACAGCAGGGAGGTGTGTGTTTGGAGCTAAATTAATTTGATTTACATCATGCCATGGTAACTTCTGTTCTCTCTCCCTGCTGTCAGATGTCTTAGCTGGCTTTTCCCCCCTCCTTCTTCACCCCCACACATTTCATAACACGAGGAGAAAGCACGGGTTGGCTTCAGGCAAAATTTAGAAATGGAATAAATTTAATTTGATTATTCTGCATCCAGCGCTATTCTCTCCTCCCCCTTCCCCTTCTTTCTTGAGGGAGAGAAGTTGTAAACCTGAGCATATAAGTGTGATGTATTTTTATAATGTGCTTCATGGCACAAGCTGCTTGACAATCGGAATTTGTTCCTTGCAGCAAAACCTGGCAGCTCACCTATCCTCCTGTGTTTCTTCAACAACGCTAGTACTAGAAAATGAAGTTATGGCCCAGGATCCCGTTAGGACTGTGCTTTTTCTGGCCATGTAGTTTTCAGGCTCCGGAGCCTGGGCTGGAGGGCGCCCCTCCTCGGGGACCTCGAGGTGGGGCTGGGCCCGGAGTCTGGCTCAGCTGAGCAGCCTGCGACCCTGGGACCCCGCCTGGCCTGCTGTTCCGCGCGCCCTTGCCAGCCGGGCTGGATAAGGTTACGCCAAGTCTTCCTTGAACAGAGGAAGAGAGGCGGGTCCGAGCCCGCGCCCCGGCCCGCGGGGGAGTTCCCACAGTTGGCAGCTCGGGCCCGCGGGAGGGCGCGGGCGGGCGGCGGAGCGGAGCCCCGGGCCGGGCCCAGCCCGCCATGGCGCGGGAGAGGCTGCCCGGGAGGGGCTGCTGTGCCCTGCGCCGCTGTCTGCTCGCCGCCGCTCTGCTGCTCGGCCTGCGGCTCTGCGCGGAGCTGCAGCGCGCCGGGCCCCAGCCCCCAGCCCTCAGCTCCCCGCCAGGCCAGGCCCCCCGACCGCCCGGGTCGCACCTGCAGCCCGCGCCCGGCCAGCTCCGCGGCGCCAGCCGGAGGCAGGTGACCTACGTGCGCAGCGGGCGCCGAGCGCCGGCGGGGGGCGGCAGGAGTGGGACGCCGGAGCCTGGCTGCTGCGCCCTGCGCGGGCGTCCCCGCCTGAAGGTCAGTCGCAAAAGATGCAATCTTGGTCTTTAGACCGGGATCCCCCTCCCGGACTCGCTCCAGAGCCCTCAACTCCAGGCCTCCGCGGACTGCCCAAACTGCGACCTTCAAAAAAAAAAAGAAAAGAAAAAATCTTCTGCTTCCTCTCTCACCTCTGCGCTCTCTTAAGCAGCACTACTGGTGGCATCCTTCAATGCCCAGATACGATGAAGTGGGAGCTGGGTTCATTCAATAATCAACCAGTATTTTCTGAGCATTCACTGTGTGCCAGGCCCACTGTTACGCGGGCATCCAGCAGCAAAGCACCAAGCCTTGCTCTCAAGGAGCTTACTTTTTTGGGGGGAGGAGGGAGAAGGGCTTGAGCAGTGGACAAGACAAGGGAAAGAAGAGTTCTGGTTTTGTATTTTGTGCTCTCCCGGTTTTCTCCGTGAGGCCTGCACAAAGCTGAGTGGGTAGCCACTGTGAATTGCTTTTCCACTCTATCTTCATGGCAGTGATGAAGATCCACTCAGTCGAATTTTCCTTGAATTCAACCGCAGACGTCGTCCCCAGGGTGGTGAGCGCAGGGTGAGAAGTCCAGCCCCCAGCACCACTTAATGGAAAATTAATTGGACCTGGAGGACTGAAGTAATAACCCAGATTTGTCTTACAACACAAACAGTGTTGGTCTCCCTACCTCATTAACTTCTTGGCTCACGCATTGAGTAGTTATTTTACTCAATTTTGACCTCTGAGTTTTAAGCCTCTGGCCTCCTATACACCTCTTGGAGCTCAGTAATTTACTTGGTACTTGGGAATGAAAAGATTAAGAACTGAAGGTCTGAGCTTGCCTGGTCTTCATACCTATCAACCCTAACCACATCCTTTGGGACAACTTCTTTCTGTTGCCTTGCTTTTCCTCTTTTCTTTTAAACATCCCCCACCTATTGGGGAGAGAGAAAAACTCTTCCTTGGATCCTGCTGCTTTCTTTAACTTCTAACCTACTTTTCAGTGGCACGTCTGCCAATTTCTTCTACTGTTTTCCTTTCTCTCACTTCCTCTTCAAGCCTTGACCTCTGTCTTTCATACCGCTGCTGTCCCTGTCTAATCCATCAGTGTTATCTTCCTGGATTAATTCAGACATCTATATCTGAAACCTCATTTCCTATGTTAAGTCTTAATTTGCTCTTCTAGAAGAACGTAGTCACTTCCTTCATTCTTCTAATGCACTTCCCATGATACCATGTTTTGCCAAAGGCTTTTGAACACCCTTTTGCCAAGGGCTTACCGGGACAATCCTGATGACCATGCTGCCTCAGGGGCTGGGGGCACAACATGAGCTCAGGGTCTAGTGGGGGAGGCGCAGAGTACAGACATCCAATAATGTGACAAACGCTGTAATTAAGGTCTGAACTCTGCTTGAGGAGTCAAGAAAGGCTAACCTGGAGGGGACATTTGACTCAGGACTTGATATTGCTTAGGAGTTCAGGTTCTTTTGTCCCTCTGGACGTTCTCAAATGTTCCATCCTGGGCACCCCTAACGCAACCTTGCACTTGCCTTTTCACATCTGTGCTCAGCCTCCATTGTTTCTCTTTTACCTGTTGAAGAGTCATTCTTAAATCTCAGCCTCCACTTCAGACAACAGAATCGATAACTGGAGTCTCAAATGGAAAGGTTTGGAATGCACAGATTCAAAGGGCCTCTGGAGGGCAAGTTCACATCTGCTTCCTTTAGGAGACTGCTGCAGTGATTCCTGCTGGAGACAGTGGTGACTTAGACAGAGTGATTTAAGTGGAGGTGTGAGAAGTGGTCCAACATTGGATATATTTTGCAGGAAGATGAGAAAAGAGTAGTTTTTGTTGTTTAGTTTTGTGTTTTCAGGGGAGTGGATGGATATCAGTTTTGTTTTAAACATCTTGAGTTTGCGTTATCCTTTGGACATCCCTTTGGAAATGTCACATAGGCAGTTGGACATAGGAGTCTGAAACTGGAGGAGATGTCCAGGCTGAAGATAGAGATGTGGGAATCCTCCATGTACAAGTGGCTCTTTTAAAGCTGTGAGACTGCAAGAGAGCATCTGGGCGGTGAGGGTTGCTAACAAAGACAGAGATGCAAGTCTGAGCCCTGGGACTCAGTGGAGAAGGAGGTCCAGTCCCTTTGTGCCCAGCTGGAGGCATGGCGTCTCCAAGGGGAGGCTCCTCAGGGTGCACCCAAGTCCCAGGAGGATGGCCACATACCCCCCGGCTACATATCACAGGTAAGGCCGTGGAGATGTTGTGTTGGGGGGTGGGGACAGGTTTCTGGTTGCCGTGTTTTGAGAAAACAGCTGATATTCTGGGAGCCCTTCCTGTACCAGAGCGGAACCTGGGTGAGGCCTTTGATGTGCGCCATCTCACTTAATCTCCCCAGAGGGTGAACGTGAGGACTGTGCCCATTTTGCAGACAAGGCCACTGAGCTATGAGAGGGTATGTGACTTGCCTGAGGTCAACCAGCCTGTAGATGTCAGAGGTGGGATTTGAACTTGGGTCCAGCTGACGGCAGAGCCCATGCGTGAGCCCCCATGTGATCTTCTGTACTTAGACTCCCTTCCTCTGTACTGCTCTGGGGAAGAGGGGCCTGATGGAGCAGGGGACCCCCAGTGGGCAGGCTCCTGGGAAAGTGAAAGTTGCTCAGTTGTGTCTGACTCTTTGCGACCCTGTGGACTATACAGTCCATGGAATTCTCTAGGCCAGAATACTTTAGTGGGTAGCCATTCCCTTCTCCAGGGGATCTTCCCAACCCAGGGATCGAACCCAGGTCTTCCACATTGCAGGTGGATTCTTTACCAGCTGAGCCACCAGGGAAGGCTAGGCCCCTGGGAGTCGCTCCCTAAACACTGGGAAATCCTGCCAGGCGGAGGCCCTGCACAAGGTGGTCTACAGGACATGGGTGCCTCCAGTGGCCCTCGGGGGACGCACGGCCTGCCTAGGACAGCGACTCTCAACAAGGGTTGATTTTGTTCCCCTGGGGACATTTTGGCCGTGTCCAGAGACACTTTTGATTGTCATGTCTGGGACAACTAGTTCTCCAGAAAAAATACGTGTGCATGTACACACTGACACACTTATATATGTTTATTGTAAATTTTACTGATATAGAGCATGTTTAGTGTGCAACTTACAAATAAAAAATATGTCATGCTTCTATTGTGAAAAAACAAGCAAACAAAAAAATAAAAGTAAAATTTAAAAAGGAAATATTTGCGTAGAACTTTGCATGTTGTAACCATTCAATAATGGTCACTTTAATTTTCACTAATCTGTCCCGAGTCTTTAGCCTCAGCTGTTCCCTAAATATCATTTGTTATACCTTCTTTCCACTCCTTTGGTTTATGCTGATTCTTTTACCCCTAGCCTATGATTCATGCCCTTTCCATCACTGAACATTCAGGTCAAGGACTGTGGCCCAGAAACCTTTTTTCATCATTCCTACTTCCTTGCTAATCTTTCACCAGTTTGGGAGACAACAGAAATGTGTTTTGATTGTGAGTTGTCTTGTACGTGTTATGACCTAATAATCTGTTTTAGATTGAATGTTTTGTCTGCACAGTTGTTCATGATGGAAAGGATCACATTTCCCAGTGACCCTTAGTAAATGTTTATTCTCAAGACACCAATAAGTAAAAAATAAGAGTCTTATTATTTCAACCTATTATGTGTAACTGTAAATGTCTTTGGTTAAAAATATATAAGAAATAATTGAGTGAACATGGCAATTAAAATAACTATTTTTTAAGTATTGTTTCAGGTTTTAGCCTCTTAAAGAAAAAAATTTCTCTGGATTTTCTCCCCCCTAGCTAGTTAGTTATTCTCTTATTTTCAGGGTATACAGTCTGACTTTCCCAAATTCCTAGATAGTGGGAATCTTGAATTTGTTTCATTTTTCCATTATTTCACAGTCAAAATGTTCCTCCAAACTAGAAAAAGCAGCTATCTAGTCTGTTCTCCCTGTTTAGGGAACAGAGTACAATGTCCCCTATGTCTCCAGGGATAAGTCTTGTTCCTTTTTAGCCTCCCATTGAGACAAGGTGAAATATAAACTAAATGCACAGTTAATTAATGTAATAAGTTTGGAAGTAATGTGTTAAATTCCTTGGATCCTATTTTATTTAAACTTTGTTTGTTGAAGATAATGATAAACAATATTATTTAGGTTCTTGGATACTTTGCTGTAGCCACCTACCAAATTGGTGAAGGAGAAAAAGTTCCATTCTATTTTGAGGATGGCTTTCTGGGTGGATGAAAACCTGCATGAAATAATTGGGTTCCAAAGTGGTTCTTGTCAATGTGCTTCCTTTGCAGGTGTTAGAGGCACAAAAATTCAGCAATTATATTGCCACTTTAATCATAGCTTATGCTTCTCTTAAAGCAAATAATCTGTTATAAAAAAGAGAAATGATCTGTAGTCCCCATGTAATTCTTTTCCTCTTTTCTTATCCTCTTCTTTCACCAAGCTATACAAGAAATAGCTCTAAATATTAAATCCTCTTTCACATCAGAGGTTCTAATCTTATAGCATTATGAAATGAGGGCAGATGATACATGGTGGAGAAACACTGCCCTGTGGGATTAGGACTCCCCTAGAATCCATACATTTTTGTATATTACAGAAACTTTAAGCATGCAAATATCACTGTAATTCTTTTTTATTCTTTTACTTTCTCTCTGTTTTCTGTGTTTCTTTCTGGTTTTTCTTTCTTAGACATTACTATGATTACATGGCTAAAGTTCTGGGGGCCATAAATAGAGGACTAATGATGGTCTCCTTGATTATACTTTTTTCTACAATCTTGGGTAGATGTCTCTTTTACAAGTTGACAGTCTACGTAAAAGCAGCAAAATATATGGCTCATATGCCCAGGAGAAGTACTGTTGACAAAAAAATTAATCAGTAGTCAATCTGAGAAAGAAATGGAAATTTTTACTTGAACCAAACTGAGTATTATAACCCAGGAGACAATCTCTCAGAGAAATCTGAGAACTGCTCCAAAGAGGTAAAGGGGGAGGCCAGTATAAGCGATTCTCTAGAAAGGGTAGTGCAATCAAGCACACAGCTTGATGAAGAGTTACTGTGATTCATGAGTAACAGATATCTTTAAAGGTTTTAGCGCTTTTCTAAGTATGGGTTCATGCATTTTCTCCTGAAAATGTCTGAAGGCCTATCTATCTTTTCTTAGAGCACAGAATGCCTCGTTCTGATTTTGTTCTGAATTCCAGGGTATTGTAGGTCAGTGAATGTAGTGGCTAATGACTTGATTCTTATAGAACTGGGTAGTAGGCAACAGTCTCTGTTTTACAATCCCCTCCCTTTTGGTCTTAATCTTGACCAAGGTTCAAGAGGCATTTCATGGCCAACTTGTCCCGAGGTGCTAGGAATGCTCATTCCCAGGTCACTCAGGGATTTCACTGATAGGCTGCTCAGCGCCCTGTTACTGCACTTGGCCCTGTTAACAAGACTCAAAGGCCTCTGGACCACCTGTTTTACTAGTCCGTTATGGTGTAGGATGTCTCTTGTTGCATCTTCTTACATCTAAAGTTACACTGTTATAATCTTTGATCTTACAGGACAATATATTTGGTCAATTGTTTAAGCTTGCCTAATCATCATTAATTTTTTTGGAGGCTCCACCACACATTTGGTAGTGCAAGAAATAATAATCTTGTGAAATAGGTAGAATACAAGTAATATAGCTAGTAACATTAATAAAGTCCTAAGTGAGTACTTAAGGTAAGGATTTCCATTAAGTGAGGCCCAGTATCTCTCCAGGTCACCTGGCCCGGTCTGTTCTGTAGCAGTTGCTCTCCTTTCAGTTCAGTTTAGTGGCTCAGTCGTGTCTGACTCTTTGTGACGCCATGAACCACAGCACGCCAGGCCTCTCTGTCCATCACCAACTCCCGGAGTTTACCCAAACTCATGTCCATTGAGTCGGTGATGCCATCCAACCATCTCATCCTCTGTCAGCCCCTTCTCCTCCTGTCTTCAATCTTCCCCAGCATCAGGGTCTTTTCAGATGAGTCAGCTCTTCACATTAGATGGCCAAAGTATTGGAGTTTCAGCTTCAACATCAGTTCTTCCAATGAACACCCAGGACTGATCTCCTTTAGGATGGACTGGTTGGATCTCCTTGCAGTCCAGGGGACTCTCAAGAGTCTTCTCCAACACCACAGTTCAAAAGCATCAATTCTTTGGCGCTCAGCTTTCTTCACAGTCCAACTCTCACATCCATACATGATTACTGGAAAAACCATAGCCTTGACTAGATGGACCTTTGTTGGCAAAGTAATGTCTTTGCTTTTGAATATACTATCTAGGTTGAATATGCTATCTTACTCCTTACTTCCAAGGAGTAAGTGTCTTTTAATTTCATGGCTGCAGTCACCATCTGCAGTGACTTTGGAGCCCCAGAAAATAAAGTCAGCCACTGTTTCCCCATCTATTTGCCATGAAGTGATGGGACCAGATCCCATGATCTTAGTTTTCTGAATGTTGAGCTTTAAGCCAGCTTTGGGGAAGTACTAAATTGGCATTGTACATGAAGTTACCAAAAAGTCTGTTTGTATAAGCTGAGTGGTGGGTCATTGTGGCATTTTACAGGATTGAGAAAGGAAGGTTACCTTCTAAGAAATTACGTGGCTGGCTCCAGAAGAAAAAAAATTGACCTTTATGGTTAAGCTGATATTTCTGCCATTGGGGTGATCTGGTTAATGCATAATGCAGGTACACAATGCAGAGGGAGGAGGTCCAGACAGGCAGAGAAAAAAGTTTATTTAAATTTTTCTTGTCTTGCCTTAAAATATAAATTTTGTTTCATCAGAACTCATACAGGAGCAAAGCTTCCTGAGGAAATTTCTTCTCTCTTATCGGAGATATTTTGCTTGACATTTAATATGTTGGATAGAAAAGTGACTTCTGAGTCACAGAGCTACAGAACCCAGCAAAGTGCTGGCTTGGTTTGTTAGTTACAGATCCTTTGGAACAGTGTGTCAGGGGGAAAAATGCTATTTCCTCTTCTCCTGAAAAACCATATGGCGAGATTCTGTCTTTTCTTCATCACTTCTTGTCATCCTCTTAGTTTTCTCATTCCATGCTTGTCTTCAAGAAGAATGAGGCAAAATGGCATAGTAGGCCTCTTGATATATCCAACTGCCTTAAACATTATTATTCTTTACAAAATACTTGAAGGTAGGTTTGAATTGCTTGTAACGTAAGGCCCAGCAGTAGTTTCCAGCTCCTTTAGGTTTCTGCTGTTTCCCTACACATCTGTCCTTCAGGAGCAACATTCATTAATCCTCTCACATTGTCCTCAGGAGGCACAGCATTTTCATTTTAAACAGTCATTGGGGGTAATTGAATGGATTCCAGCAATATGTGGGTGTGAAATAGCAGTTGCTTAGTTTTGCCAAAAAAAAAAAAAAAAAGCAGGTTCTGATGAAAACTTTGATGGAGAGTAGGCTTCTGCACTCCTTCCAAACCTCACAGCTCCTTTGAGAGCATTCTGTGGGCAAAAGAACTGCTAATGGAGGCCCCACTGTTTTGCAACAATTGGTGGTGGAGATTTTAGGTTTTCTGTGTGCAATTTGTGCAGTTCATTTTCTCCAAGAAACAGGAAGCCTTATCAGTTTTTTTGAATTGGATTTCATTTTTGGTCTGTAAAGAGAATCAGAGCTGTGTAGTTCAACAGGAGACTGTTAAGAACGGTAGACATTTGATTTTTTTCCATCTGTGTTATGACACCTTTGGAGTCCTTGTGCTTATAAGTACTTTGGCTCTTTATTCTGTGATTCGTAGGAAGTAACAGGTGCCTGCTTCATTACCATGAGACTCACACTACGGCATATTATCTACCAGCGTTGATAAGCTTCTCTTAAAAGCAGCCGTTGAGTTCTTTTAGATACCTCACATCAATCGTATTAATGACCTGTAGAATTTTCTACTAAAACAGGGTGGGAAAATTCGCTGTCCAAGAAACATTTTTATCCTACTCAAATGATTGAAACACAATTGACTTTTATGAGCTTTCTAGTCTATGACCATATGTAATTTAAACTAATAGCAAAGTGGTCTGTTAGTTTACAACTCAAGGAGGTAAACTGGGCCTGTGAAGAATTTTGTTTGAGCCATACAGTGTTTCAAGTAACTAAACACAAACATCTTCAGATGCAGCATATAGAGTCCAGTGGAGTCCAGTTCAGCACTGTCTGCCTTTATATTATCTGTCTGATCTGTAAAGGCATTTGAAGTTTTAACCCCTGAGCCAGGTGTCAAAATTTGCAATTACTTTTCCTAAAAAGTGACAAACCAGGTTAATGCTGCTCAGCTCAGTGGCAGCTTGGTACATAAATACTGAATACACAGAAGCTAAGGATCCTTTCATGTCATTTCTAGTCAAGAGAGTTCAGTAACCTAAGGCTGGAGTTGGCTACTGGGGAAGTCAGGTTTAGGGGAGTGTACTTAGTTAATACAATATTCTTCTGGTTATTAAAAAAAAATACTGTGGCCTAGCTTAAGCAAAGAAAAAAAGAATTAAATTTATTGAGAAAACTGAAGAATTTATCACTGAATTGCAGGAAGAGGTACATGATCATGATGTTGAGGAGAGAAGGAATAAGGTTACTCTGGAAATCTCAGCTTTCCTTGGCCTTCTCCCCCCCGGTGCCACCATAGGGAGACTCACCTCCCTCGACTCCTGGGCTGGGTCCATTAGATACTCACCCTGGGTCAGCCAGTACTAGCCACAGGCCACAAACCTAGCCCAGTATCCAAACTGCACCTCCCCCTCCCTGTTCAGGGAGCCATTCTTAGAGAAAGAGGAAATTTTCTGAGTGCCTGGAAATAAGAGTGTAGGTCTTTTTTTATATATAATAATCTCAGAGCTTAGCCTCTGTGCCTTTCCCTTTGTGTATTTCTTTGTTGGTTAACAGTTTCTCTATTTAGAACTGTTAGAGATGAACTTATTTCCAAGTAGCACTCATCAATAAGTTGGTAACTTGTGCATACTTCTGATTTTTTATTCAGTTTGGCATATATACACAAGATATATATCTATGCAATATTTTTCTTTTCAAGTAAGACATTATTTGTCAGGAACTTTTGTGGAGAAGATAAATACATCAGTATTCAGCTCATGATCCCCACTAGGGTTCTCAAACCAAAGTTACAGTTTCATGTTCTTTGTTTGATTCTTTTGTCTGTCAGTTCAGAGAGTTACTTTGCAAAAAAAAGATCTGAAAAATTCTTCAGAGCATCTGAATATTTACAGTCCTCTTTGCAATTAGTCTGGGATTCTTCAACATATGATTACTTCTGTATCAAGACTCTAATACAGATTGCAAATGAGAGCACCCGACTGAAGCTAGTGAAAACAGGGATTCACTGGAAGGGCACTTGGGTAGAATTGAAGAAAGACCTGCAGAAACCAGAACAGCTCTCAGAACTTGATTATGGACTAAAATGAGTATTGAGGACATTGGTTATCCATGTTACCCATTTGTGGTGGTGGTTTAGTTGCTAAGTCTTGTCTGACTCTTGTGACCCCATGAACTGTAGCCCACTAGGGTCCTCTGTCCATGGAATTCTCTAGGCAAGAATACTGGAGTGGGTTGCCATTCCCTTCTCCTCTCCAGATATTGCCTGTTATCGAATATATAATGGGTATTTGGACTTTCCTCATAGCTCATTCGGTAAAGAATCTACCTGCAATGCAGGAGACCTGGGTTTGATTCCTGGGTTGGGAAGATTCCCTGGAGAAGGATATGGCAACTTACTCCAGTATTCTTGCCTAGAGAATCCCAGGGATGGAGGAACCTGGCAGACTACAGTCCATGGGGTTGCAAGAGTCGGACATGACTTAGCGACTGAACCACCACAACCAGTGGGTATTTATCATTCTTCTAGGCCATACTTTTGAATTCCCTTCCTGTGTTTGAGGAATTCTCCACCTTTCTAAGAAAAAAAGGTAAAGAATAAATTTCTTTGGCTCTAAGGAGCATTCTCGTGACCTAGGCTTCACGATTCACATACACCTTCATGAGAGTTTGGATTGAACTTTAGAGACTTGAAGAAGCAAGTTTCAGCTCAAAGACCACAGAGCCTCTGGTTCTAGTGGAGGCATCCAGTGCCGGGGGTGGTGGAATGAACAGTGATGTCTGTGCCCAGTGGTGGGGCAGTGCAGGCTACACTGGTGCCCTTGCTGGTATTCCTCCTGCCCTTGAGATTCTGCAAGCTAATAAATCTTTAGTCAATTCCCTTTCTACTTAACTAGCCAGAGTGGTTTCTATTGTTTACAACCAAGAACCCTGGCAGATCAATAAATTAGAGTTGGCAGTTTGGAAGGTTACAACTGTAGCTTTCCCTCTTCAATTTTGCTTGCTCTATTTAATTCAGATTTTGGAACACGATGATTGGGGTCCAAATAACTATGGGCTAATGGACCTTTCCCTGACAAGATAATAACATTTAGTGCCAGATACTAAATCATACAAATCTGCTAACTTATCACTAGAGACACCAAGTTCTTTTTCATGGCATTCTTTTGGGTATCTGGCAGGGGAGGCCAGTTTATGCTGAGATCACAAACAACCCTCGAACCTCAGGGCTCTTACTTATGCTGCGTATCTGGGTTGCGGGTTGGCAGGGGTGAGGTGCTGCTCTGTGCTGTGTTCATCCTCTCTCTAGACCCCAGACTGGAACATTGCCTGTCACCTCGGCAGAGGGATAACTGCTTTGGAGGCTCTTGTGTGGCATTATTAACTGTCCTGCCAGAAGCCAGACTTAGCACTTGTGCTCACATTCCAATGACGAGAGCTGGTTGCTGGGCGCTACCCATGCAGGGGGCCAGAGGTCTGTTGTGTGCTCGGAAGTCAGAGAGCAGGAACTGCTTGGTGAGTAGCACTTGTGGACACCACACTATGGTAACCCTTCAATCATCCGTATCTAAATGGACATCGTCTAGGTCATGTCTCACGCTCCCTGTTCCCAATGCTGCGCTGAATCTGCACGTTTGTCAGTAGTGAATAAAGCATGGGAGGCTCTTTTCAGGGGACATAGATCTAAAATGAAGCAGACGCCTGAATTTAGCAGAACAGTGAAATAAAACAAGACCTGATTTACATCTTATAAACAGCACTGTAGCGTGTCCTGGAGTTTGTTAAGTACGGTGATTCTCATTGACATTGTTTATTCTTTGTATAGAGCAGTGATGGGGTGATGATCTGTAGGTCTTTTTTTCTGGGGAAAAAAAGGCAAGTTATTTGAATAAATAAAACCATAAGTGTAAATGGAACAAAGGCCTCTGGTGAGGTGAATCAAGCTTCATGTTTAAAATGCATCTTCATGGCAATCACATACTTAGTTTTGGTCAGAGCAAGCTGAAAGACTTCCAAGCATGTTTTCAGAATCTGGTCACAAATCAGAGACCGTATTCATGTTGCGTAGTGTTTGTTATTACACACAATAAGACAACAAGTATTTTTAGTTTATTGTTCCTATACTTTGAGTTGTTGTTATTGCTGTTCAGTTGCTAAGTCATGTCTGACTATTTGACCCCATGGACTGTAGCATACCAGGCTCCCCTGTCCTTCACTGTCTCCTGGAGTTTGCTCAAATTCCTATCCATTGAGTCGGTAATGCTCTCTAACCATCTCATCCTTTGCTGCCCCCTCTCCTTTTGGCTTCAGTCTTTCCCAGCATCAGGGTCTTTTCCCATGAGTTGGCTCTTCGCATCAGATGGGCAAACTATTGGAGGTTCAGCTTCAGCAACAGTCCTTCCAATGAATATTCAGAGTTGATTTCCTTTAGGATTGACTGGTTTGATCTGCTTGCTGTCCAAGGGACTCTCAAGAGTCTTCTATAGCACCACAGTAGAGCATAACAAATCAATTAAAAATCCTAATTAGCAAAAACACATACCCGTTGAGTGCAGAATGATTTGGTTACATATGAAAGGAGGCCTCTTCATTCAGCAATTTTAGGGGTAGAATATGGAGAAGCCAAGTAACACTTGAGATCCTAGGGGACTTATTTACATGGATTTGCAAATATCATGAAAACTTTTTATTATCATGCATCCTCACCTATAAATGGGCTCATAATTTTACACTTGATGTCAGAAGTTTAAATTCTGCTCCCCTTACTTACTGAATGTGGACAAGTGACATACCCTGTCTGAAATTTAGTTTCCTCCTCTGTAAAAAGTTTGTGGTACTTAACTCATGAAGACTAAAGGAGAGTGTGTAGGTGAAAATGCCTGGCCTGTGAAAATAGTTCTGTAAATTAGGTTGTCTCTGTTCAACCTTGTATTGCTCTATTGCTGGCTCCTGAACGCCAAACACATGTAGGCCCGTGTGACTGGGTAGTATGAAGCACAATATTCACTGACATTTTTAATGTTCCTTTTATTATTCTTGAAATTTAGAGCATATATAATATGCTTAGCTGTCAATATTTCCAGTGCTGAAAAAATCTTAAGTAAAAGCTGGAAGTAAATATTAACTTTTTGTTAGCATTTTAATTATAAACTTATTCCTCATGTAACTCATTTATTATACAATTGCTAGGGCTTACTTGTTCCTATCAGTTTGTGATTTTTTTATCCTCAAAACCAATTATAAATATCATTTACAATATTTCTGTTAAATAATTTTGGCCTGTGTTAGTGTTGACAGTATGAACTGTGTTTCCAAACTTTTGGAATACAATTTTCACTTAAAAGGATGCTGACAAACTGCCTATTTAATACTGCCACTTACTATAACTCTGCTACTTCTTTAGGGGAGTCCACTGGAGTAATTGTGGGTTAAAGAGCTAATAATTGCTCTGTTTTTCTGGTATCGTCTTCCACATTTTAGTCTAATAATTGTGCATGTTACTATACTTGGCACTTTATATTCATTTAAAAGACAAACTCAACCAACATGATAAACTAAATCTAAGTACTAACCCTGCACATCGTATTTTGCGTACTATAAGGACTTCAAAATACTTACATTTAAAGTGAGGTGTTAGGGGGCCACTATGCTAGTATCCTTTCATTTAATTTTCACAAAAAATCTGTGAGGTGGGAATTGTCCTCATTTTTCAGAATAGGAAGCTGAGGCTCAGAGACACTAATAAATGTGGGTAAGACATAGCCAACGATGAGACGAAGGTGTAAACTCAATATCCATGACTGTCAATTTGCCCACTGAAAAGGGCAGCGGACAACCAAATCTCATGTAAGGTATATCATTTACCCCCTGAAAATTAAAATCTTCTTTTAAACAAAAGACACAAAGTTAAAAGGCAAATCATAGGCTGGGAGAGAGTATTTGCAATGCTTATCATGAATAACAGCTTCCCCAATGGCTTAGTGGATAAAGAATCCGCCTGCAATGCAGGAGACACAGGCGATGCGGGGGGTTTGATTCCTGGGTTGGGAAGATCCCCTGGAGATGGGCATGGCAACCCACTCCAGTATTCTTGCCTGGAGAATCCCATGGACAGAGGAGCCTGGCGGGCTACAGTCCAAAGGGTTGCAAAGTGTCGGACATGACTGAGCAACTGCACACATACATCCCCACAAATAAAGGGTTAATACCCTAAAGTTTTTTTTAAAACTATAAGAAAAAAAAGATAAACAATTCAACAGAAAAACAAACAGCCTTAAACAGGAATTAATAGAAGAGGAAATCTGAAAGACTAATATATAAATATATTATGTAGATTACACATATAGCATATATAATTACTAGATAATATATTATAATACAGTTATAATATGGAAAGAGAGAGGTGAGTACAGAGAGATGATAAATCCTACCAATAAGTAGAGGAAGCAAATCTAAGCACAATGGGATTATATTTTCTCTCCCCCAAGACATATTGGAAACAGTATACAATGTCTGATAAAATGAAGAATGAAGAATATTGAGGAAAAGGAACTCCTTACTAAACTACTTTATCCAAAGTAGCTCCCTATTCCAGTTGCTCTTCTGATACCTCCTCTTATACTCTGTATGGCATCTCCACTCTGACATTTTTTTCTTTCTCTAATTTTTGTTTGCAGTCACATCCCCTATAAAGGTGGGGGGCTCATGTGTCCTGGTCAGCACTCTATCCCCAGAGACTATGATAGAACCAGCACAAAGCAGGTGCTTAGTAAATGAGGCTAAAAAAAATGGTTATTTCAATCACTGGGGTACTAGACCCGGAGAAGGCAATGGCACCCCACTCCAGTACTCTTGCCTGGGAAATCCCATGGACAGAGGAGCCTCGTAGGCTGCAGTCCATGAGGTCGCTAAGAGTGGGACACGACTGAGCAACTTCACTTTCACTTTTCACTTTCCTGCATTGGAGAAGGAAATGGCAACCCACTCCAGTACTCTTGCCTGGAGAATCCCAGGGACAGAGGAGCTTGGTGGGCTTCCGTCTCTGGGGTCGCACAGAGTCGGACACGACTGACGCGACGCAGCAGCAGCAGCAGCAGCAGCAGCAACAGTGGTACTAGATCAGTGTGTTTGAGGAACATTTGGATCTTTCAAGAGCTATTCCAAGTCCCCCTCCAGATCTCTAATTTCTGGATCAGGGCTTTACACCCAGACTCTTGGAAGAGAGCTCCCAGCATTGACTTTGCTTCAGACTATGTTGACTGTACTACAGAGATTTGGAGCCATATCCAGCCTGTACCCATTTTGTAATGGCCCATGAGTGAAGAAAGGTTTTTATAGATGAATATTGGCAATTGATATGATGTTAGGAAATACTAACTTTGAACCCCAATGAAGCAAAATGCTATCTCAAAATAGTATATCTATATTACAAAAAATGTTGTACAGTTTTTATTATATTTTGAATTTCATCAAGAAAAATGTAGAATTTGTCTTCTCATTATGTAAGAATCTATTTAATATCCTTGATTTTGCCTGTTGGCTCACAAAGTCTAAAATATTTACCATCAGACTCTTTACAGAAAACATTTGCCGACCCCTGCTCTGGGAGTAACCTCAGGGCCACCTAACTATGACTGTGACTGTGGGGGAGACCAGTGACCTACCATGGCCCCAATCTAGTCCTCAAGACCCTTGTGCTAGAGTTTTGCCATCTGCAGCATGAGAAGAATGGGCCGAGGCTTTCCATAGCGATACTGAAGACATGCTTTAGTCCTCTCTAATCACTCATGGGAATGTCATCATAAAGTCATCCAAGGTCTTTGTTTTGAGGCCATTTCCAGGCAGTGAATGTTAAAATAATTTAAACCCTGGTGTTTTCCTGTTACCCACCTTTTCTAACACACATATAGAGTTGTTCAGATTTTATTATGACAGTCAGATGAACCCATTTTTTTCCAGCTCTGAGTTCACTCTTTGTTTAATACTTAAAATGGTTTGAACTGTGTGCTGTGAGAGATCCAGTACCTTTCCTCCACTCAATTTTCTAGTGATATATAGCATTTAAATTTTCTGATCACTCTCCTAGCTAAATATTTCACCTCTGGCCACTGCCATCTCCTCTCTGTTTTGCACTGCCCACTTCTTTTATCCCCTAGAATGATCTAGGCATTACTGATAGTCTCAGGGTAAGAGAGGGAGATGTCAATGAAGTTCAAAACAAAAATCAACATAAAATTGATTAAGGATTTCTTGCCCACTGGGAATTTCTTACGCTGTCTTTTCTTCTTAGGCTCCTATACCATTGATCTTGCCTTCTCTTATTTACACATCAGTCCCTTTCTTCCATTTTTCAAGCCTTCAAAGCATCACTCCCCATCCAATTCTCTTGAGCTTACAGCAAACAAATCCTAAGTGTATGTCATTTTCTTACTTAGGCAATTTAGTTTTCTCTTCTGCATCCAGGCCCAGCATCAGGATGAATTAAGCCACTCTGGCAGGAAGGCAGAATTGGTTGCAATCAGTGTTTATTTTCAAAAATCAAGTTTCCGACATGCTCTCTATGATTAGACAAGCCATATAATGTGCTCAGCATAGTGCCTTGGATGTACATAGTTAGCACTCATTACATATTGACTGTGCCCACTTAGGTCCAGTGCTGCTCCCCTCACCCTGGCTATGGCTACTTCTGTTTGGGGATTTAGAGGAAATATATTACTAGTGACATTTTGGGAACAGTACTATAGCTTCATGCATATCCTCCTTTTCCCTTCTTATGCATCTTCATTACTTCCTTTGGCTTTTGGGAACCCTGGTGAACTGTATGTCCTTTTGTCTGCCATGGAAGGTAGTTTACACAGAGAGTGCTAACATGAACTTTAGGGTTCAAGAGCACCTAGAAATTACCCATCTAGGTATACGCCCAAGAGAATTGAAAACATGTTTTTACAAAACTTGTACATGTCCTGATCCATGCTACAGTGTGGATGAACCTTGAAAATACTGTGATAAGTGAGAGAAAAGAGTCCCAGAAGGCCACACATTGCATCACTCCATTTTAATGAAATAAACAGAATATGCAAATCTATAGAGGCAAGGAATGGATTAGTGGTTGCTAGGGGCTGGAGAAGGCAATGGCAACCCACTCCAGTGTTCTTGCCTGGAGAATCCCAGGGACGGGGGAGCCTGGTGGGCTGCCGTCTCTGGGGTTGCACAGAGTCGGACACGACTGAAGCGACTTAGCAGCAGCAGCAGCAGCAGGGGCTGGAGAGAGGGGAGGGAAAGAGGGGAATGGGGAATGGCTGCTACTGGAAATGTTTTTTTTTTTCCAAGGTGATGAAAATATTCTGGACTTAGTGGTGATGGTTGCCTAATCTGTGTATATATCAAGCGCCACTTAATAGTTCACTATAAAAATGGTAAATTTTATGGTGTGTTAATTATATCTCAGTTAAAAAATATTCCCAGAAGCCCATGGAATGAATGGCAGGTGCGAAACCACATGTTTTGCTCTGTCCAGATAAAGATAAACTAACTGTGCAAGAGCCCTGGGACCCAGTCTGATGGTGCTCACTACTGGGCATGGGCACACTCAACAGAAAGGTGGAGCCCACACGCTTGCTTTCCGAGGAAGCACCTGGCTTGGTGTCTCAGTGTGGTTACTTGGCTGCTGGTGAAGTGGGTGGTGCTCACTCTCTCACCAGTGCCCCAAGCCTGGAAGATGCATTGTCGTATCAGGCATGTACAGCCCTACATTAGGAATGCAGGAGCTGGCTGTTTGCCAGATAAAGGGGATGCCCCGGCTGCCATCACTGTGAGCTTGCTGGGCTCTTAGTGCATCCGTTTTTTGCATAGAGCTCTGACTCAGAGTACCAAGTGTTTGTCAAAAGAAATGGTCAGGCACTGGTCGGCCCACTGCACCTCTTCTACGAGTGAGTGCTTCTGCTTAAGGACGTCAGCTCCCTTGGCTCGCTCTTTTTCTTGACTTCGTTTTCACCCACAGGACACTTGTCACCTCGTTCATGATAACTTGTGTGCAGGACGCATCCTGTACGTTTTGGAGGGCATTTGTGTTAAAGAGAACAGCAGTTATGCTAATGTCTTACTTTCCTAACTCTCCCCAGCTTCCACAGGCTTGCTCTGATGTTATCCTACTGGTTCTCATACTATCTTAATGAGTGAGGTTCTGTTACTTCCATTCCATCAAGAAGAAATCTGCTTAAATAATTGGTTTCAGGTAAATAGAGATTATAACCCAGGTTGACTGAAGTCATATTTAGTATAGTGTTTACTATATGCTGTGACTACCTCCATGCTGAAATCTGTATCTCAGCAAAATCTGTTGACTACTGTAGATGTTAAGTTTGATACAAAGTCTTCTTAGATATTTCCCAAGTCAAATAATGTATTTTAAAGCTTATTTTTAGCCATTTTGTCAGGTTGGAATTTCAAGCATGCCTTGCATTACTTAAGAACAAATTTGAACTGATTATATAATTATGATAGGGAATGTTCTTTTGAATAGTGAATATTCATTTTGCACAGAAATAGTAAAAAATGGCTTATTTAACTAATGTGCACTTAGAGGACATAACCTCAATCAGGAGCAGACAACTAAATCAGTTTTGATACTGAAGTGCTTGAATTTATTTGGGTACCCTGGATACAGAGAATTGTTTTGGAAAATCTGAGTGCCTAGGCCTTCCTCCTGGACAAAGAATGTTCTTATTTATAAAACCAAACTGCCAGCACAGATTGGAGCCTATTTAACACATACAACATAGTATCATTCCTTGTTATAGTGATGTGTCAAGACAAGGAACAGGGGAAAAAAAAGTACTATCTCTGTGTATAATTTGTTACTTTAAAAATATAGGCAAGCCAGGATACTGTTAATTAAAATAAAGACACATATGTTTGGTCAAGCTATTAGCCTAATATGAAAAGCAGATCAAAAGTGCTTGTAAGGTTTAAAAAAATTTTTTTAATAACAAAGTCATATAAGAATGGGAGAAATGTTGTAAGGGAAATTGGAAACTTAATTTTCCCTGTCTTTTATCAGAGGAGTTTTTAGATTATAGTTATTTTGAAACCAAAAAATTTCAGTTTAAAAATAGAAGTTAAGAAATAGGAACAGATTGGAGTTTGGAGGGAAAAAAACTAAAGCGAAAAAGAGAAATATAACAGGAAGTCTCTGAACAGGGAATACTTGTGTTCAGTTTCTTCTCAAATTTCCTCTGGTTTATGTAGACAACCAGATTGGTGAAGACTTGAACTGAGTTCAGAACAATGAATCTTCACATTCTTTGAATTGTGAAAATTTGATGAAAACAATTAGATGAAAGCTATGGATAAGTGTTCCCGAATACTGAACATCTGTTTGCATACACATTTGTTTACAGTTGATTTCAGGGGGTTCATGGACCTCAGAAAAACTCCTAATTTGAGAGTGAATCAGAATCACTCATAGGGGTTGTCAGAATACAGATGCCTCAAGCCCTGCCCCTGCCACCTCAGGCCTCTTGTGAAGGACCACTCAGGTTCAGTTATGATTTGAATGGTTGATTCCTGAAGTTGGGGGTAGGTATTTTAATAACTAGTGTTGGTCTCTAATTGAGAGGTGTGCTTGTGTGATGGGCTTTTGTCTGCTGTAAGCGTCTCAACTGGGCTGAGTCCTCAGGAGGTAGAGCTCAGAGTCCTGGTTAGTAGCCTGTGGAGTTCGCACCACCCCAGGCCTGGTGTTGAGATCTGTGCTGAGAGGTGCAACCCTATTGATGGCCTATTCAGCTCTTCTGGGTCTCAAGCTACATCTTAAAGAAGAGCCTCATGGTTTGTTTTCAGAATTGTAGCCAGTGGTTCCTCCCTGTTATTGATTTTTATGTCATTTCATTTGTAAAGTGCTGGTTCTGTGCTAAATGCTAAAGCATTTAGCAAAAAAAAAAAAAAAAAAAAATCATAGCTTCTTGAGAAGCTGTGTTTATTCTGTTAGAAGTCATCTCTTCTAGGCTTCTGCCTTGTCCACAGTCCTGCTTTATGTTTACATTTCCTCAGCCATGCACCATTAGTCCAGCATCTGAGTTAATTGGTAATGTTGCACTCTCTAACTATGCACTTATGGAATCTCTACAACCATAAAATTAGCAAGTGGACCCATATACATAGTCATCAATTCACAGTAATTGGTCAGTTATATAGACGGTGGTTAAAATAGAGAATAGTATACGCACAGCCCATTTGAACTTAAAACATGCAAGTGCATTTGTTGGCCAATCTTTTGCTGTAAGTATGTCCCCTTGCTGGAATCCTTGCAAAAACCCGTTTGAACTGTATCACCAACCATTTCCAGTTTTGGTTTCTTAAGCAGAGCAAGAATTTGACACTTCCGAAGCAATCTGAGTGCAGAAAACCTCTAGATTTTAGTGATTCTGTTATTTTTTTTTTACAGTTACTTCACCCATGCTTAACGCAACAGTATTTAAAAATAGCACCTAGCTTTTTCTCGACTTGGTTTCTATAGAAAAGAGAACCCATTTTCTTTCTGTGTACAGATTTCATCATTTTACCTAAATTTTAACGAAATTATGTAATTTCAGTAGCTTGTACAACTGACATAAACTGGTTTGGGAACAAATCAAATGACTCCTGGTAAAAATATGACTAAAGTGGTAGCAGCAGGAGGGCACAGCTAGAGAAAATACTGTCAGTCCATCTGACAAGCTGGTGTTATATAGACAGATTAAGAGTGCTTCTGCTGTAATATATGTTAAAGAAAACGAAACCTGCACTATGTCCTAAAGTATGTTGGAGTTTATTTATAAGTGAATTCCTACAATGAGGAATTCTGTTACTTTTAAGAGGGTCTACACAGCGTTGCTGTATAGACTGAACGAGTAAAACTAGATCAGGTCAATTATGAGCAGAAGGTCAGTCTCTGCAAGGCTTTGTGGGATCAAACCCCAAGGCAAACATAGTTTTCTCCTTTGTGCTGTGCTTAGTTGCTCAGTGGTGTCTGACCCTGCGACCGCATGGACTGTAGCCCGCCAGGCTCCTCTGTCTGTGGGATTCTCCAGGCAAGAATACTGGAGTGGGTTGCCATGCCCTCCTCCAGGGGATCTTCCCAACCCAGAGATTGCACCCAGTTCTCCCACACTGAAGGTAGATTCTTTACTGTCTGAATCACCAGGAAAGCCTGTTTTCACCTTTACTGAAGCATTAATTTTTCTGTATTTAACAAAATTTATAGTAACAAATATTTATAGTTTCAAGGCTGCATGCCAATAATCTTTAGAATTATGAAAATAAACTTTCTATTTTATAGAAAAATTTAAACCTAACTTTATGATTTCAAGATATAGACTATATGCAGATTTAACTTAAAATTTATAACCAATATGTAGATATTTATTAGCCTTTTAATATAGTAAAACATGTTAATTTTTTACCTTCATAATCTCTAAATATTTTTATTGGAATATAGTTGATTTACAATGTTGTATTAATTTCTGCTGTACAGCAAAGTGAATCATTTATATATATATATGTATTTCCACTCTTTTTTTTTTTTTCCACTCTTTTTTAGATTCTTTTCCTATATAGGTCATTACAGAGTATCGAGTAGAGTTTCCTGGGCTTTACAGTAGGTCCTTATTAGTTATTTATTTTATATATAGTAGTGTGTATATGTCAATCCTAATCTCCTAATTTATCTCTTCCCCACTTTTCCCCTTGGTAACCATGTTTTTGTTTTTGTTTTTGTTTTACATCTGTGACTCTTTTTCTGTTTTGTAAATAAGTTCACTGTTATCATTTCTTTTTTAGATTCCACATATAAGTGATATTATTTATTTGTCTTTCTCTGACTTACTTCACTTAGCTGTGATAATCTCTAGGTCCATCCATGTTGCTAAAAAAGGCATTATTTAATTTTCTTAATGGCTAAGTAATATTTCATTGTATATATGTACCAAAACAAATGTTAATTTTGAATGAAATATCTTAAATTCTCAACAAGCTTGCTTGCTTTCAAAATGCTTTCTTGGAAACTTCCCCGGTGGTCCAGTGGTTAAGACTCTGTGCTCCCAATTCAGGGGGCATGAGTTCAACTGCTGGTCAGGGAACTAAGATCCTGCATGCCCAGTGGTACAGCCAAATAACAGACAAACCCATAACAACGGAAAAAAATAACAAAAACAAAAAACTCCCCAATGTTTCTTAAAGTTTCTCTCAGAATTCCTGCTAAGCTATTTGTCATCTCTTTTACTTGAATTTGAATCAAAGACATTTAAGTTTGATAACAATTTATTTCCACTGAAATAAATAAATAGTATTTGTATTTAGCTAGATTCAGATATTACTATAAATCCCTGCTAGTAAATTTCCCTACTTTCTTCCAAAGTAGTAAAAAAAAAAAAGTTAAAGTTATCCTTAATCCTAAGAATTCTATTATGTTCTTTCCTCGCTGACATTTAAATCAATGTAAAAATGTCTCTTGGAATCACTTCTGTGGGGGACTGCAAAAGAAGCAAAACACATTGTGTCCTCACAAGGCTTGTAATCTGGTTCTAGAAACAAGATTGACTCATTCGAAACAAATTATAACAAACATCTGTTGTTATTTAGTCGCTGCATCGTGTCCAACTCTTTGTAACCCCATGAGCTGCAGCATACCAGGCTTCCCGGTCCTTCACTATCTCCCGGAGTTTGCTCAAACTCATGTCCATTGACAGTGATGCCATGCAACTATCTCATCCTTTAGCACCCCCTTCTTCTCCTGCCTTCAGTCTTTCCTAGCTTTAAGGTCTTTTCCAGTGCTTTTCCAGTGCTTTTCCCATCAGATAGCTAAAGTATTGAAGCTTCAGTTTCAGCATCAGTCTTTCCAATGAATATTCAAGGTTGATTTCATTTGATCTCCTTGGTGTCCAAGGGACACTCAAGAGCATTCTCCAGCATCACAGTTTGAAAGCATCAATTCTTCGGTGCTCAGCCTTCTTTATGGTCCGGCTGTTACATCCATACAAGACTACTGACAAAGCTATAGCTTTGACTGTATGGAGCTTTGTTGGCAAAATGATGTCTCTGCTTTTTAATACACTGTCTAGGTCTGTCATAGATAAACCTATGACAAACAAACATCTGATTAGTTATACAATGAGAAGTATAAGCAATAGTTGCTGAAGCACCTGCTCTGTATAGTTTATTTTGTGTATCGTAGAGGCTTGAGTGATTAAGACATTCGGGAGCACTAGGTGGGACGAAAACGATCCTGACGAGTAAGTGGAATTCGAACTGACTGGGGAATAACAGAGAGAATTCTGGTTAGGAGGAAAGAGGCCTGGCCTGACACTTTAGGGACAAGATGCTCTCAGGAAACAGACTAAAGAGTAGGATCTGTTTGTGTCCTTCTGGTCTTTATCTGAGCATTTCCTAACTTCCTTGAATCTTGTCCTGGCAATGGATTGTCTTTGGTTACACTTCTTTTCTTTCCTTATGGGAGAATCTCCATAAGACCAATGGTCTGTTCTAGCCTATCATCCAATCCCTGATGCCATGGCCCGGGAAAGGGTGTGGGGATACATTTAGAATTATGATAGCCATCTTTTACCCAGTGCCTTTTAGGGACCTGTATCAGTCAGGATAGGATAGGTTATGCAGTAACGAACATCCTCAAAATTTCGGTAGGTTAAAAGAAAAAATATTTATCACTCATATAGTGTTTTCATTGTGGGTTGGTGGGAATGAGAGGCAAGATCTCATCTTCTTGCTATCATTCAGAGACTCAGGCTGCCCTTGTCTCAACTTAGATATACCATTGCCATTCATCAGAAAGGCTTAAATCTTTTCTAATCCTTCTGTTTAACTCACTGAATATTTGTCATGTATGACATTTGCAGAGCCACTGGAGAAATTTTTTAATGTGTTCCACATCTTAGGGATAAAGAATTTCCTGAGTTTGTTACCCATTGCATCAGTGAGTGTGTTAGTGCAAGACACCCATTGTGGTTTTTACCTGGGAATCCCTTCTAAGTTGCTATTGGGTAGACAATGGCTATCTTAATAGGAAAACTAGACATGGCGAAGATGAAGCACTTGAACCCGGGATGGAGGCAGCATCGTCTAGCAGAGTAAGGATGCAACGAGCAGCCTAGAGCCCTGCCTCCTCCTACCTGTGTGGCCTGTGTGTCACTTCAGTTCTCTGAGCTTCATTTTCTTCACGTATATTATTAATATAAAGGAGTTGGTCTAGATCACCCTTAAGTTCTCTTTGAATACAATGGTTCTCTGCTAGTATGAAACAAATAAAATTTAAGGCTAGAGATAGTTTCTGTCCTCTGAAGTCTGTAGCCTGCTTGTTTTTAAAGCTCTTCCTTGTTGGTGGAAGTTTGTTCTTCTTTGATGCAAGGAGGTGTTAGTCCTCCTTGCCTGTACATTTGAGAAATATAGTCAGAATTTCTCATCAGCTTAGATCGGCTGTATTTATTTGCACGATTTGTCCCCTTTAGTCTTGTTACTCAGTCTGATATGGAGAAAGGAGACAGGGCTGAGGTCAGATAACACTTGGGCAGTTTCACTTCTAATCTTGGAGAGTCCCACTCTTGTTTGCCAAAGAATTCTCAGTTCAGAGTCACAAAACCAGCAATAACTGACCTCTGAAGAGGTCTGCTTCCTTCAGCAATTCTTCATGTTCCCGAAAAGGGCCACTTAATGATAAAGACTGTAGATCTTTCCCTCCATTTAGGTTTGAAGCTTAAAGTGCTTTTGGTTCCAGAGTTGTCCAGCCAGCTCTCTCTCTGCCTTGTTTTATACTGCTGGCAGCCTTCCACAGATGAAAAAGAAACATTTATTGGGCTGGTTCTACTTGTCAGGCACTATAACTTACAGTGCACTCAGACAGAAAAATGTTCTATAAATATAGAATCATGTGAGGAATGTCCCAGAACCAGAGTCTTATCTCTGATTGCCAGCAGGATTCACTCAGGCTACCAGATACTATATCATAATCAAAAAGACCAAGGCCAGAGAATGGCAATATGGACAATATGCGACACAGACAATACGAAGATGACAAGTTAGTTAATAGTGAATGAACGTACACTTAAAACTGAGAAATGCATATATGCATACATACACACGTACAAGCACACATACATCTGTTGTGTGCAACCGATGGCTTATATACAGTGGGATGTGACAGCCTCATCAGGAAACTGATGATACCCTTGGACCGTGGTGTGTGATTTTTCTAGTGTCCTGAACCCACTTTCTTTTTCCCTCACGTTCACCGTGGCTGTCCTCCTCATGGTAGAGCACCTTGTCTTGCTTGCTCCATCCTTTTCCAAAGAAGACTGGAGGATACCCGAGCGTCATCCAGCGTCCCTGGCTGACTTTCAGGGACGGCTTGGGTCCCATCCATGTGTTGTGCCACTTGCAGCTGCTCTTCCCTGCATCAGCCTGCAGGGTGGCTACTGGATGCTGCAGCTCTGCACCTCAGATGTGGCCTCTGGGATGCATTTTTTTTGCCGTGCATCCCATCCCAATGCACTTGGTGATGCTGGGTGACACATTTTAATTCTTTGTAGTAATAAGATTCATGTCTTGTTGAGGCTCTGGAACTCAAACACTTTCCCTGTGAAACTGCTCAGCAGCACTGAGCTTTACCACTGACAGGCTGTCTGCTCAACATTGTGCCACAGAACCTTGTAAGAGGCTCCAAGGCTGAAAGGCTAAGAGGGCCTCTGCTTGTCTATGACTGCCAGCAGCAGGATCAGACTGAGGGAACCTGTGGGGAGACTTGTGGTTTGGCACGAGGTTGAGGACTCATGTGGGCTGAGAGCTGCTGAAGAGTCCTGGGTCACTTTATGGACAACCCTGGGACCTAGGTAAACGTGTGGGGAGTACGGAGATCTGCTGTGCAGGTGTGAGAGGAGAACCCTTTTTCCTCTCATGCCCCTCTTTTCTAGTTTCCCTTCTCCATTCTTCTCCCCACCCTCTGCTAACTCCACATCTCCTTTGGCTTTGGCAGCTACTCAGGATCCTAGGATCCTTGAAATGGGTTTATAGGGACCTTCCATCCTGAGATGCTAATATTTTTGAAACTGGTAAATCTTTGGGGGATATTAACTGGCTGGAGTTTTCAAACTAAAGTAAATCCATGATCTCATAACAGATTGATGTTGATTCAGATGATGTTAAGCTTCTAGGACTTTGAATCTCAAGAGGTGTAGG
The DNA here is from genome assembly GCF_014754425.2 of Oryx dammah. Taxonomy (NCBI): domain Eukaryota; kingdom Metazoa; phylum Chordata; class Mammalia; order Artiodactyla; family Bovidae; genus Oryx; species Oryx dammah. Next base: position 27,386,415 of record NW_024070188.1, read on the forward strand.
TAACTTATATGTTTTTAATGCAGTGTGTGTGTGTGTGTGTGTGCGTGCGTGCACATGCACACATACAAGGGAGGGAGAGAGAATTCTTAAAAATGTGATAGATGCTGTTTCCACATTCCTATTTTCTTTCTTAGACAGTCTTCTATACTTTTACCTTGTAAGACAAATGAAACTCTGCCTTCCTTTACATGGTTGATACGTAACCCTGGTAAGATCCATGATTGATGTTTGAGTGCCTACGGGGTATGCAGATGTTATATAGTTTCTCTGTCATGAAAACAAAAACCTCTGCATTTCACTCAATCTACTCCAGGAGTTTGGCTTCTCTTTGTATCGTCCTATGATAAAAACCTAAAATACATTATATGTTTTATTCTCTTCACTACCCCTTTCTGTGTATCAGTCTCACCCAGACGTGAGCTATTTTGCCACACACAGAAAACATAGTGAATTTAAAGATGTCAGTTTAAAAATGAAACCCAACTCAAATTTGGCATTTCTTTCCAACTTACCAAGATAACTTGGAGAATAAATCTAGAACTGAAAATTTATTCCTTCTTGTCCTTTTATTTTATTTAGAAAATTTTCTTCCTAAAAGTTATCAGGGCCTGCTTGAATGATAGTGCATTTTTTTCTTGTCAGAGTTGATTTCATTTCTGGTTCCCTTGCTTCCCAGCCTACACTCTGTGTAATGTTGCAGAGGCGGCAGATTGATGGGGAAAGGATTCAGAATGTGCTCTGGATTTGGGTTTCAGTATGTGTGCTGTCTGCTGCCAGAGACATTTAGCAGATGGACTTGGGGAGGTGGGACTGGGCCTGGATGAGGTGGGGGCCTCAGGGTAAGAAGCCCTTTATGAGCTGGGCTGGCTCTGCCTTTTCCATTTAGCTATTAAGACCCTGGGCCACTATGAAGTCTATCACAAGATAAAAGAGACTCAGCTTTTTGTTGTTGCTGTCTTTCACTTTCAGCAGTTTGATTATGATGGGTATGGGCGTGGATTTCCTTGTGCCTTTCTGATAGGGGTTTGCTGAGCTGCTTGAATCTTTAGGTTTATATCTGTTGTCAGATTTGGGAATCTTTTAGCCAATATTTGTTTCTGTACCTCATTCTTTCTCTTCCTCCACTGGGATCCCAATAACTGAGTGTTAGACCTCTTGATATTGTCCCACTGGTCCCTGAGGTTCTTTTCATTTCTTTTTCAAATCATTTTTCTCTTTGTTGTTCAGATTGGATACTGTCTATTTATCGTGTTCAAGTTCACTGACTCTTTCTTTGTGATATATTCTTTCTGCTATTGAGTCCATCCACTGAGATTTTTATTTTGGTTATTGTATTTTTCAGGTCTAAAATGTCCTTTTGGCTCTTTATATATCCTGTTTCTTTGCTGAGACTTTCTATCTTTCCATTGGTTTCAAGAGTGTATACTCCTCTTACTTCTTGGAGTGTTTCTGTAATAGTTGCTTTTCAGTTTTTGTCAAATAATTCCAGGATCTGCATCATGTCATTGGCAATTGTCGATTGTCTTTTCTCCGCACCAATTGGGATTTTCCTGATTCTTCAAAGCTGAGTAGTTTTGAGTTATATCCTTTCGTGTGTATAATATCATGGAGGCTTCTGTTGTTCAGTTGCTCAGTCATGTCCAACTCTTTGCGACCCCATGGACTACAGCCTGCCAGGCTTCCCTGTCTTTTACCATCTCCCAGAGTTTGCTCAAACTCACGTCCATTGAGTTGATGATGCCATCCACCCATCTTGTCTTCTCTTGTTCCCTTCTCCTTCTGAGTCTCTGAGTTATGTTTAAATACTATAGATAATGTCCACATATCAATATTTGTTTTTCCAGGTAGTTGAGCTGGTTGGGTTCAAGTCTCAAGTTCCAGCCAGCCTTTTATGAATTAAGATTTCACTATCAGTTGTCATTCTGTTTTAAAATTTTTGCAGTGTTCTTCGGATCTGTCTCACATGCATTACACCCAGTGGCCAGACTCGGACCCGGTGCAGGTCTGTCTGTTAGCCTGGTTCTCCAAGTCTTTGATCTGCTAACAGATGCACATGTGCATGCACGTATCTAGGAGTCTCGGGATGGGGGAAGGGATTTGTTCTAGCACGCCTTCAGATAAACCGAAATCTGTGGATGCTCACGTCTCATACAGTGATGTACTACCTTTGGCCCCCGGTATCCCCAGGATTCTGTATCCACAGATACTGAAGTGAAAGTGAAAGTAGCTCAGTTGTATCCAACTCTTTGTGACCCCATGGACAATACAATCCATGGAATTCTCCAGGCCAGAATACTAGAGTGGGTACCCTTCCCTTCTCCAGAGGATCTTCCCAACCCAGGGATTGAACCCAGGTCTCCCACATTGCAGGCAAGTTCTTTACCAGCTGAGTCACAAGGGAAGCCCAAGAATACTGGAGTCGGTAGTCTATCTTCTCCAGCTGCTGCTGCTGCTGCTGCTAAGTCACTTCAGTCGTGTCTGACTCTGTGTGACCCCATAGACGGCAGCCCGCCAGGCTCCTCCGTCCCTGGGATTCTCCAGGTAAGAACATTGGAGTGGGTTGCCATTTCCTTCTCCATTGCATGAAAGTGAAAGTGAAGTCACTCAGTCGTGTCTGACTCAGCGACCCCATGGACTATAGCCTACCAGGCTCCTCCGTCCATGGGATTTTCCAGGCAAGAGTACTGGAGTGGGTTGCCATTGCCTTCTCCATCTTCTTCAGCAGATCTTCCCAATCCAGGAATCGAACCAGGGTCTCCTGCATTGCAGGTGGATTCTTTACCAACTGAGCTATCAGGGCTGATATTGATATTGAGGTCTGACTGCATTATCTAGTTTCCTGTGTTTCTGAACCTCTGGCTAGAAAGGTTAGAGTTTAGTTACAACACCCTTCCTGTGACTATGTGCAAGTCCAAAGTCAAGCTGTTTGAGAAGAGAGAAAATACTCAACGAGGTTTTTCCCCTGCCCTCTTGGGGCCACAGCCTCAGATCAGAGAGGAGATTTCCCTTTCCTAAGAGTTTTAGGTGCTTGCAGACTCCTCTGTGGCTTCCACTACAGTGGGATTGCCTGGAGTTCGGGTGCTAGAATGGAGGGAAGGAAATACAAGAAGAGGGGGAAATAGGGGATCCTCCTACTTTCTCTGAGCACTAGGAGACCCTTGCCCCCTTGAGCCTGAGCTAGAGGGCCTCTCTGGAGCTCTTGGTCTGCGCAGATGTCTACCTCCAGTGTGAGACCACCTTGAGTGGGGACACGGGGGGGATGCCAGAAGGAAAACAGTGGTGCCCTTACTGCTGCTTCCTGGCACTTTGAATTCTGGTCTTCTTTCTCAGCCCCTGCCAGTATTTACTTTTCAGATTTCTCAAATAGCTGCTTTAGTGTGTTCTGTCCAGGTTTTATTGCTGTATTCACTGCCAGACACAGGGTGGGGGTGTGCTTACCCATGTTATCCAGAACTGAAACAGATTTTTTTTTTGTAACAAAATTTTTGCATGGGGAACCTGAATTTTAAATGTGTGTAACTGACCCTTACTCTTTCTGAAGCAGGACCCATTCTGAGAGAAAGATCAATGACATGAAGCTGGGGGGAGGGACCTGTGAGCTGCCACCCAGAGACTCTGAGAATCACACTTGAGTGAAGTCCTAGAAGCTATGAATATCCCAGGGCATCCCAGAAAGGCCGTGGCTGGTGCTCACACGCTCCCCGTGTGTCTGGATGTCTGCTCTGCCCAGGTCCCATTCTGTGCCTCCCCTTCCCCCAACAACTCCCCCAACTCCCCTTCTCCTTCTAAAAAGGAACAATTTCCTTCAATCTTTGTTTCCTGCCCGCTAACAGATGCTCTTAATTAGCACAAAATTGCTAAATAAATAGATTTTGCTTGTTTTGAGTTTGTTTTTTTTCCAGAAAGCTTAGGCGTTCCAACATTAACTCATTGCACACTCTCAGCGTATTGTTTAGTTTGAGTCAAGGACTCACAACCTTGTTCTTTTCCACAGGCACAACCATAATGCAGAAAATCAATTGTTAGCTATCTCTCACAACAGAAAATTGCTGTTTCTAAAACCTTTCAAGAGCTTACTAGCTATGGGGAATGTGAATTTGAGAGTACCGAAACTTGGCAAAAATACCCTAGACACTCTACCAATTACCATTCACAATAAAGAAACTGATCATTTAAATCACTTATCATACAATGTCATCCCCAAAGAGCTATAGCGTTGAGACACAGAGGAATGGACCATTAGACTCTTTCTTTGGTTTTTATTTCAAAAGAAAGTAAAAATATATATGTATGCTTGTCTAAAACTTGCTTGTACAACTGGTGGTGGCACTGTTGCTAGTTTGACAATTTCTGTGTGGCCTACGTGAGGTCATTCATGGGTGTGGAAGAAATGGCTTGTGAAGAAGGAAGCTGTTATGCCAAATTTCAAGGCAAAGAAAGCTTTTGCACAAGACAGAATCGATGATTCTCTTTTCAGGTCGTGGGTGGGTTTGCTTTTATATGTGTATATATATTTTAATGCAACCAGTTTTGCTTGGGGCTTATGGTCTTGAATTAATATATTTCTATTATGTGCATATGTGTAGGCCGGTAGGCAAAAGAGTATTTTAAAAGATTGCTTTATTTTTTGCATTATCTTTTAATAGTGAAACCTTGGAATTCAGTTTCTTTGGCTTGAAAGAATCATTTTCCTTTTTCCAGAAACAAATTTGATGGTGAAGTCATAAATTATAAAAATATGTGAAAGCCTCACGGTTGTGCTTGTTGCAGTTTTAGAGCCAGATCCATTATCTCTGTGCACCGACTTGGGCTGACTCAGCAATCGCTTTTTACCCTTTGGGAAGAGACTCTCAGATGTCTGCAAAATAGCCCCCAAACAACATGAGTTAGCTGTGTATAGAACCCTTTGCTTAATGTTAATTTTTTGGAAATTTTTTCTCTATAATCAAACCATTTCCCCTCGTTAGAAGAAGCCAGTTCACTTTGCAATGCGTGTTTCCTGGAGGAAGAGCCAGATAAATCCTTCGCAGACAAAAGTGGGTGGGGGCTGCTTCGTTTCCTCAGAAATCTGGGTCCCTGCCTTTCCTGGGATGCTTATCTCTGTTGAAGGAGGTGCTCCTTTGTATGACTGGCCTCGTGGTTTCTGTATGGGGCAGGACCATGGATTGCAGAGGAACTGAGCAACCCCCTGGCTCCACCCTTGCAAGGGCTCAGGAGCCTGACCACTTCTCTGTGGCAACACATTGTGTAGGCTCCGTTTGACACTTCAGCTCAAGCCTGTTGGGGACAGATGAATCTGCCCCAATCCCCAGTGACAATACCTCCACCACCTTCTGCTTAAGCTGCTCCGTTACTGATCTGAAGAGGAAGTGGAGGCAACAGAGGGGACCAGGAATCTACCTTCCCACCCACTGGGGGTGATGGGGGTAGCCTTGTCTGGTCACTTGATATTTGGAGCACATGGATAACAGTGTACTTTGGCATTTAGGGAGTTGTTTGGAGAATTGTTTCTTTTTAAAAGAAAAAAAATTTTTGTTTTTGCCTTGTTGTAGGAAACAGTGTTTTAAGGTGCTCCAAGAATTCTGTTTGTGGGATTTCTTTGTTGTTGTTGTTGTTTTCTTTGTTTGTGGGATTTCTGATGGACAAATATTGATGTGTGCACTGGAGAATTAAGACAAATGATAATTGAAAGAGATGATAAAAGCTAGTGGTTTCCTTGGGGAAATAATCACAAATTGCTGTCAGGCTGATTCCAATGAGAATATTACTTTATGTGAAATGTTTTTTAAACAGCTCAACCAAAGCATTAAGCCAGAGCACTTCTGAGGGCATCTCTCTGCTGTATATTTCTGTTATATCCCCACCTGAGACCCCTCAACTTATTCACTGTTCCAGTTCTCGCGTTTAGCTTTGCCATGGTCAACACTCAGTGGAACTGAGAATTATCAGATAGCAAGATGGATATAACTTGTGGATTCTTAAGATAATTGTATAGTTTTATCATATTGAGTCACTCCCCCCCATAGATTCACTATTATTGATCCAGAATGTTACCTTTGTGTGTTAGCCCAGGTTAAGTGTGTTAGCCCAGGTTATGTTTAAAGTGTCTCTTTAATGAGAATTTTGGGCTTCTCCCATTGGAGACTGCTTCCCCTGATCTATATTTGTATTTTCTGGCATTTGTTTTGGATTGGCACTTGGATCCTTCATCTCTCTTGTAACACCATTGTGCCTATAGAGATTTCAGTCAGAGCTCTTGCGGAACTTTGTTGCATTGATTGGTTTACACAGCTGTGTCCTATATTAAATTGTAACCCAGATCCTGGCACAAGGCACAAATGACCACTGAATGAGTGAGTGATTCCCTGGTCAAGTCTCAATGCCTCTTTCCAAAGGATGCTGTGCGGGAGACCTTTCACTTGCCTTTCCAGGTCCACTCTCCATCTCGATCCCCTACTCCGTGCCCCAGTAGGCTGACCTGTGGACCAACCACAGCCTCCCGCTTCTTTAGCTTCTCCTTCCATTTGACAGTTAGGGTGAGTATGTACTTTCATAGGGTTGTATGTGATAGGGTTGGCTGTATTTCTATTAAACACCTTCTCCATACAGTTTCCCTCTATGGGTTCCACAAATTCCACCCCCCTTCCCTGCTCCTTCCTGCTCAGTATTTGGAAGGGCTCCCTGGTGCTACCAGCTACAGGTATTGCATTACTCCTTATTGATTTCCTAAACTCTTTCTTCATGAGGAACGCTGGGCTGGATGAAGCACAAGCTGGAATCAAGATTGCTGGGAGAAATATTAATAACCTCAGATATGCAGATGACACCACCCTTATGGCAGAAAGTGAAGAAGAACTAAAGAGCCTCTTGGTGAAAGTGAAAGTGGAGAGTGAAAAAGTTGGCTTAAAGCTCAACATTCAGAAAGCTAAGATCATGGCATCCGATCCCATCACTTCATGGCAAATAGATGGAGAAACAGTGGAAACAGTGACAGACTTTATTTTGGGGGGCTCCAAAATCACTGCAGATGGTGACTGCAGCCATGAAATAAAAAGATGCTTACTCCTTAAAAGAAAATTTATGACCAACCTAGATAGCACATTAAAAAGCAGAGACATTACTTTGTCAACAAAGTTGAGTCAAGGCTATAGTTTTTCCAGTAATCATGTATGGATGTGAGAGTTGGACTATAAAGAAAACTGAGCACCAAAGAATTGATGCTTTTGAACTGTGGTGTTGGAGAAGACTCTTGAGAGTCCCTTGGACTGCAAGGAGATCCAACCAGTCCATCCTAAAGGAGATCAGTCCTGAATATTCATTGGAAAGACTGATGTTGAAGCTGAAACTCCAATACTTTGGCCGCCTCATGTGAAGAGCTGACTCATTGGAAAAGACCCTGATGCTGGGAAAGATTGAAGGCAGGAGGAGAAGGGGAAGACAGAGGATGAGATGGTTGGATGGCATCACCGACTCAATGGACATGAGTTTGAGTAAACTCCAGGAGTTGGTGATGGACAGGGAGGCCTGGCGTGCTGCAGTCCATGGGGTCGCAAAGAGTTGGACACGACTGAGTGACTAAACTGAACTGAAACTCTGCCTGCACCTTTGTAAATAGTCTCTCTACTAAATTCTTCCCATCGTATCCTGCTGGGACCTGACCGACATTTCCCAACTCACCCAGATGACAAAGTTCTTTGTAACCTAGATATCATAATCTGTGTCTCTTGCATTATTTCAAGTAAACACTCTCTTCTAGGATGGTCTACAACCAAATCAGGGTCAGATAGAGCAGGGGTCAGCAAGCTCCAGCCTTGCAGGCCAAATCCAGCCTGCCAGCTGTTTTTGTAAACGGAGTTTTATTGGAGCACTTACTGTCTTTGGCTGCTTTTGAGCTACAACAGGTGATGTGGAATTGCAGCAGAAACTGTATGGCCTGCAAAGACTAAAGTATTTGCTGTTTGACCTCTTATAGAAAAAATTTACAGATCCCTGATTTAGAGGAAAACCATAACGTGAAAACTTCATTGTTTTCATCAAAAGGCTCCTGGTCAGGCACTAGGGTACTTGTCAGGATCCCATGAGACTGACGTGGGGAGTTTGAAACCCCAGGCCTGGACAAACTTGCAGGCAGCTTTGTGTTGCTGTGCTGACAGCAGCAGCAACCTGGAAAATCATTCTTTGTCATTAGATGCAAAAGGAGTGTAACCAAGCAAAGCTAAGAGGCATTTGTACTTAAATGTGTCCGTAATTTATGATTTCATAATTAATAATTTCCCGGAAAGAATGGCTTTCCCTAATGTTTCATCATTTCTCTATCAAGCTTATTTTGTATATATCTGTCTCCCCCACCAGACTGTGAGTGCCTCTCAGGAAGTTCTGGGTTTTATTCATATGGGTGTCAACTAGTGCCTGGCACAGAGTAGCTGATGCTCAATAAATATTGTTTGACCAAGTGGTAATCAACAACTAATTTAGAGACGGAAAAAAGAAATAGGGGGGTGGGACTCATTAACTGGGAAGATTTATTACTTAATGTTCTCAGACTCTCTCTGGCTGGAGTCTCTGCCTCCTCAGCCTTCATAAACAAGAACAGCTATATGAAAAGCCTATTTCCTAAGAAAAGGTGCCCCTCAGGGCAGACTGACTATATAATTTGCAGGGTTCAGCACAGAATAAAAATGTTGAGCCTCTTTTTAAAAATTAAAGTTTCAAGACAGTGTCAGCACTGAGACAAACACAAGCCCATCTAAGAATGTACAACTTGTGTGCCTATGAAACTGGCCCTGTGCTGAGGATTCCTGAGGAAGAGACAGCCTGTGGGTGATCGGTGAGGGTTCTTTCGGTCCAGAGGACTGCAGGGTGCTCTGCCACTGTCTGTCTGGCTGCTGAGACTGTGGACTCTCAGGACGTGGTACAGTGATATGAGTCTTATAATGCCTAACCTGGAACAATGCTTTATCACTTACATAGTGTCTGCGTTTATCTCAGACCCACATGCCAGAGTGTACTGTGCTTCCCCAAGCACACACACTTGGCTTGACACTGACGAATCAGCCTTGCCCTTCATTCTTTCTGCTTTCTGTTTAATCCCAAGTCACCTAGGCCACCCCATTTAGGGGCAAAAAATATATATGTACTAAAGTGCCCCGTTTCCAAGGCAATGCCAAAGAATTGTACAAACTACCGCACAATTGACTCATCTCACACACTAGCAAAGTAGCACTCAAAATTCTCCAAGCCAGGCTTCAATAGTACATGAACCGTGAACTTCCAGAGGTTCAAGCTGGATTTAGAAAAGACAGAGGAACCAGAGATCAAATTGCCAACATCTACTGGATCTTTGAAAAAGCAAGAAAATTCCAGAAAAACATCTACTTCTGCTTTATTGACTATGCCAAAGCCTTTGACTGTGTGGATCACAACAAACTGTGGAAAATTCTTCAAGTGATGGGAATACCAGACCACCTGACCTGCCGCCTGAGAAATCTGTATGCAGGTTAAGAAGCAATAGTTAGAACTGGACACGGAACAACGGTCTGGTTCCAAATCGGGAAAGGAGTATGTCAAGGCTGTATATTGTCACCCTGCTTATTTAACTTATATGCAGAGTTCATCATGTGAAATGCTGGGCTGGATGAGGCACAAGCTGGAATCAAGATTGCTGGGAGAAATATCAATAATCTTAGATACGCAGATGATACCAAACTTATGGCAGAAAGCAAAGAACTAAAGAGCCTCTTGATGAAAGTGAGAGAGGAGAGTGAAAAAGTTGGTTTAAAACTCAACATTCAGAAAACTAAGATTATGACATTCAGTCCCATCACTTCATGGAAAGTAGATGGGGAAACAATGGAAACAGTGACAGACTTTATTTTTCTGGGCTCCAAAATCATTGCAGATGGTGACTGCAGCCATGAAATTAAAAGACGATTGCTCCTTGGAAGAAGAGCTATGACCAACCTAGATAGCGTATTCAAAAGCAGAGACATTTCTTTACCAACAAAGGTCTGTCTAGTCAAGGCTGTGCTTTTTCCAGTGGTTATGTATGGATGTGAGAGTTGGACTATAAAGAAAGCTGAGCACTGAAGAATTGATGCTTTTGAACTGTGGTGTTGGAGAAGACTCTTGAGAGTCTGTTGGACTGCAAGGAGATCCAACCAGTCAATCCTAAAGAAAATCAGTCCTGAATATTCACTGGAAAGACTGATGCTGAAGCTGAAACTCCAATATTTTGGTCACCTGATGGGAAGAACTGACTCGTTGGAAAAGACCCTGATTCTGGAAAGATTGAAGGCAGGAGGAGAAGGGGACGACAGAGGATGAGATGGTTGGATGACATCACTGACACGATGGACATGAGTTTGTTTGAGCAAGCTCTGGGAGCTGGTGATGGACAGGGAAGCCTGATGTGCTGCAGTCCATGGGGTCGCAAAGAGTCAGACACAACTGAGCGGCTGAAGTGGACTGAGTGGCTGAAGTGACCTGAACGGAAAGTGCCCCAGTACTAGTCTGTTCAGATGTTTCTTTTTGGGTGACAGACAGTTCTTGCCATAATACCTGTCTTAGTCTCCTCTGGCTGCCGTCACAAAATACTACAGACTGGGTGGCTTGTAAGCAACAGAAATTTCTTGCTCACTGTTCTGGAGGCTGGATGTTCAAGATTAGTGTGCCAGCATGGCTGGATCCTGGTGAAGGTCCTCTTTGAGGCTGCAGATGGCTGCCTTCCTGCTCTGTCCTCACATGGTGGTAGGGCCCAGGGAGCTAGCGCACTAACCCTATTCATGAAGGCCCCACCCTCATGATGTAAGCACCTCCCAAAGTCCCACCTCCTAGTATGATCACATTGGGCATTAGGATTTCAACACAGGAATTTTGGTGGTGGGGACACACCTTCAAACCATTGCAACATCTGATTGGAGAATAATGTGTGTACATGATCCTTGTTTTGTCCCCAGAACCCTTCCTGCAAAGTGGTTAAGATGGGCTCCTGAACCCCACTTTATGGTGAGGAAGGGGGCAGGGGAGGGTTGTATACATGAATGATCCCCAGAACCCTCCCCTGCCCACTTCTTCACCACAAAGTGGGGTTTGGGAGCCCATCCTAACCACTTTGCAGGAAGCTCTGTGCCAAGACTCCCAAAGTCTTTCCTCACATGAGATGTTCACCCTGCCATCTGCTGGGGCTTCTCCTTGCCCAGGCCCCTGCCCTTCCCCATCCTACACCCTGCACCGTACTCTGTCCTTGGGATCATAGTGAGTCTCCTGGAGGTTTCCAGTGGTAACCACTATAGGTGGGGAACTTGAGCTCTAGAAAGGATTTCATGACTAGACCTTCCTTTTGACTGGAGGTATCCCCAGTTTTGATTCTTCTAGATCACCACTACTTTCCTCCAACCCTTCATCTACTCTACCCTCGCCACAAAAGGAGGCTTAGGGTTCTGATCACTCTGCTCCTGGGGGCTCCTTGCATCTTCTGCTGAAAGTTGGAGGTTGTCTTGCAGTGCTAGAAGGCCACCATTGCCAGCCCTGGTGGTGCAAGCTCCAAGGTCTGTTGGCAGATGCATGGGTGCAGACAACAAGGGCACTGAAGTCTGGAATACCCAGTGGCGCCCCTTCTCCTCCCCCTCATTTCTCTCTGCTAGGGGCAGGGGGTACCCAAGTACCCTGAGGATTCAGGTATTATGGTGTCATGAACACAGAACAGGCCCTTAGGAGGCACCTATTTCTGAAGCTGTAACCCATAGACCGTGGAGGTTTTTTCCACAATGGGGAGAAGCTCCAGGTAATACAAAGCTGCAACTGAGAGAGCCTGATGGGGTCAAGTGGAGTTTGCCTTTGATCCAGAAGCTCGAGACAGACATCCCATCTGGCTTTTGCAGTTTCCTGCTTAAGTTGGTAGCTGGGCTTTCTCAGGCCTCATTTGTCTCCCTGTGACTGATGTGGCCTTCATGACAGCAGCCCCAAACCACCTCCCTGCTGCTCAAGAGCGGCCGTGTCTGCTTTGCAGGCTGCAAACAGTCTTACCTTCCTAATACTCTGCACCCTTCCCGCCCCCACCCTAACCTCCTGCTCCTTTTCACACTAACCTATGTTTTCTCTTCGCAGGGTCCCCGGTGGCAAATAGACCTCCAGCCTTGGGCAGGCCCTGCTCGCTCCCTGGATGAAGAAGCCTTGAGGTTCCTGAGATACATCAGCACCATTCAGGTTGTGTTTCAAGCACAAGTGGGTTTGGAAACTGTAAAAGATGCCAGTTGCCCCCTTTAAAGGATTTGTCAATAAGGGTCTGGGAAGTTTCTCAGTGCCTCCTGATAGATGCTTGATAGGGACAGTTTCTGAGGCCTTACTGCTTAAATATATCTGCTCACCTAAAGGCAGATAATAGGTGCCTTCCATCTGCTTTGGCATCTTATCCCTTCCAGGAGTATCATCACCCCGAGATGTTTTAATGATTCATTGCAATGTGTTTTAAAGATCCACTTTAGAAAATTGCTTTGGGAAACCATTTGAAGTGACAGATTCTTGCCCTTGAGTAGGCAGTCCAGTGTGTCACAAACCAAAATCATCATCTGGAGATTCAAGTCCCAATTTGGAGAAATCTGCCTTTTCACTTTTCTGCCACAGAAGGTTGGCAGACAGAGTCGCGTTAGGCCAGAGAGCCAAGGAGACTTCGCAGGCAGTGAGAAGAGAAGCTAATGAATCCGAAGGCTCTCTGTTCCTGGGCCCTTTAAATCATTACTGAACACCGCCTTCATCAGTGACTTAACACATTGTGGCAGCTCCTGCCTGGTGCCCCGAGTGGGCAGAGACCCTTAATTAAGGAGAGTCCATGGCTCTTGACACATTAATCAGGAGGTTCCATTCTTCAGTAGCCTGATCCTGAGGAAAGAGAGATGGAAAAGGAAATCAAGGCCTGAGGGAAACTTCGCCCTGGACTGAGAGTGCTAGTAAATTAAGAACTCAGACCGCCTGTGAAGCTGCAGCCCCGGAAGCTGCACTGTGGAGCTAGCATGGTACCGAGGGGTCCCCGGGCCTTTTGATCTCCCTTCAGCCCACTGGCTTTTGACATCCCACTCTCTCTGCCCAACCTCACTGGCGGCCAAGCCCATTTTTCATCCATGGAGGAACATATATTTCTGGAATTTTAGAAGGCTAATTTAGGGGTAAAAAAACCCTTCATTTCTCATATGATGCAGTCAGACAACCAGAGATTTCAATACTTGTCACCTAGACATGGAAGTAAAAGCTTGTTGAATTCATCATGAGTAATGGGATGATAAATCGGTCCCTGTGCTTTACATAATTTCATCTTATTTTGCTGCTGCAAATTAATTTGGTGGACTTACACTGACTTAATTAAAATACTGAAGTTTTAATTTTATAGTTTGGTTTTACATAAAGAATAAGAAACTAGACCTCTTAACTGTGACTTTAAGAAGCCCTTAAAAGCCCCAGAGAAATGTGTTAAAAGTATGAGTTGAACTTGAGAATGGTGGGCTTAACTCCCTGTCCCACCCCCACACACAAAAATTGACCATGTGAAAGCCTCGAAATTCCATTTTACATGTAATTCAGGTTAATGTTCTGTAACTTATAAAAGGCATATTAACTTAGAAGAAACTCCTGAGGCATGAAAGCATCATTTCAAGTCCCTCTTCAAGTTTTCCCATGAGTTATGGACTGAGGGAAAAATTCTTTTAAAAAAAGCATCCTGTGATGTGGTCTGATGTTGTGATCCTGGGCAATTTATTTTGCTTTCTGTTCTGACTGTTCTGATCTTAGAAAGGAAGAGATTGTATCAAATTATTTCTAAGGTCCCTTCCAGCTCCACGAGCTTTTACCATAAGACTGGTGTAGAATTATTATTAACCAAGTATTACTGCAGAGAAGGCAATGGCACCCCACTCCAGTACTCTTGCCTGGAAAATCCCATGGACGGATGAGCCTCATGGGCTGCAGTTCATGGGGTAGCTGGGAGTGGGACATGACTGAGCAACATCACTTTCACTTTTCACTTTCATGCATTGGAGAAGGCAATGGCAACCCATCCAGTGTTCTTGCCTGGAGAATCCCAGGGACAGGGGAGCCTGGTGGGCTGCCATCTCTGGGGTCACACAGAGTCGGACACGACTGAAGCAACTTAGCAAGTATTACTGAGCACCTACTCTGTGCCAGAAATATAGGCCTTGGGAATAGTCTCTGCCTTCAAGTGGCTAACAAACTAGTTGGGAAGGTAGATAAATGGACTTATAATTATTATTCACCTTGAGGAGTATAATAATAGAGATTTCGTTGTTGAAGCTCACTAGAAGGCTTTGTATCCTCTAGAAGGCACTAGATAAAGTTCCAGACCTCACAGTGGTTTTGTAATCAGAGATCATTTTACCAGCTAAGTCCTGTGCTTTTGTGTGCTTCTGAGTCACTAGCCCAGGAGGTGGGAGCTCGTCAGAGATGACACTAACTGGTTTAATCGGAATCCTACTAACCAGTGCTCCCTCCCCTTTTCTCTGTAGTGCAGAGCTTTTCAGCTGTGTTAGAAGCTTGTGCCTCTTTTAGAACTCATCTCGACAATGAAAGCCTACAAAAATGGCAGAATATTAGAGTCCCTATTACCTAAAATTTTCACAGTTAGCAGTAGTGAGTCATAATGGGCAAGCAGACAAACAAACAAACAAACAAACAAACAAACCCAACAACAAACCAAAAAAAACCTCTGTAGTTACTTGAGCAAATTCCACCTCCATCCTCTTATGCTGGGCAACCCACTCTAGTACTCTTGCCTGGAAAATCCTGGTAGGCTGCAGTCCATGGGGTCCCTAGGAGTGGGACATGACTGAGCGACTTCGCTTTCACTTTCATGCATTGGAGAAGGAAATGGCAACCCACTCTAGTATTCTTGTCTGGAGAATCCGAGGGACGGAGGAGCCTAGTGGGCTGCCATCTATGGGGTCGCACAGAGTCAGACATGACTGAAGCGACTTAGCAGCAGCAGTACATATATATATATTATATATATATATATATAATATATATATATATATATTTCCCTCAAATCCATATTCAGGCTTGTACGGCAAAACTTAGCATTTGATATGTTCATCACTGATTTATTCATTCATCAGTTCAACAGACATTTGTTGAGTACTTGCTCTAAGGAAGATACGGTGTTAGGCACTGGCTGGGATGTCAAACTTCAATTAAATACCGCCCCCCACCCCCACACTGGTAAACAGCTAGGGAGCAAGAGAACTGTTGTTCTTTAACAGAGTGGACAGATAGGTGGGTAAGCTTCCCCAGGCCCAGGGAGCTTGGGAACAGGAGCGCAGAGCATGGGACAGTGTGACATTAGACTGTGGTGGGGAAGGTGCCCGTGGACTTGTTCATTGTGGTGACCTTAAAGGTGTGGTTGGGGACTTGCATTTTTTAATGAAACACCAGAGGATATGGTATTTGGTTAGAGTGGGCAGAATATCAAATTCAGTTTTAGTAGGTATTGTTTTCTGGTGTGAAAGGCTGTGATTGCATCTCTGAGTTCTGACATAGATGATCTGCTGCTAAGAAGAAATGGTTAAATCATAAACCCAATGCTCTGTTCTAAAGGAAAGCTCCAGATTCAGCTTTTTATGGCAACCCCCAAACCATATGCCTTCAGGAAGCATGGTTTGCAGTACAAAATTAATATAAGTAACAGTTGCTGTTTTTTTTTTTTAAAGTATATTTTAAAGTCAACCTATCTATCTATCTAATCATCTACCCATCTAACTGTTTCTAAGAATGACGTAAGAACCTATGGCTCTGGAGATTCAGATTTTGCACATTTATTAATAAAACCATAGTTTCTATTATATTTACTGCTACACACACATACACACACATTCACACTCACACAAATTTGGATAAGAGCAACAGAAATACAACTCTTTCCTTGATATTTTACCTTTCAAAATAATCTATTACATTAACATACAATTTGATTATTGAAGTGATTCTTGCCAATGTACCCAAAATTTAAGGGCTGCCTTTGCCAGATTCTGGTTATGAGTTGGCAGAAATGCTATTCAGGCTTTTGGGATACAAAATGAAAGGAAAATAAATTAGATCTCTTCAAGTTAAATTAACTAAAAGGCATTTCAGGAAACACTTTTTTTTTCTTGCAATCTGTTTTCCTTTGTCCAGGTTTAATTCTCTTTATTTGGCTAAAATTACAAGGGGGATTGGAGGGAGAAAAAAAAAAACATATTTACCTAAATTAGAGCTTAGCTAGGAGTTACTGCCCTCATTGGTTTTGCAAGCGACTTCACTGAAGCCCTGGCCATAAATCTCAACAAGAAAGTTTGAAAAATCAATATTTAATTAGTTTTTAGGAGCTGAATTTTACTGAGTACTCCTAGTTGTTTTCAAAAGCTAATGTCTATAAATGAGATGATTAATAAATGGTTAAAATGGAAAAAAATAAAGAAAGCAAAAACAGTGCCCAGTTGTGGATGTGACTGGTGATGGAAGTAAAGTTCAATGCTGTAAAGAACAATAGTGCATAGGAACCTGGAATGTTAGATCCATGAATCAGGGTAAATTGGAACTGGCCAAACAGGAGATGGCAAGAGTGAACATCAACATTTTAGGAATCAGTGAACTAAAATGGACTGGATGGTGCAAATTTAATTCAGATGACCATTATTTCTACTACTGCAGGCAAGAATCCCTTAGAAGAAAGGCAGTAGCCCTCATAGTCAACAAAAGAGTCTGAAATGCAGTACTTGAGTGCAATCTCAAAAAAGACAGAATGATCTCTGTTCATTTCCAAGGCAAACCATTCAATATCACAGTAATCCAAGTCTAAGCCCCAACCAGTAATGCCGAAGAAGCTGAAGTTGAATGGTTCTATGAAGACCTACAAGACCATTCTAGAACTAACACCCCCAAAAGATGTCCCTTTCATCATAGGGTACTGGAATGTAAAAGCAGGAAGTTAAGAGGTACATGGCGTAACAGGCAAATTTGGCTTTGGAGTACAAAAAGAAGCAGGGCAAAGTCTAACAGAGTTTTGCCAAGAGAATGCACTGGTCATAGCAACCACCCTCTTCCAACAACACAAGAGAAGACTCTACACATGGACAGCACTAGATGGTCAACACCAGATGGTCAACACCGAAATCAGATTGATTATGTTCTTTGCAGCCAAAGATGGAGAAGCTCTATACAATCAGCAAAAACACGACTGGGAGCTGACTGTGGCTCAGATCATGAACTCCTTATTGCCAAATTCAGACCTAAATTGAAGAAAGTAGGGAAAAGCACTAGACCATTCAGGTATGACCTAAATCAAATCCCTTATGATTATACAGTGGAAGTGACAAATAGATTCAAGAGATTAGATCTGATAGATGGAGTGCCTGAAGAACTACAGATGGAAGTTCATAACATTGTACAGGAGGCAGTGATCAAGACCATCCCCAAGAAAAAGAAACACAAAAAGGCAAAATGGTTGTCTGAGGAGGCCTTACAAATAGCTGAGAAAAGAAAAGAAGCTAAAGGCAAAGGAGAAAAGGAAAAATATACCCATTTGAATACAGAGTTCCAAAGAATAGCAAGGAGAAATGAGAAAGCTGTCCTCAGTGATCAATGCAAAGAAATAGAGGAAAACAACAGAATCAGAAAGACTAGAGATCTCTTCAAGAAAATTAGAGATACCAAGGGAGCATTTCATGCAAAGATGGGCACAATAAAGGTCAGAAATGGTATGGACCTAACAGAAGCAGAAGATATTAAGAAGAGGTGGCAAGAATACACAGAACTATACAAAAAATATCTTAATGACCCAGATAACCACAATGGTGTGATCACTCATCTAGAGCCAGATATCCTGGAATGCAAAGTCAAATAGGCCTTAGGAAGCATCACTGTGAACAAAGCTAGTGGAGGTGATGAAATTCCAGTTGAGCTATTTCAAATCCTAAAGGATGATGTTGTGAAAGTGCTGCACTCAATATGCCAGCAAATTTGGAAAACTCAGCAGTGGCCACAGGACTGGAAAAGGTCAGTTCTCATTCCAATCCCAAAGAAAGGCAATGACAAAGAATGTTCAAACTGCCACACAATTGTACTCATCTCACATGATAGCAAAGTAATACAGTAATGCTCAAAATTCTGTAAGCTAGGCTTCAACAGTATGTGAACCATGAAATTCCAGATATTCAAACTGGTTTTAGAAAAGGCAGAGGAACCAGAGATCAAATTGCCAGCATCTGCTGGATCATTGAAAAAGCAAGAAAGTTCCAGAAAAACATCTATTTCTGCTTTATTGAATACGCTAAAGCCTTTGACTGTGTGTATCACAAGAAACTGTGGAAAATTCTGAAAGAGATGGGAATACCAGACCACCTTTCCTGCCTCCTGAGAAACCTGTATGCAGGTCAAGATGCAACAGTCAGAACCAGACATGGAACAACAGACTGGTTCCAAATTGGGAAAGGAGTACATCAAGGCTGTATATTGTCACCCTGCTTGTTTAACTTATATGCAGAGTACATCATGTGAAATGCTGGGCTGGATGAAGCACAAGCTGGAATCAAGATTGCTGGAAGAAATATTAATAACCTTAGATATGCAGATGACACCACCCTTATGCCTGAAAGCAAAGAAGAACTAAAGAGCTTCTTGATGAAAATGAAAGAGGAGAGTGAAGAAGCTGGCTTACATCCAGTCCCATAACTTCATGGCAAATAGATGGGGAAAGAATGGAAACAATGAGAGACTTTATTTTTGGGGGCTCCAAAATCACTGCAGATGGTGACTGCAGCCATGAAATTAAAAGATGCTTGCTTCTTTGAAGAAAAGCAATGACCAACCTGGAGAGCATATTAAAAAGCAGAGACATTACTTTGCTGATAAAGGTCCACCTAGTCAAAGCTATTTTTTTCCCAGTAGTCATGTATGGATGTGAGAGTTGGACTATAAGGAGGGTTGAGTGCCAAGGAATGAATGCTTTTGAACTGTGTTGTTGGAGAAGACTCTTGAGAGTCCGTTGGACTGCACAGAGATCAAACCAGTCAATCCTATAGGAAATCAGTCCTGAATATTCATTGGAAGGACTGATGCTGAAGCTGTAACTCCAATACTTTGGCCGCCTGATGCAAAGAACTTACTCATTTGAAAAGACCCTGATGCTGGGAAAGATTGAAGGCAGAAGGAAAAGGCGATGACAGGATGAGATGGTTGGATGGCATCAGCAACTCAGTGGAAATGAGTGTGAGTAAACTCTGGGAGTTGGTGATGGTCAGGGAGGCCTGGCGTGCTGCGGTCCATGGGGTCACGAAGAGTCAGACATGACTGAGTGAAATGAACTGAAAGTGGAAAAACTTCTGTGTTATATGTTTGCACTAGGAGAGAAAAGGGGAACAATAACAGATACTGAATGGAAAAGAATGTTTTCCCAACAGGGATATCTGAACAAGAGGAAGTCTGTGGAAGAAGAAAGTGTTAACTTTAATAGGATAAAAATCCCACTCCCTAAGGGTAATAAAGGAGGAGCAGCTGAGCTTCAATGCCCTGAATCTTGACCATTAATATTTACCTGGCTCTTGAGGGGCCTCTGGATAACTGTAGCTTCACCTCTCCGGCCCTTTGTTAGGGGTGAGGTTGGAGGTGCTGCTGTTTTCAGTTGAAAGCTCTAGCTCAAGCATAGCCTCTTCCCTGAATTTGCTAAGGCATGGGTGAGGCCAATCTGGAACGTTTCTGTGGAGCTTTGCAAAAAGCTGCCAGGAAACTCTCAGGACCTCCTGCATAAGAACCATCTGGGAGAGTTTATTAAAGTGCATGCATAAGACTCCAAGATTCTGATTTCATAGGTATGGAGTGGGACTCAAAATTTTTAAGTTCTCCCTCATCTATCAGGATGTAGGTGGCCACACCTTTATGGTGGGAAAGGCTAGATATTGTTCAGTTGCTAAGTTGTGCCTACAGCCTGCCAAGATCCTCTGTCCTTCACTGCCTCCCAGAGTTTACTTAAATTCGTGTCCATTGAGTCAGTGATGCTATCTAATTATCTCATCCCCTGCTGCCCCCTTCTCCTTTTGCCTTCACTCTTTCCCAGCGTCAGGGTCTTTTCCAATGAGTAGGCTCTTCACATCAGGGGGCCAAGGTATTGGAACTTCAACTTCAGCATTAGTCCTTCCAGTGAATATTCAGGATTGATTTCTTTTAGCATTGACTGGTTTGTTCTCCTTGCTGTACAAGGGATCCTCAAGAGTCTTCTCCAGAATTCATAACATCAATTCTTCAGCACTTAGCCTTCTTTATGATCCAACTCTCACATCTGTACCTGACTACTGGAAAAAAGACGGCTTTGACTATCTGGACATTTGCTGGCAAAGTGATGTCTCTGTGTTTTAATACACTATCCAGGTTTGTAATAGCTTTCCTTCTAAGGAGCTGTGTCTCTTAATCTCATGGGTGCAGTTATCATCTGGAGTGAATTTGGAGCCCAAGAAAATAAAATCTGTCACTCCTTTCACTTTTCCCCTTCTATTTTGCCATGAAGTGATGGGACCAGATGCCATGATCTTAGTTTTTTGAATGTTGAATTTCAAGCCAGCTTTTTCACTCTACTCTTTCACCCTCATCAAGAGGCTCTTTAGTTCCTCTTCACCTGTCATTAGAGTGGTATCATCTGCATAACTAAGGTTGTTGATATTTGTCTTGGCATTCTTGATTCCAGCTTATGATTCATCTAGGCTGGCATTTTGCATGATATCCTTTGCATATAAGTTAAATAAGCAGAGTGACAATATACAGGCTTGTCTTACTCCTTTCCCAGTTTTGAACCAGTCAGTTGTTCTGCGTCCAGTTCTGATTGTTGCTTCTTGACCTGCACACAGGTTTCTCTGGAGACAGGTAAGATGGTCTAGTATTCCCATCTCTTTAAGACTTTTCCACAGTTTGTTGTGATCCACACAGTCTAAGGCTTTAGTGTAGTCAATGAAAGAGAAGTAGATGATTTTCTGAAACTCTCTTGCTTTCTCCATGATCCAACAAATTTTGGCAATTTGATTTCTGGTTCCTCTGCCTCATCGAAACCCAGTTTGTACATTAGGAAGTTCTTGGTTCACATACTGCTGAAGCTTTGCTTGAAGGATTTTGAGCATTACCTTGCCAGCATGTGAAATGAATGCAATTGTATGGTAGTTTGAACAGTCTTTGGTATTGCCCTTCTTTGGGATTGAAATGAAAACTGACCTTTTCCAGTCCTGTGGCCACTGCTGAGTTTTCCAAATTTGCTGGCATATTGAGTGCAGCACTTTAACAGCATTATATTTAAGATTTAAAATAGCTCAGCTGGAATTTCATCACCTCCACTAGCTTTGTTCATAGTAATGCTTTCTACGGCCCACTTGACTTCACATTCCAGGATGTCTGACTCTAGGCGAGTGACTGCAACGTTGTGGTTATCTGAGTCATTAAGACCTTTCTTGTATAATTCTTCTATATATTCTTGCCACCTTTTCTTATCTAGAAGATTAAGAGAGGCTAGAGTTAGGTTTAAATGGTATTGGGAGCATATGATGAACAAGCAGCTGTTGACATCCCTGTCTTTTGGAGGTTCTCAGGGAGGGTTGGAGAAGGCAATGGCAACCCACTCCAGTACTCTTGCCTGGAGAATCCCATGCACGGAGGAGCCTGGTAGGCTGCAGTCCATGGGGTCGCTAGGAGTCGGACACGACTGAGCGACTTCACTTTCACTTTTCACTTTCATGCATTGGAGAAGGAAATGGCAACCCACTCCAGTGTTCTTGCCTGGAGAATCCCAGGGACGGCGGAGCCTGGTGGGCTGCCGTCTCTGGGGTTGCACAGAGTCGGACACGACTGAAGCGACTTAGCAGCAGCAGCAGGGAGGGTACATAAAAAGAAACAATAGCAAATGGGATCATCATACCACTTTAATAAAGATACCTCAGGAGGCTACCTTAGAATAAATGGTTCAGGCTTAGGAGATCTAGGCATGCCTTTGGGACTCACCAAACTGCCCTGGGTCTAACTAACTGACTGCAGGAGGCTGGGCATGGAACCGAGTGCCAATGAAGTTTTAAGGCATCACAACATACCTACTAGTAAGAACAAGCTTGATGAACACTGAGTTTTGACTATTAGATTAGCACCCTCTCCTTTGGATGGGTGGGTTGGGACAAGAAGTGGGAGGCATTGGCATGCTTTCCATTTATTTGTGGGAGAATAGTCGGAAATGAATTCTACAAATTGACATGTTGACAGATCCAGTTAATAAATGTGCTCTCTGCTGGTTGCTTGGGAGAAGATTCAATTCCATTTTCTATTATTATTTTTCCTTTGAACAGTGATTGCAGATTGAGAAGTAGAAAAAAACTGGGTTGAGGATGTTGACAAAAATTAGTCAATAGTCAGTCTGAGAAAGAAATTGAAAATTTTATAAGTCAAATTGAGAATCATAAGCTTGGAGATGGTCTCTCAGTTTCTGAGGACTGTTCTGAGTGGGGAGGTTGGTAGATTTATGATTTTGACAACAGGGCATATGCCTGTTGCAAGCACGCATCTTGGTAGAAAGTTACTATTAATAGTGAAAAACATATATTTTAGTTAATGGTTATAGTGCTTTTCGTAGTATGGGAAGATGCAGAAAGCTGGATCCAAACATTTTCCCCTGAAAATATCTAACTATCTGAAGGCCTATTCTGCCAGTTTTTCCAGAGCCCAGAATGTCTCATTCTGATTTTTGCTCTGAAATCCTTTCAAGGTGTTTTGTAGGTCAGTGACTGCAGTGGCAAATAACTTGATTCTTGTAGAACTATAACGAATAACATTTTTTATTTTATAGTCCCTTCCCTTTTGGTCTTAATTTTAACCAAGGTTTTGGAGGCATTTCATGGCAAGCTTGTCCCAAGGTACTAGGAATGCTTACTCCCAAGTCAGTCAAGGATTTCATTGTTAGCCTACTCAGTGTGCTATCACTGGACTTGGCCATCAACCTCTGGACCATGTGTCTTACTAGTCTATTACTTTTGTCTAGAGTTACACTATTACAATCTTTGATCTTATAGGACTATACATTTTGTCAATAGTTTTAAGTTGCCTAATAATCATTACTTTTTTTGGCGGCTCAGTCACACATTTATTAGTACAAGAAATAATAATCTTGTAAAATAGAATACAAGTAATAAAGCGGCTGCTGCTGTTGCTGCTAAGTTGCTTCAGTTGTGTCCTACTCTGTGCGATCCCATAGACGGAAGCCCACCAGGCTCCCCCGTCCCTGGGTGAAGACGATGGCACCCCACTCCAGTACTCTTGCCTGGAGAATCCCATGGATGGAGGAGCCTGGTGGGCTACAGTCCATGGGGTCGTGAAGAGTCAGACACAACTGTGCGACTTCACTTTCACTTTTCACTTTCCTGCATTGGAAAAGGACATGGCAACCCACTCCAGTAAGCTAGTAACATCAATAAAGCCCTACATATGTATTTAAGCTAAGAAGTTCATTAAGTGAGGCCCAGAATCTCCCCAGGTTACTTGACCCAGTCTATTCTGCACCAGTTGCTTCTTTAAGGAAAATGATATATTGGCATTGTACCTAAAGTTCACCAAAGATGTCTGCACATACAAGGCAAATGGTGGATCATAAAACTTTATGTTGGAATTTTTATTGCCTTAAAATTTGAATTTTTGTTTCATCAAAAGAAAAGAAGAAATAAATATTAGGATTTCACTTTTTAAGCTTTCCTATAAAAGGTCCAAATTCTAGCAAGAAGCTCTCTCTCAGTCATTGATAGCGCTAGGATGATTTTGCCCGGCCAGCCCTAGATTAGAGCAAAAGTAAGGGAGACATTGGCTCTACCTAATATGCTGTTTTCAGAGTAACATTTTGGAAAATAAATTAAAGAATTTAGCAAGCCTAGAATACCTTCTTAAGAAAGAAATCGCTTACCATTATGTTTTCCAATGAGTTAAAGCAAAGAAACTCAAAACATCCTTTGCCTCTGGAGTGGTCTGTTGTCCGCGATGTGACAGCAAGAACTGCTGAATGATTCATGGGGCATCATGATGACTGTGAGAGTTTTGAGGGATTAGAGGGAAACACTGTTGCTCAGTAAGATAAATACCTTGGCCACAGAACTTGTTTTCTTTGGTTCCAACAGCCTCAGCCGTGCATACTGTGCCAGGCTCAAAGACAAGTCAGAATTCCTCGCTAAGTATATTTACTTAATGTGCATTTGAAATTAGAAACTGGCTTCCTTCCGCTTGACTTAGATACATGTTCCCTTTGGTTTTCTTATCTAATTCTGATGGATGAGTTAAGAGAGGTGGTTTGGCTAGATCAAGAAGAGCCTCCTTCCCATCTGGGGCTCTTGCCCATCCCTGCAGGAGGAAGCTTATTGGAAGTGTATCACAGACAGTCCTATCTTGTTAGTCGGGGCTTGTATTTTTCTCACTTGCCCTCTGATCAGTTGTTTACCTTGATTAACACATGCTACCTTTTTTGCAGCATGTCGGCCTAACCTTGTCTGCCTGAGATAAGGAGTACATAATCTTGTGTCCTTCTAAGATCCATGCCCTCAGCTGTATCTCACAACTTCTAATAGGAATGCTGTGACTAACAGACCTCTGTGGTTTGGGAGCTCTGTTCTCTACGTCTGGAATGCCCTTCTGGGTCTCAGCCTCTCATTCAACATCTGTTCCTCCTCCAAGACTAACACACCTCTGCAGAGCCTTTCCTGGCTTTTCCTCTCTGCCATCCTTACTCCTGATTTGTTGTCCTCTGTATACTTTGTGCAAAAGGCTATAGCAGTTTTTTTTTTTTTTTTCATAGCAGTTTTTAACTTCTGTTCAAACCTGCCTCTAATCTCTATGAGGTTACCTATAATCTAGTATTTGAAATTCCTCCAAACATTTTAGAGCAGTCCTGTGATTCCCTGGGGAGGGGCGTGGTTATCAGTGGAAAAAAGGATATAACTCTCCCATTATGCTTTTCAGTGACCGGGCAAGCAGTAAGTCTCTACCTGCCATCTATCATCCAGTACTTTAAATTATTCACATTGATTTCCAATCCTTACAGATTGCGTGTGATCACATGAGCACAGACAGCCTGGCTACTGACTCCAGCCCTACAAAGAAGCCCTGGCTGGTCTGTCTTGATGACAGGTTTGGCTTAGTTCATCAAATCCGCAACAAGCAGTGCTGTCTCTATTCGTTAGGGTAAGTACATTTTATAGCCAAAAAACAAAAAACGCTCCTGTAGGCAAACAAGGTTTTTTTCAGCAAGACAAATTATGAATGGTTGCTGGTTTCCCAGGTGCTCTGCTTCTTTCCTGCCATCATTTCATTTCCTGCCATCATTTCTGTTATGTAACCTTAGCACTTGCAGAGCACTGATGGCCAGCGCCGCTGTCTCTCCCATTCTGTTGGTAGTAAATTGACAACTTCCATTTTCAGCCTAATGATGATCTCCTTGGTGAAGCCAGTGATTCTCAGCTAGGATTAGAGCATTCTTATTAAACAGAAAAATATTAAGAATGCCCCTAGAAAAAAGTAACAGTGAGTATATTGGAAATTTTATACAGTTATGATGAGTGACCCAGGACAAATGGCTTCTGTTGGAATTTTTTTTGTTTTATGCCAATGGTAAATATGTGTATACTTTTAGACTAAAAAAAATAAAAATAAAAAGAATGGAGCGCCTGTGAAAATAACAAGGTTTTGTCAAAACTGTGGGAGATACTGATATTCAGTTGTTCAGACTGAAAATGACCTAAATGTTCAAATAGATTTGGAGGGCTTGTTGCAAAAGGGTATGTATAAAATAATGAGACTATTTTACTCAATGCATCAGTATTCATATAAACAGTCCTGAAAATTTACAAATTATATATATCTCACAAAAAATAAAAGGCAAGAGAGGGTTATTTTTGTTTGGAATACCCTCTTGTGTTGACGCTAGAAGCTGTTTAGTTTCTCAGGCAAGATCCCTGGAGTCCTTTACAAAATACTGGGGACCCTCACAAATGTCAGGTCTTCTCCGCACCAGTAGGTTTCATCTCCTCTGCAGTTTATATTCAGGCTCACGAGTGACAACTGCCAACCAGATTCGTAGATGATGAGGATTCAGAGCCAAAGTTTGGGTGATACAGAGGCTCACCCAAAGGCGCTAATTGCATAGAGGATCATGATCGCTGTCAGACTGTACCAACCAAGAATTCTTAGTTGTAGTCATTGTGGATTTAAAAACCAGAGATTTTAAATAAGAGTCTCAGGATAATGGAAACATCCTTTTATGGGTTAAATGAAGAGCCATGGTGTATATCAGTGAAGTGTGGTACATAGTTCAGTTTAGCTCAGTCGTGTCCGACTTTTGGTGACCCCATGAATTGCAGCATGCCAGGGCTCCATGTCCATCACCAACTCCCGGAGTTCACCCAGACTCATGTGCATCGAGGCGGTGATGCCATCCAACCATCTCACCCTCTGTCATCCCTTTCTCTTCCTGCCCCCAATCCTTCCCAACATCAGAGTCTTTTCCAATGAGTCAACCCTATACATGAGGTAGTCAAAGTATTGGAGTTTCAGCCTCAGCCTCATTCCATCCAATGAACACCCAGGACTGGTCTCCTTTAGGATGGACTGGTTGGATCTCTTGCAGTCCAAGGGACTTGCAAGAGTCCTCTCCAACACCACAGTTCAAAAAGATCAATTCTTCGGCGCTCAGCTTCCTTCACGGCCCAACTCTCACATCCATACATGACCACTAAAAACCGTAGCCTTGACTACACAGATCTTTGTTGGCAAAGTAATCTCTCTGCTTTTGAATATGCTGTCTAGGTTGGTCATAACTTTCCTTCCAAGAAGTAACCGTCTTTTAATTTCATGGCAACAATCACCATCTGCAGTGATTTTGGAGCCCCCCCCCAAAATAAAGTCTCATACTGTTTCCACTGTTTCCCCATCTATTTCCCATGAAGTGATGGGCCCAGATGCCATGATCTTCATTTTCTGAATGCTGAGCTTTAAGCCAACTTTTTCACTCTCCTCTTTCACTTTCACCAAGAGACTCTTTAGTTCCTCTTCACTTTCTGCCATAAGGGTGGTGTCATCTGCATATCTGAGGTTATTAATATTTCTCCCAGGAATCTTGATTCCAGCTTGTGCTTCTTCCAACCCAGCGTTTCTCATGATGTACTCTTCATATAAGTTAAATAAGCAGGGGTCAATATACAGCCTTGATGTACTCCTTTTCCTATTTGAAACCAGTCCATTGATCCATGTCCAGTTCTAACGATTGCTTCCTGACCTGCATACAGGTTTCTCAGGAGGCAGGTCAGGGGGTCTGGTATTCTTATCTCTTTCAGAATTTTCCAAAGTTTGTTGTGATCCACACAGTCAAAGGCTTTGGCGTATTCAATAAAGCAGAAATAGATGTTTTTCTGGAACTCTCTTGCTTTTTCCATGATCCAGCGGATGTTGGCAATTTGATCTCTGGTTCCTCTGCCTTCTCTAAAACCAGCTTGAACATCAGGAAGTTCACGGTTCACATATTGCTGAAGCCTGGCTTGGAGAATTTTGAGCATTACTTTACTAGCATGTGAGATGAGTGCAATTATGCGGTAGTTTGAGCATTCTTTGGCATTGCCTTTCTTTGGGATTGGAATGAAAACTGACCTTTTCCAGTCCTGTGGCCACTGCTGAGTTTTCCAAATTTGCTGGCATATTGAGTGCAACACTTTCACAGCATCATCTTTCAGATTTGAAATAGCTCAACTGGAATTCCATCAGCTCCACTAGCTTTGTTCATAGTGATGCTTTCTAAGGCCCACTTGACTTCACATTCCAGGATGTCTGGCTCTAGGTGAGTGAGCACATCATCGTGATTATCTTGGTCTTGAAGATCTTTTTTGTACAATTCTTCTGTGTATTCTTGCCACCTCTTTTTTAAAATCTGCTTCTGTTAGCAAACCATTCAATATCACAGTAATACAAGTCTATGCCCCAACCAGTAATGCTGAAGAAGCTGAAGTTGAACGGTTTTATGAAGACCTACAAGACCTTTTAGAACTAACACCCAAAAAAGATGTCCTTTTCATTATAGGGAACTGGAATACAAAAGTAGGAAGTCAAGAAACACCTGGGTAACAGGCAAATTTGGCCTTGGAATGCGGAATGAAGCAGCACAAAGACTAATAGAGTTTTGCCAAGATAACTCACTGGTCATAGCAAACACCCTCTTCCAACAACACAAGAGAAGACTCTACACATGGACATCACCAGATGGTAAACACCAAAATCAGATTGATTATATTCTTTGCAGCCAAAGATGGAGAAGCTCTATACAATCAACAAAAACAAGACCAGGAGCTGACTGCTCAGATCATGAACTCCTTATTACCAAATTCAGACTCAAATTGAAGAAAGTAGGGAAAATCGCTAGACCATTCAGGTATGACCTAAATCAAATCCCTTATGATTATACAGTGGAAGTGAGAAATAGATTTAAGGGCCTAGATCTGATAGATAGAGTGCCTGATGAACTATGGAATGAGGTTCGTGACATTGTACGGGAGACAGGGATCAAGACCATCCCCATGGAAAAGAAATGCAAAAAAGCAAAATGGCTGTCTGGGGAGGCCTTACAAATAGCTGTGAAAAGGAGAGAGGCAAAAAGCAAAGGAGAAAAGGAAAGATATAAGCATCTGAATGCAGAGTTCCAAAGAATAGCAAGAAGAGATAAGAAAGCCTTCTTCAGCAATCAATGCAAAGAAATAGAGGAAAACAACAGAATCAGAAAGACTAGAGATCTCTTCAAGAAAATTAGAGATACCAAAGGAACATTTCATGCAAAGATGGGCTCGATAAAGGACAGAAATGGTATGGACCTAACAGAAGCAGAAGATATTAAGAAGAGACGGCAAGAATACACAGAAGAACTATACAAAAAAGATCTTCACGACCCAGATAATCATGATGATGTGATCACTCATCTAGAGCCAGACATCTTGGAATATGAAGTCAAGTGGGCCTTAGAAAGCATCACTACGAACAAAGCTAGTGGAGCTGATGGATTACAGTTGAGCTGTTTCAAGTCCTGAGGGATGATGCTGTGAAAGTGCTGCACTCAATATGCCAGCAAATTTGGAAAACTCAGCAATGGCCACAGGACTGGAAAAGGTCAGTTTTCATTCCAATCCCAAAGAAAGGCAATGCCAAAGAATGCTCAAACTACCGCATAATTGCACTCATCTCACATGCTAGTAAAGTAATGCTCAAAATTCTCCAAGCCAGGCTTCAGCAATATGTGAACCGTGAACTTCCTGATGTTCAGGCTGCCTTTAGAAAAGGCAGAGGAACCAGAGATCAAATTGCCAACATCTGCTGGATCATGGAAAAAGCAAGAGAGTTCCAGAAAAACATCTGTTTCTGCTTTATTGACTATGCCAAAGCCTTTGACTGTGTGCATCACAATAAACTGTGGAAAATCCTGGAAGAGATGGGAATACCAGACCACCTAACCTGCCTCTTGAGAAATGTGTATGCAGGTCAGGAAGCAACAGTTAGAACTGGACATGAATCAACCGACTGGTTCCAAATAGGCAAAGGAGTACGTCAAGGCTGTATATTGTCCCTGCTTATTTAACTTATATGCAGAGTACATCATGAGAAACGCTGGACTGAAAGAAACACAAGCTGGAATCAAGATTGCCGGGAGAAATCTCAATAACCTCAGATATGCAGATGACACCACCCTTATGGCAGAAAGAGGAGCTAAAAAGCCTCTTGATGAAAGTGAAAGAGGAGAGTGAAAAATTTGGCTTAAAGCTCAACATTCAGAAAACGAAGATCATGGCATCCGGTCCCATCACTTCATGGGAAATATTCGGGGAAACAGTGGAAACAGTGTCAGACTTTATTTTTGGGGGCTCCAAAATCACTGCAGACGGTGACTGCAGCCATGAAATTAAAAGACGCTTACTCCTTGGAAGAAAAGTTATGACCAACCCCGATAGCATATTCAAAAGCAGAGACATTACTTTGCCAACAAAGATCTGTGTAGTCAAGGCTATGGTTTTTCCTGTGGTCATGTATGGATGTGAGAGTTGGGCTGTGAAGAAGGCTGAGTGCCGAAGAATTGATGCTTTTGAACTGTGGTGTTGGAGAAGACTCTTGAGAGTCCCTTGGACTGCAAGGAGATCCAACCAGTCCATTCTGAAGGAGATCAACCCTGGGATTTCTTTGGAAGGAATGATGCTAAAGCTGAAACTCCAGTACTTTGGCCACCTCATGAGAAGAGTTGACTCATTGGAAAAGACTCTGATACTGGGAGGGATTGGGGGCAGGAGGAGAAAGGGATGACCGAGGATGAGATGGCTGGATGGCATCACGGACTCGATGGACATGAGTCTGAGTGAACTCTGGGAGTTGGTGATGAACAGGGAGGCCTGGCGTGCTGCGATTCATGGGATCGCAAAGAGTTGGACACGACTGAGTGACTGAACTGAACTGTTAGGTCCATACCATTTCTGTCCTTTATCAAGCCCAACTTTGCATGGAATGTCACCTTGGAATCTCTAATTTTCTTGAAGAGATCTCTAGTCTTTCCCATTCTGTTGTTTTCCTCTATTTCTTTGCATTGATCGCTGAGGAAGGCTTTCTTATCTCTCCTTGCTATTCTTTGGAACTCTGCATTCAAATGGGAATATCTTTCCTTTTCTCCTCTGCTTTTCACTTCTCTACTTTTCACAGCTATTTGTAAGGCCTCCCCGGACAGCCATTTTGGTTTTTTTGCATTTCTTTTCCATGGGGATGATCTTGATCCCTGTCCTCTGTACAATGTCAAGAACCTTTGTCCATAGTTCATCAGGCACTCTATCAGATCTGGTGTGATGGTGTGAAGTCACTCAGTCGTGTCCAACTCTTTGTGACCCCATGGACTGTAGCCTACCAGGCTCCTCCCTCCATAGGATTCTCCAGGCAAGAATACTGGAGTGGGTTGCCATATCCTTCTCCAGGGGAACTTCCCAACCCGGGGATCGAACCTGGGTCTCCCGCATTCCAGGCAGATGCTTTAACCTCTAAGCCACCAGGGTCCCTTAAATCTATTTCTCACTTCCACTGTATAATCATAAGGGATTTGATTTATGTCATACCTGAATGGTCTAGTGCTTTTCCCTACTTTCTTCAATTTAGGTCTGAATTTGGCAATAAGGAGTTCACAATCTGAGCCACAGTGAGCTCCCGGTCTTGTGTTTGCTGACTGTATAGAGCTTCTCTATCTTCGGCTGCAAAGAATATAATCAATCTGATTTTGGTGTTGACCATCTGGTGAAGTCCATGTGTAGAGTCTTCTCTTGTGTTGTTGGAAGAGGGTGTTTGCTATGACCAGTGCGTTCTCTTAGCAAAACTCTATTAGCCTTTGCCCTGCTTCATTCCATATTCCAAGGCCAAATTTGCCTGTTACTCCAGGTGTTTCTTGACTTCCTACTTTTGCATTCCAGTCCCCTATGATAAGACTACAGATCTCTTCAAGAAAATTAGAGATACCAAGGGAACATTTCATGCAAAGATGGGCTTGATAAAGGACAGAAATGGTATGGACCTAACATAAGCAGAAGATATTAAGAAGAGGTGGCAAGAATACACAGAAGAACTGTACAAAAAGGATCTTCACGACCTGGATAATCATGATGGTGTGATCACGCATCTAGATCTAGACATCCCGGACTGTGAAGTCAAGTGGGCCTTAGAAAGCATCACTGCGAACAAAGCTAGTGGAGGTGATGGAATTCCAGTAGAGCTATTTCAAATCCTTAAAGAGGATGCTGTGAAAGTGCTGCACTCAATATGCCAGCAAATTTGGAAAACTCAGCAATGGCTACAGGACTGGAGAAGGTCAATTGTCATTCCAATCCCAAAGAAAGGCAATGCCAAAGAATGCTCAAACTACCACACAATTGCACTCATCTCACATGCTAGTAAAGTTATGCTCAAAATTCTACAAGCCAGGCTTCAGCAATACGTGAGCTGTGAACTTCCTGATGTTCAAGCTGGTTTTGAAAAGGCAGAGGACCAGAGATCAAATTGCCAACATCCGCTGGATCATGGAAAAAGCAAGAGAGTTCCAGAAAAACATCTATTTCTGCTTTATTGACTATGCCAAAACCTTTGACTGTGTGGATCCCAATAAACTGTGGAAAATTCTGAAAGAGATGGGAATACC
Organism: Oryx dammah; assembly: GCF_014754425.2. Taxonomy (NCBI): domain Eukaryota; kingdom Metazoa; phylum Chordata; class Mammalia; order Artiodactyla; family Bovidae; genus Oryx; species Oryx dammah. Next base: position 27,418,636 of record NW_024070188.1, read on the forward strand.
AGACCACCTAACCTGCCTCTTGAGAAATCTGTATGCAGGCCAGGAAGCAACAGTTAGAACTGGACATGGAACAACAGACTAGTTCTAAATAGGAAAAGGAGTACGTCAAGGCTGTATATTGTACCCCTGCTTATTTAACTTATATGCAGAGTACATCATGAGAAACGCTGGACTGGAAGAAACACAAGCTGGAATCAAGATTGCCGGGAGAAATATCAAGAACCTCAGATATGCAGGTGACACCACCCTTATGCCAGAAAGTGAAGAGGAGCTAAAAAGCCTCTTGATGAAAGTAAAAGAGAAGAGTGAAAAATTTGGCTAAAAGCTCAACATTCAGAAAACGAAGATCATGGCATCCAGTCCCATCACTCCATGGGAAATAGATTGGGAAACAGTGGAAACGGTGTCAGACTTTATTTTTAGGCCTCCAAAATCACTGCAGATGGTGATTGCAGCCATGAAATTAAAAGACGGTTACTCCTTGGAAGAAAAGTTATGACCAACCTAGATAGCATATTCAAAAGCAGAGACATTACTTTGCCAACAAAGATCTGTGTAGTCAAGGCTATGGTTTTTAGTGGTCATGTATGGATGTGAGAGTTGGGCTGTGAAGAAGGCTGAGTGCCGAAGAATTGATGCTTTTGAACTGTGGTGTTGGAGAAGACTCTTGAGAGTCCCTTGGACTGCAAGGAGAGCCAACTGAAAGGAGATCTCCATTCTAAAGGAGATCAACCCGGAGATTTCTTTGGAAGGAATGATGCTCAAGCTGAAACTCCAGTACTTTGGCTACCTCATGTGAAGAGTTGACTCATTGGAGAAGACTTTGATGCTGGGAGGGATTGGGGGCAGGAGGAGGAAGGGACGACCAAGGATGAGATGGCTGGATGGCATCACTGATCGATGGACACAACTCTGAGTGAACTCCAGGAGTTGGTGATGGACAGGGATGCCTGGCGTTCTGTGATTCATGGGGTCGCAAAGAGTTGGACACGACTGAGCGACTGAACTGAACTGAACTGAACTGATGATGAAAAGGACATCTTTTTTGGGTATTAGTTCTAAAAGGTCTTGTAGGTCTTCATAGAACCTTTCAACTTCAGCTTCTTCAGTGTTACTGGTTGGGGCATAGGCTTAGATCACTGTGATATTGAATGGTTTGTCTTGGAAACTAACAGATCATTCTGTCGTTTTTGAGATTGCATCCATGTACTGCATTTTGGACTCTTTTGTTGACCATGATGGCTACTCCATTTCTTCTAAGGGATTCCCGCCCACAGTAGTAGATATAATGGTCATCTGAGTTAAATTCACCCATTCCAGTCCATTTTAGTTTGCTGATTCCTAGAATGTGGACGTTCACTTTTGCCATCTCCTGTTTGACCACTTCCAATTTGCTTTGATTCATGGACCTAACATCCAGGTTCCTATGCAGTATTGCTCTTTACAGCATTGGGCCTTGATTCTATCACCAGTCACGTCCACAACTGAGTATTGTTTTTGCTTTGGCTCCTTCCCTTCATTCTTTCTGAAGTTATTTCCAGAATATTTCTGGTGGTACACAGTAGGCACTCAATATATATTTGCTACATAAACACTGCCTGAGGTAAGAAGACTCAAGAGGGAAGCTGGTTCTGCCATGAATTGAACTAGGAGGCTAAAGATTAGGAAATTAATTGTTTAGCCAGTTGATTAGAACAGAGCTCTTTTTTTCTTGGAGCCCACCAGCTATGCTGCAAGATTGGAGAAAGAATGGGAAGTTGTGACAGTAGAGTTTATTTTATATCATATTAAAAATGCATAAAAGTAGGTCATAAAAATAATTGCATAGTTCTACATGCAAATTAAAGATCTCAGCTTGGTCCTATTTTCTTGCTCCAAACTGCCTGTATGTTTTCTTAATATTTTACACCCTGGAATAATTTCATTTAAAGCATATAACTGAGTAAAACTGGGAAAGCAGTTTTGGGGGAAATTTTTCAAGTTCCTTTTTGCTTTTCTTATACTTCAAAGCCATTAGATAAAGTCATTCTGCTGTAAAATTTCAGATTATTACATATAAAGGTGGTTTCTTATTTTCATTTAAATGTTCACTATACAAAATCAACTTGGTAAAGAGCAGATAGGAATGGTTGAATTCTACTGGGAAAAGAAATTGATTGGTTTTAAGGGCCAACATTTGATTCAAACCTAACAATGCTTTAATTGAAAATTGGAAACTAAAGAAAATATTTCTTATGCCCTAAAAAAGAATGCTTTGGATTATGGGTATTTATGTTGATTGTACTATTACTCAGGATTGAGAATCTTCTCTGGTGACTTGTTTGCTTCAATTCAGTTCAGTCACTCAGTCGTGTCCAACTCTGTGACCTCATGAATTGTAGCATGCCAGGCCTTCCTGTCTAGCACCATCTCCCCGAGTTTACTCAAAATCACATCCATCGAGTCGGTGATGCCATCCAGCCATCTCATCCTCTGTTGTCCCCTTCTCCTTCTGCCCCCAATCCCTCCCAGCATCAGAGTCTTTTCCAATGAGTCAACTCTTCGCATGAGGTGGCCAAAGTACTGGAGTTTCAGCTTTAACATCATTCCTTCCAAAGAAATCCCAGGGCTGATCTCCTTTAGAATGGACTGGCTGGATCTCCTTGCAGTCCAAGGGACTCTCAAGAGTCTTCTCCAACACCACAGTTCAAAAGCATCAATCCTTCAGCACTCAGCTTTCTTCATAGTCCAACTCTCATATCCATACATGACCACTGGAAAAACCATAGCCTTGACTAGACGGACCTTTGTTGGCAAAGTAATCTCTCTGCTTTTGAATATGCTATCTAGGTTGGTCATAATTTTCCTTCCAAGGAATAACCATCTTTTAATTTCATGGCTACAGTCACCATCTGCAGTGATTTTGGAGCCCCCCAAAATAAAGTCTGATACTGTTTCCCCATCTATTTCCCATGAAGTGATGGGTCCAGATGCCATGATCTTAGTTTTCTGAATGCTGAGCTTTAAGCCAACTTTTTCACTCTCTTCTTTCACTTTCATCAAGAGGCTCTTTAGTTCCTCTTCACTTTCTGCCATAAGGGTGGTGTCATCTGCATATCTGAGGTTATTGATATTTCTCCTAGGAATCTTGATTCCAGCTTGTGCTTCTTCCAGCCCAGTGTTTCTCATGATGTACTACTCTGCATATAAGTTAAATAAGCAGGGTGATAATATACAGCCTTGACATCCTCCTTTTCCTATTTGGAACCAGTCTATTGTTCCATGTCCAGTTCTAACTGTTGCTTCCCGACCTGCATACAGGTTTCTCAAGAGGCAGGTCAGGTGGTCTGGTATTCCCATCTCTTTCAGAATTTTCCAGTTTATTGTGATCCACACAGTCAAAGGCTTTGGCATAGTCAATAAAGCAGAAATAGATGTTTTTCTGGAACTCTCTTGCTTTTTCCATGATCCAGTGGATGTTGGTAATTTGATCTCTGGTTCCTCTGCCTTTCCTAAAACCAGCTTGAACATCTGGAAGTTCGCAGTTCACATATTGCTGAAGCCTGGCTTGGAGAATTTTGAGCATTACTTTACTAGCGTGTGAGATGAGTGCAATTGTGTGGTAGTTTGAGCATTCTTTGGCATTGCCTTTCTTTGGGATTGGAATGAAAACTGACCTTTTCCAGTCCTGTGGCCACTGCTGAGTTTTCCAAATTTGCTGACATATTGAGTGCAGCACTTTCACAGCATCATCTTTCAGGATTTGAAATAGCACCCCACTCCAGTACTGTTGCCTGGCAAATCCCATGGACGGAGGAGCCTGGTAGGCTGCAGTCCATTGGGTCACTAGGAGTCGGACACGACTGAGCGACTTCACTTTCACTTTTTACTTTCATGCATTGGAAAGGAAATGGCAACTCACTCCAGTGTTCTTGCCTGGAGAATCCCAGGGAGGGCGGAGCCCAGTGGACTGCCGTCCCTGGGGTCACACAGAGTCAGACACGACTGAATCGACTTAGCAGCAATAGCAACCAGTACTCTTGCCTGGAAAATCCCATGGATGGGGAGCCTGATGGGCTGCAGTCCATGGGGTCACTAGGAGTCGGACACGACTGAGCGACTTCACTTTCACTTTTCACTTTCATGCATTGGAGAAGGAAATGGCAACCCACTCCAGTGTTCTTGCCTGGAGAATCCCAGGGATGGCGGAGCCTGGTGGGCTGCCGTCTATGGGGTCGCACAGAGTCGGATACAACTGAAGCGACTTAGCAGCAGCAGCAGCAGCAACTGGAATTCCTTCAGCTCCACTAGCTTTGTTCGTAGTGATGCTTCCTAAGGCCCACTTGACTTCACATTCCAGGATGTCTGGCTCTAGGTGAGTGAGCACACCATTGTGATTATCTTGGTCGTGAAGATCTTTTTTGTACAATTCTTCTGTGTATTCTTGCCACCTCTTCTTAATATCGTCTTCTGTTAGGTCCATACCATTTCTGTCCTTTATCGAGCCCATCTTTGCATGGAATGTCCCCTTGGTATCTCTAATTTTCTTGATGAGATCTCTAGTCTTTCCCATTCTATTGTTTTCCTCTCTTTCTTTGCATTGATCGCTGAGGAAGGCTTTCTTATCTGTCCTTGCTATTCTTTGGAACTCTGCATTCAAATGGGAATATCTTTCCTTTTCTCCTCTGCTTTTCACTTCTCTTCTTTTCACAGCTATTTGTAAGGCTTCCCCAGACAGCCATTTTGCTTTTTTGCATTTCTTTTCCATGGGGATGGTCTTGATCCCTGTCTCCTGTACAACATCACGAACCTCCATCCATAGTTCATCAGGCACTCTATCTATCAGATCTAGTCCCTTAAATCTATTTCCCACTTCCACTGTATAATCATAAGAGATTTGATTTATGTCATACCTGAATGGTCTAGTGCTTTTCCCTACTTTCTTCAATGTAGGTCTGAATTTGGCAATAAGGAGTTCATGATCTGAGCCACAGTGAGCTCCTGGTCTTGTGTTTGCTGACTGTATAGAGCTTCTCCATTTTTGGCTGCAAAGAATATAATCAACCTGATTTTTGTGTTGACCATCTGGTGATGTCCATGTGTAGATTCTTCTCTTGTGTTGTTGGAAGAGGGTGTTTGCTATGACCAGTGCGTTCTCTTGGCAAAACTCTATTAGCCTTTGCCCTGCTTCATTCCGTATTCAAGACCAAATTTGCCTGTTACTCCAGGTGTTTCTTGACTTCCTACTTTTGCATTCCAGTCCCCTATAGTGAAAAGGACATCTTTTTTGGGTATTAGTTCTAAAATATCTTGTAGGTCTTCATAGAACCGTTCAACTTCAGCTTCTTGAGCATTACTTGTTGGGGCATAGGCTTGGATTACTGTGATATTGAATGGTTTACCTTGGAAACGAACAGAGATGGGGAAGGTAAATAGCCAACTGACAACATCTCAGGTGATGCTGAGGGAAGAAAGAGTCCCAAGCTACAAGTGGTGGTTCTGAAATGAAGCAGAAACATTTGGGAGTGTTGGGAGAGTTGTGAGACAGATGGGCTGGGCAGGAGGCAAGTGGGTCATGGTGCTCCTACATTCAGGCCCAAGCCCTAAGCCCCAGGGCTGCAGTAGCAGACCATCCAAGCCACTGCTGTGCTTAGCCATTCCTGTTCTTACTGAGCGTAATGAATGAAGCTGCAGCTGGAGGTGACCTTCTAGGAGTGCGAGGAAGACAGGATCTCAGGACACACCGATCAGAAGGCAGAGGCTGAATACCCTTCTCTGATCTGTGTCCTACCTTTCTTCCACCTCCAAGAAGTGAAGGGGGTATCACCTCTACATCTCTCTAATGTCTGAAATTTCTTTGCTAGGGATAAAAGCTTTTTATTCTGCAGTTAATGTAAAAGAATTTTCCTGTGAGTGTACTGTGAGTCAAGTTCAGTTGAAAATTTAAAGCAGATCCGTTTCAGTTTTGAAAAGGGATAGAGTAGACCAATTAAGATAGGGGAGGGCCCTGAAAAGAAAGGTTATGTTATGGAGAAGGGGAAAGAGAAGTGAGAAGAGGCTGTGAGGTCGTGTGATAATATTGTCTATTGCTTAACTTCAGATGGGGTCTGCCCTGCAAGTCTTCTTGTATATGAGATTGAGGGGTGATGGTGGGGAGATGGGGTAGAAATGAAGATGGTAGCTAAAGTGAATTGGGAAAAATCACCTTTTAATCCTTTATATCCAAGATTATATTTAAGGGGTAGGAGTGGGAGTAGAGGAGAAAATTTGAGAAGGGATAATATGTAGATAAATATTTTTTGCCTCTTCTTTAGTTTTCTGACATGATGTACCATTTGGTTTTAAGACATAAATTCTCAGCATGAGACAAGAAAACTTGTTATGTGGTTTAGACAACAAGAGCAAATATCTTAGGCAGAAAATCTGGGGCTTCTGGTTACCCTGAGCCTTTCAAGAGGAATGAATGAGCTCTGGAGCCAAAATTTCTATCTTTTAATAGTTTAATTAACACAGTAAGAGCTCATTTTTTATATGAATGAGGAATTAGAAAATCATGGTCCCAAGGACTCTTTTTAGACAATTTTTTCCCTAATCATCTTCCCCATGAAATTTTAATACTATACACACTATATCTATTTATGTAACATATATATTATCTATACTTTAAACATATACTTCAAGAATCAATCCCCCCACCCTCCTCGCTTAGAGATGATACCATTGCTGTTAAGAATATATGTTTTAGATGAAATTTTGGCATTTTATGCAAGGTTATTTAATAAAAATGAATAATTATAAAATATTTAATCTACTATTCATTGTCATTTATGCTTTGGAAAACCTATTACCTTCTCTCTGACGGTGGTAAAAGAATCCTCCTGCAATGCAGGAGATGAGTTTGATCCCTGGGTTGGGAAGATCCCCTGGAGGAGGGCATGGCAACCCACTCCAATATTCTTGCCTGGAGAAACCCATGGACAGAAGAACCTGGCATGCCACAGTCCATAGGGTTGCAAAGTCAGACACGACTTAGTGACTGAGCACACACACTTACTTTCTCTCTGGTAGTTGGCAGTTTACAGATCTAGGTGATTATTTGTCCAGATTATCTGGTTCCTGCTGAAACGAGGAAAGGATGACTGATACTCCTGGGGAAAATACAATTGTCTTACTTCTTCCAACCTTTCTGTCTTCAGTGATGAGAGTTAAAAACTTTCCGTATATATGGTCTGATTTTTTTTTTTTTTTAGTTTTTTTAAACAGCTTTAAATTGAGATATAATTCACATACCACACAATTCATCCATTTAGAGTACAATTCAATGGTTTCTAGTCACTGCAGTCAATTTTAGAACATTATCATCACCCCAAGAGAGAAAGGCCTGTACTCAGTAGTGGTCACTCTCAATTTCCTCATACCCACTTCCTTCTTTTCATCTCCCACTTCTAGGCAACCATTAATCTATTTTCTGTCTTTATAGTTTCACCTATTCTGGATATTTCATATAAATTGAAGCATTTAATATGTGATGTTTTGACTGATTTTTTCATTTAGCATAATACTTTCAAGTTTTATCCATGTTATTACATATATCTGTACTTCATTCCTTTTTACTGCCAAATAACATTGCACTGTATGGATATAGCACATTTAATTTATTCATTCATCAGCTGATAGACATTTGGTTTTTCCCACCTTTTGGCTACTATGAATGATATTGCTGTGAATGTTCATGTATGGATTTTTGTGTGTGGACATATGTATTCATATCTCTTGGTTATATACCATTTTCTGTTCCCACCAACAGTGTATGTGGGTTCCAATTTCTCCATATTGTCATCAACACTTACTATTATTGGTCTTTTTATGTATAGCCATCTTCGTAGCTGTGAAATGGTATCTCATTATAGTTTTATTTTGTTTCACCTGTTAATTAATGATATTGAGTATCTCTTCATGTGTTTATACTCTGAGTTTCTGCATCTTAGGGAACATAAAAGACAGTTACCCTAATGCTCCTAGAAATATTTCTAAAAGAATAATCAAGGATTTTAAAGGGCCACATACATCCCTTCTACCCTTCAGTAGCATCAAAGGGCATGCAATTGCCAGTCCTGTAGCTACTCCAAGGGACACTTTTACGCATGTGGGAAAAGGCACCTCCTCCCTCAAGAACTTTTACTACCATCTGTTGGATAATCATTATGATGACTAGGAGTGGTGCCCCCTAGAGTTGTTTAATGTACAATCCACACAACTACGCTTAGGGATCCTGGTTGTGGCTCTCTGAAACATCAGGAGAGGAGGGCCAAGATGGTTACTCTGTTATTCTGTTACCTTTGGGTGTTTAGCCCTATAATTTGCCCCTTCCTAGCTTCCTATTTCTTCAACAAATCCCTCAGATTTGACAACCCTTCTGTGCTGAAGAGTTTGTTGTGATCTCAAACCTTTACGTCAACATATATGGAATAATATTAATGTTTGTTAATATAAGCATGAATTATATAATTTATTCTCTCCTCCATATAGATGGGTAGGTTACAGTGTTCATGAAGACTTATATCTTTGAATATATGTATTGACAGCTTACCTGTTTCAAAAATGGCTTGTAGCTGGAATTTCTAGTTGTCCACCAATATTCATTGTTTCATTCTTCTTTGGCAACAGAACTCCTGAGTTTAGCAGAGCACACAGAGTCACCTTGCCAAAGATTGCATATTCTAGACTTCCTTGCAGCTGCAAGGGGCCACGTGACTAGCTTTTAGCAATATGATATGAGTGCAAGTGATAGGTGCAATTTCTAGGCCATGCCATGAGGAGGAAAGGATGTGACTTTCACCTCCCCTTTTACTTTTCCTGATGGCTGGAGTGCAGTTATGATGGCAGGAACCGGAACAACTATCTTAAACCTTAAGGTAGAAGCCATACGATCGTGATCTGTATTTATAATATATATATAAAATATATATTTTAAAAATTTCTGTAAAGTAAAATTTTTCCACAGTGACTTCTCTTTTCAGTTAAATAAGAGCAGAAAATAGTTTCCTTATAGACTAAATACATTTTTGGTATAAATAATACTTTTATTTTAGTTTATTATAGATATTTGTTCAAAAATATTTCTTCTTTACTACTTTTGAGTTTCTCCAGATCAAGCATCAGGTTAATTTATCTGTCTCTGATGTCTAGTGTAGTGTCTTGAATATATAAAGTGTTGCTGCTGCTGCTAAGTCGCTTCAGTCGTGTCCGACTCTGTGCAACCCCATAGTCGGCAGCCCACGAGGCTCCCCCGTCCCTGGGATTCTCCAGGCAAGAACACTGGAGTGGGTTGCCATTTCCTTCTCCAATACATGAAAGTGAAAAGTGAAAGTGAAGTTGCTCAGTTGTGTCTGACTCTTCGCGACCCTATGGACTGCAGCCTACCAGACTCCTCCATCCATGGGATTTTCCAGGCAAGAGTACTGGAGTGGGGTGCCATCGCCTTCTCCATATAAAGTGTTAAATATTTGTTAATATACACGAATGTGTCAGTGAAATATAGCCCATTCCATGTCATGTTGGATACTGGACTGTATATTCTGGCAATTCCAGGCCCCACCTAATAGTTTTCTTTCACTTAGTGCAGCATTTTGTAAGTTTGTCTGTCATCATTCATCTGTCTCCTCAGCACTAAGGATTCAGAAATAAGCAAGATTGACACAGTCCTTTACTTTATGCAGCTTTACCGTCTAGTAGCAGTAAAGCAGTTTTGTAGATCCCCAAGTTCACAAATATTCCTTCCATAATTCTGTGTTCTGCATTTATTTGCAGTGAGGTAGGGTGTAAAGCGGAGAAGGCAATGACACCCCACTCCAGTACTCTTGCCTGGAAAATCCCATGGACAGAGGAGCCTGGTAGGCTGCGGTCCATGGGGTCGCTAAGAGTCAGACACGACTGAGCGACTTCCCTTTCATTTTTCACTTTCATGCATTGGATAAGGAAATGGCAACCCACTCAAATGTTCTTGCCTGGAGAATCCCAGGGACGGGGTAGCCTGGTGGGCTGCCCTCTATGGGGTCACACAGAGTTGGACACGACTGAAGTGACTTAGCAGCAGCAGCAGCAGAGTGTAAAGAGCACATGCTTTGGAACTGCCTGGATTGAATTTGAGTCTTGACTTTACCCCTTTGGGCCACTTTTTGCAACACTTATGTATATCAAATTTGTTCCTGCTTTTGCTTTTTACTCCTGCCACAAACTTGACTAATTTAAACTAAGTGTGAAGAAGCACTGTTTTGAATAAAGGAAAATAAGAATTACAGGCATTGATTAAATAAATGTAGTTTATTACTTTCCAATACAGTACATATTATATATTTAAATTAAGTGGATTTTGTTGAGTAAGAATAGCATAACAAAAAATTTGCAAATTTCAGTAGTTTCATGATATTTAGTATATCACCCAAAATAGTTCCTCAACTTATATATGTATATGTGTACTTATGATATTTCTAATAGAGAATCCTTATACATGTGTAGAAAATTTCTGGAAGGGTACACAAAAAATTGCTAAGTGATTATCTCTGGCAATTGATGGCTAAAATTCTAGTGGTAGGAAACTTTTACTTTTTGTTTTATATATTTACACACAACTTGAACTTTTTAAAGTGCATTTGTTATTTTTTTAACTATAAGAAATGAGTTTAAATTGAAAACATATCAATGTGTAATATAATGCTTACTAAAAATTAGTTATACAACTGTATATGATTAATTCTTAACATTTTTTGAGGCCTTGATTAAAATATATACATGTTTTACAGCAGAAGATCTTTTCTTGAGATGATATTCTGAAAATTCAAAGAGAAATAAATCATTCACATTTATTTATTCTAGAAAATTTATATACAAATTATATTTAATGAGTACTTTTTGGACTAATGTTTTGATCTCTTAGTAAAGCTACCAAACTTCCATTTTTCTGTTGAGTTTCATATTTCCATGAAAACACAAGTTTGCTCATCTAAATTTTGATAAATTCAATTATGTGAAAATCTTTTTGGGACAGGTGGTTTCAAAACATTCTGATCTATATAGAAACAAATCTGACTACTGAAAAATGTTTTGTAGTATCTCATTTCAGTTTAGTTCAGTCGCTCAGTCATGTCCAACTCTTTGCAACCCCATGAACTGCAACACACCAGGCCTCCCTGTTCATCACCAACTCCCGGAGTCTACCCAAACTCATGTGCATTGAGTCGGTGATGCCATCCAGCCATCTCATCCTCTGTTGTCCCCTTTTCCTCCTGCCCCTAATCCTTCCCAGCATTAGGGTCTTTTCCAATGAGTCAATTCTTCGCATGAGGTGGCCAGATTATTGGAGTTTCAGCTTCAACAACAGTCCTTCCAATGAACACCCAGGTCTAATCTCCTTTAGGAGGGAGTGGTTGGATCTCTTTGCGCTCCAAGGGACTCTCAAGAGTCCTCTCCAACACCACAGTTCAAAAGCATCAATTCTTCAGCTCTCAGCTTTCTTTACCATCCAACTCTCACATCCATACTTGACGACTGGAAAAACCATAGCCTTGACTAAACAGACCTTTGTTGGCAAAGTAATGTCTCTGCTTTTGAATATGCTATCTAGGTTGGTCATAACTTTCCTTCCAAGGAGTAAACATCCTTTAATTTCATGGCTGCAATCACCATCTACAGTGATTTTGGAGCCCCCCAAAATAAAGTCTGACACTGTTTCCACTGTTTCCCCATCTATTTCCCATGAAGTGATGGGACCAGATGCCATGATCTTAGTTTTCTGAATGCTGAGCTTTAAGCCAACTTTTTGACTCTCCTCTTTCACTTTCATCAAGAGGCTTTTTAGTTCCTCTTCACTTTCTGCCATAAGGGTGGTGTCATCTGCATATCTGAGGTGATTGATATTTCTCCCAGCAATCTTGATTCCAGCTTGTGCTTCCTCCAGCCCAGCGTTTCTCATGATGTACTCTGTGTATAAGTTAAATAAGCAGGGTGACAATATACAGCCTTGACGTACTCCTTTTCCTATTTGGAACCAGTCTGTTGTTCCATGTCCAGTCCTAACTGTTGCTTCCTGACCTGCATACAGGTTACTCAAGAGGCAGGTCAGATGGTCTGGTATTCCCGTCTCTTTAAGAATTTTCCACAATTTATTGTGATCCACACAGCAACAGTATCTATTGCTTCCCTAATAGCTCAGTTGGTAAAGAATCCACCCACAATGCAGGAGACCTTGGTTCAATTCCAGGGTTGGAAAGATCCCCTGGAGAAGGGATAAGCTACCCAATCCAGTATTCTTGAGCTTCCCTTATGGCTCAGCTGATAAAGAATGTGCCTGTAATGCAGGAAACCTGGATTTGATCCCTGGGTTGGGAAGATCCCCTGGAGAAGGGAAAGGCTACCCACTCCAGTATTCCGGCCTGGAGAAGTCCATCAGACTGTAGAGTCCATGGTGTCGCAAAGAGTTGGACGTGGCTGAGTGACTTTTACTTTCACTATTGGAACTCTTGGATTTACATTTAATGCCAGGGTTGTCAGTTAGCTATTGCTGTGTAACAAGTCATTCTAAAACTCAGTAGCTTAAAACCATTATTTATTATTGCTTATATGTGTGCAAATCAGTTGAATTTCAATTGATCCAGGTTAGGTTCAGCTGAGAGACTCTACTTCAGGCTGAGACAGCTGAGGGCAGCTCTATGTTTCAGAGAAGGTCAGTGGATTGTCTGGGGCAGCTCTGCTTCTTGTTTTTAGTTTCTTTTCTGAGCCCAGCAAACTACCCAGGGTATGTTTTTTAACCACAATAATGGTACAAGAGAGTAAACTAAAGTGCTCAAAGCCTAGGATCAGCACTAGCATCATGTCCGTTTCTTCTAAAATGCAAGTGACATAGTCAAGCCAAAAAAATCCAGGGGCAAGAAAGGACACTCCATCCATGATGAGCATGGCAGTAGTGTGGATGAAGGGGTGAAGAGTTAGGCCCAGAAAGTCAACTTGCAACCCCAGATTAGATAATGAACAAACTGGGAAAAAGCTCAGATAGAGATTATGGTGGTCTGAGCTGTGGGGGCTCAGTAGGAGGTTCAATATAGGAAACGGGATCTCTTGGGTAGAAGGAATGGGAGTGTTTGTGAGAAGAGTGCTGAGTCTTTTTCTAGTCAAAATTGTCAAGTGAATTACAGCTGAAGAATAGCAGAGGGCTGATATGACATGGGTCCAGTGAGAATGAAGCAATGTAGTGGGAACGAAGGGAAAGAAAGAACAAGGCAAATAGAATATTAAGAATGTCTAGGTAAAAATTAAAAATAAATTAATTAATTAAAAAAAAAAAAAAAGAATGTCTAGGTAGAAGATCTCTGTACTGAAGACTTATTTCGGTTAACTGAGTTGTCATCTAATGAGCTTATATATTTCCAAATGATAAAATAGTCTAAAATAGTAGAGTCTAAGAGAATGATGCATTTCTGCATTGGGTTCAGGATTGGCCAATGCATTACAGGTACTTGGGGATTTTGGTATCTTTGAAGTGAAGTGAAGTCGCTCAGTTGTGTCCGATTCTTTGCGATCCCATGGACTGTAGCCTACCAGGCTCCTCTGTCCATGGGATTTTCCAGGCAATAGTACTGGAGTGGATTGCCATTTCCTTCTCCAGGGGATCTTCCCAACCCAGGGATCGAACCCAGGTCTCCTGCATTGTAGACAGATGCTTTACCGTCTGAGCCACCAGGAAGTCCTTGGTATCTTTAATCACATCTAAATATAGTATTTGGGCAGAAAAGTCATACTTACTATTAAAAAAAATCATCCTCTCTTGGTTAATTTAATGCTTTTCATTCAAAATGATGCTTTAATCAAAGCTATGAACCTTACATCACTAAGTAAGAAATATTTTTCAGTAAATTAGAAATTTGTAAGTACACGAATATTCCATGATGTGTTACCTAACTGGGTGCTTAAGTACAATTAATTCCTAACTTCTTCCCCTCGCTTAAGTGAATTGAGGTGATATACCTCTTTTGCCTCTTGAGTACCAGATTCAGTAGAACCACATATGTCTGCCTTTTTTCTTTAACTGTGCTATTTAAAATATACCCCATTTCTAAAGAAAGCAGCTGTTGTTTTAAGTCAAACTGCATGCACAGCACCACGGCCATTACAAGGAAGACAAATTACCTCGTTAGCAGAATGCACCTCTCCCTTAGGGAACTGATGCGTGGACTTTTTATTTTTATTCTGAGAATATCTTCTGAGACAACTAGAGAGTCTTTGTTTCATTGATACTACAGCTTATATCTTTAAAAAAATCAATTAGATATGCTTTTACATGTTTGAACATGTGATTCTCTAGTCTGCATTTAGCACCTAATTTCTCTCCTTTCTTTTATCCGGAAGCTTTTAGCTTTAATGCTTTTTGTGAAGGAAGGTTTATTGAATGTGTATAACCAGCCATGTTCTAAAACAGGAGAAGGCTTGATATGACTAAGAAAATTGGCCTCGGCACTATCATTTTTGTCAGTTAACACTTTTTCTCCATCATATTTGTTTGTTATTGATTTCTATCCTCTTTCTTTCAGCCTAGGAAGTGATGATACCCATTTTGAGGTTGGCATGGCCAGCAATGGATGTGAAGTGCATCGTTTTGATCCTAGTGTTAAGTCAGCTCATGTTCTGGAAAGTGAGCGTCTTTGGTATCACCGTTTGTCCATCGACTGGCGGGACCCCCATCCAGCTGTTGCTGCCCAAAAACCGTATAGCAACACCAGAAAACTGGGAACCATTTTGAATGAATTTGGGCATCACAAGGTCAGATTTTTCATTTGATTTCATAATTAAAGTGAACAAACTCATAAGCTGGTTTTTTTTAATGCAAATCCAGGATTCGATAGTTGAAGGTTCAGTTTTAACCTTATTATTATTTATAGAGTCAGCTCTGTCGATATAAAGTTTTGGCAAAGATAGAGATATTTAAATTGATTTCAAGGTTTTAGTTGCTGTTGAGTAGTGCTTAAGGTTTTGACCAAGACTCAGCAAGGAGAATAAGAAACTAACTCTGATGGTGGGCTCAAGAGTACCATTTCCATTTGGCAATTGATTTTAAATTTCCAGACAGAGCAAACTACTTGTATCAGCTTCAAATACAAAAAGTAATCAGAGCCAGGTTTATGTTTGATAAGAGATTGCTTGTGTATCATGTTTCCCACTGTTGTAACAATGATTTTGGGTCTCCCGGCTCTTAAAGGTCAGAAGATATGTGTAGCTTTGATTAAAATGTACTTTGTAAGATTGAATGGACATTATGTGTATTGCAACTGATATAATTATATCAAAGGATGTCAAATCTCTACAAATATTTTATTGTGAATGGATAGCAAAAGGAAACTTTATCTTTGAACCGTGTGTTTTGAAAGCAGTTTTTAGTGTAAATGTGACCAACTGCATTCTGTAAGGTGAAGTGAAGTCACTTAGTCGTGTCTGACTCTTTGCGATCCCATGGACTGTAGTCTACCAGCCTCCTCCGTCCATGGGATTTTCCAGGCAAGAGTACTGGAGTGGGTTGCCATTTGTAGATGCTAGAGAAATTCTTCTGAGTGTAGTTGTCTTGCATTTGATTGCCAACCCTTCCTGGGCTTAGCCTCTCTTGGCTTATTATCCCCAGAGATGGCATGTAATTTAGGACATGCCAGAATGGGGGTTCCTGAGACACAGTATATATATGGAATTCAGTTTTAAACCTGAATTGGCTGCTTGATCTTTAATAAAAAGACTTCCTCTGCATTGTTCTTTTTCCTTCCCTTCCCCCTCTTCTTCAGCTTCCTCTTTTAAAAAAATCCAAAAAACAGAAAACAAAAACTTTCTTTAATTGGACAGCAGGAACTTCTTCAAGAACAACTTCAAAGAATTTGGTGTTTTTAACATGTGTTTTGAATTTTGTGTTTGTATTTTGATTTGCCATTAAGAGTAACTTGCATGTAATAGTTAGGAGCCTTAATGAAACACATATAGGAGTTTGGGGATAAAAATCTTTGAACAGAACCCAAAGAAGTGAGAGCATTTTTCAGAATTTTATTTTGTTTTTGCTGTTTGTTACCTTCATAGATATTTTTTGTGTGTGTGGCTGAAGATTATTGCCTTGACCCTTTGACATGTCAACTCTAGATTATTCAAAGAGCTAACTACTCATTCTTTGCATTCATTTAGGAGTTTTACTAGTCCTCCTTCATGCTTTTTATACCCTGGTCCTCCACCTCCATTCTTCAAAGAAAAGACTGAGTATCTAGAGGTGAAACACAAAGCCATTTTGCATTTTTTGATAATATTTTAGCTAGAGATTTGGTAAATGTGAGGATAAAATGAGACTTCAAAAAGTGATCTGTGGATATAATTTATCTATGCCACATATTGTATGAAAAATGTCTACCAGGTAGACACCTGAATTGTTTCACTCCATGGGAGCTGCAGTGGGCAAACCTTTATGCTGTAGATAAAATATCATGCCTCTTATAACACTGCTTCTCACACAGAAGAAATATTTACAGAGATTCCTAAAAAGGAAAAATGTTTTAAAGGATTTTTTTTATATTCCTAGGGCTATAATTTTTATTGAAAACACTAATAATGACATGTAAAAATTATTAAGGTGGTAATTTTATGTTATGTACATTTTACCACAATAAAAAAAACAGGAGGAAAGAAAACCCCATAAATAATGAAAGTGATCTGGCTCAGAATTGCCACGTATGTATTTTCCCCTTAAAAAAAAAAAGTCCCTTGTTGAAAATTTAAAAGATACAGATGTTCTTTCATAAAGCTTTTTTTGGGTGAATGCTTTAAAACAAAAACAACAAAATGTAAAGCCATTGGTGAATGATTGCTTCCATTAGGAACATGCGTCTAGGAGCTACGTGGTGCCAGATAAAAGGAAACCTCGGTTCTGGCCTGCAGCAGACAAGGTCTGTTTTCATTTTTCAGCTTGTGTACAGACCCTGATAAATAGGATGTATCTCTGGCAGGAAAAACAAATAGGAAAAACACACTAAAAAATGTCAGTGTGTTTGCCTTGCCTCCTTCACTTATTTTTCCTGAAAGTGGCTGTAGAAACCAAAGGGGTTTTGTTGTTTTGTTTTCACTTCATGACTTTAAAATATCTCATATAGTTTTGTGATGCTTTCCATTTTAAGCGGTTATTTTTCTTATCTTTAACCATACCTAGATTCCAGTCACTCAGGCAAAAATGTAGGCAAAAATGAAAGGCAGAGTCTTAAGATGGTGACAGTAAGATGCATATGGCTTTCATACTGCTTTTAAAACTCTCTGGTAATTTTAACTTCAAACCATAAATCAAAAAATCTTTCTAAAGCGTCAAGTGAGAAGCAGCTGCATCAGCAAAAGCGTGTGCATGAGAAGCCCAGTCTGTCAGGGAATAATATCACCTGGATTTAGCATTATTTGGAATGATTAACTGTCTTCTTTTGGCTGAGTGCTTATTGCTGTAACTATGCATCCGAATTTTTCCAGGATGTGATTAGAAATATCGAATCTGAGGTTTCTGCTTATATTAATCATAAGGCTTTATTACACAGAATATCCCTAAATGATCCAGGCTGGTTAATGAGAAATTATTTTCAGTCATAATCATGCTGATAATAATATGAATAACAGGACTGCATTAAAGCTTACCTTTGTAAGACTCATTACTCTAGGTTTGAGGCATGGGTCCTCAGCCAAGTCATTTAACCTTTCTGGCCCTCAATTTGATTGTCAATAAAATGGGGACAATGATACTACCTAAATGGATTGTTTCTGAGAACTAGAGCAGAGAACACAGAGTGAAAACTTCCAGCAGAGTTCCTGGAGTGAATTTGTCATTTGATTGTAAACTGAAATTATTTATTAATAATTTCAGTAAGTTTTTAAAATTAATTTATTTTTTATTGAAGGATAATTGCTTTACAGAATTTTGCTGTTTTCTGTCAAACCTTAACATGAATCACCCATAGGTATACATAAATCCTCTCCCTTTTGAACCTCCCTCCCATCTCCCTCCCCATCCCACCCCTCTAATAATTTCAATAAGATTTTTCTTAATTTTATAGAAGCTTTTTTACCTTTCTTTGTTCCAGGGAAAATATATCAGTGATTTCTCTGGAAATTGTTAACTGTACCTAATGCTAGTCAAGAGTTTTTTTTTTTAATGAAATCTTTGTGTGAAATTGAAGGGAATTTGTCCTTCAGACTTGGTCTTAGATTATTCTTGTTAGCTGACTCAGGGCACCAAACAGCTTTGCAGGCGATTGTATAGAAAGTAAATACTGTGCTGTATGCAAATGAAAGAAGCTGCTGAGAAGTAATACAGAGCAGATGTAGACCTTGTGGCTGGGGATGCCAGTCAGCTGATGCAGCTGGAGCTGGACCTCCTGCCTGTTCAGCCCTGGGAGTTAAGTCCTCCCTTACCCAAGACTCTGTCCCCAAGGTTGTGTGTCGCCTTGGACTCTGAAGGGAATGCCACTTTCTGCTTCCCTGGGCAGAGAGCCTGCCATTAATTACAAAACAACAGCTCTGTTGTGTGGTTGGTGCTGTGTTTAAGAGAGTACGAACTTTGAAATTAAACCACAAAAAGATTCCCTTTACTTCTCGCTTACTGAGTTTGCACATATAAGCAATATGTCGATACTCCCCTACCCTGAAATGCTTATTGGGAATACTGTTCATGCTTTGCTGTTGGAAATGGAAAATGATAGACACTTTCAGGAAAAACATTCCACCATGTGTATATATTATGTTTCTTTTTATTTCTAGAAATCCCTTTTGCCTTAAGTTCTGTTTTGTCTGCTGTTGATTCTGCCATACCAACTTTTTTGGGGGGAGGGGGGTTAGTTTTACATGAAATGCTATTATAGAGTCCTTTATTTTCATATTTTTTAGATATAGTTTTAGTTTGTGTACAGCCTGTTGTTGTTTTCCAGTTACTAAGTCATGTCTGACTCTTTGTGACCCTTGTACTGCAGCACGCCAGGCTTCCCTGGCCTTCACGATCTCTCGGAGTTTGCTCAGATTCATGCCCATTGAGTCAGTGATGCTGTTTAACCATCTCATCCTCTGCCGTCACCTTCTCCTCTTGCCCTCAAAAGACCCAGCATCAGGGTCTTTTCCAATGAGTTAGTTCTTCAGGTGGCCAAAGTATTGGAGCTTCAGCTTCAGCATCACTTCTTCCAATGAATATTCAGGGTTGATTTCCTTTAGGATGGACTGGTTTGATCTCCTTGCTGTCCAAGGGACTCCAAGAATCTTCTTCAGTACCATAATTTGAAAGTATCACTTTTTCGGTGCTCAGTTTTCTTTATGGTCCAGCTCTCACAACTGCACCTCTCTACTGGAAAAATCATAGCTTTGATTCTATGGACCTTTGTTGGCAGAGTGATGTCTCTGTTTTTTATTTATTTATTTAGAATTAAAAAAATTTTTTTTTAAATTTACAATATTGTATTGGTTTTGCCATACATCAACATGAATCTGCCCTGGGTGTACACGTGTTCCCCATCCTGAACCCCCCTCCCACCTCCCTCCCCCTCTGTTTTTTAATACACTGTCTAGGTTTGTCATAGTTTTCCTTCCAAAGAACATCTTTTAATTTCATGGCCAAGTCATCGCCCACAGTGATTTTGGACCCTAAGAAAATAAAATTTGTCACTGCTTCCACTGTTTCCCCTTCTATTTGCCATAAAGTGATGCAGCCGGATGCCATGATCTTAGTTTTTTGAATGTTGAGTTTCGAATCAGCTTTTCCACTCTCCTGTTTCACCCTCATCAAACCGCTCTTTAGTTCCTCTTCACTTTCTGCCATTAGAGGAGTATCATCTGCATATCTGAGGTTGTTGATATTTGTCTCGGCAGTCTTGATTCCAGCTTGTGATTCATCCATCCCAGCACCTCACGTGATGTACTCTGTATATTGGGATTCCCTGGTAGCTCAGCTGGTAAAGAATCCGCCTGTAATGCAGAAGACCTGGGTTTGATCCCTGGGTTGGGAAGATCCCCTGGAGAAGGGAATGGCTACCCATTCCAGTATTCTGGCCAGGAGAATTCCACAGACTGTGTAGTCCATGGGGTTGCAAAGAGTTGGACACAACTGAACAACTTCCACTTTCACTCTGCATGTAAGTTCAATAAGCAGGGGGACAAATATACAGCCTTGTCATACTCCTTTCCCAGTTTTGAACTAGTCTGTTGTTCCACGTCCGATTCTAACTATTGTTCCTTGACCAAAACACACAGGTTTCTCAGGAGACAGATAAGGTGGTCTGGTATTCCCATCTCTTTAAGAATTTTCCACAATTTGTTGTGATCCACACAGTCAAAGGCTTTAGCATAGTCAGTGAAGCAGAAGTAGATGTTTTTCTGGAATTCTCTTGCTGCTTCTATGATTCAGCGGATGTTGGCAATTTGACCTTTTGTTCCTCTGCCTTTTCTAAACCCAGCTTGTACATCTGGAAGTTCTTAGTTCACATAGTGCTGAAGCTTAGCTTGAAGGATTTTGAGCATAACCTTGCTAGCATATGAAATGAACACAATTGTATAGAAGTTTGAACATCTTTGACATTGTCCTTCTTTGGGATTAGAATGAGAACTGACCTTTTCCAGTCCTCTGGTCACTGCTGACTTTTCAAAATTTGCTGGCATATTTACTGCAGCACTTTAATAGCATCATGCTTTAGGATTTGAAATAGCTCAGCTGGAATTCCACCATCTCCACTAGCTTCGTTTTAGTAATGCTTCCTAAGTCCTATTTGACTTCACACTCCAGAGTGTTTGTCTCTAGGTGAGTGACCACACCATCATGATTATCTGGGTTGTTAAGTTCTTTTTTGTATAGTTCTACTGTGTATTCTTGCCACCTCTTCTTAATCTCTTCTGCTTCTTCTAGGTCCTTGCCATTTCTGTCTTTTATTGTGCCCATCTTTGCATGAAATTTTCCCTTGATATCTCCAGTTTTCTTGAAGAGATCTCTAGTATTTCACATTCTATTGTTTTCCTCTATTTCTCTGGATTGTTTGCTTAAGAAGGTTTTCTCTTCTGTCTATTCTCTGGAACTCTGCATTCATTTGGGTATATCTTTCCCTTTCTCCTTTGCCTTTCACTTCTCTTCTTTTCTCAACTATTTTTAAGGCCTCCTCAGACAACCATTTTGCCTTCTTGCATTTTTCCCCCCCTCTGGATGGTTTTGGTCATCACCTGCTGTATAGTGTTATGAACCTCCATCCATAGTTCTTCAGGGACTGTCAGATTTAATCCTTTGAATTTATCTGTCGCTTCTACTATATAATCATAAGGGATTTGATTTGGTCATAATGGAATGGCCTAGTGGTTTGCCTACTTTCTTCAACTTAAGCCTGAATTTTGCAGTAAGGAGGTGATAATCTGAGCCACAGTCAGCTCCAGGTCTCATTTTTGCTGATTATATAGAGCTTCTTCATTTTTGGCTGCAAGGAATATAACCAATCTGATTTTGGTATTGACCATCTGGTGATGCTTATGTGTAGAGTTGTCTCTTGTGTTGTTGGAAGAGGATGTTTTCTATGACCAGTGTGTTCTCTTGACAAAACTCTGTTACACTTTGCCCTGCTTTATTTTGTACTCTGAGGAGAAACTTGCGTGTTACCCACGTATCTCTTGACTTCCTACTTTTGCCCTAAACATACTTAAAATTTAGTCAGACTGTTCAACAAAATTAATTTACTCTCTCAGTGAAGTAATGTTCCAGTTATTGTTTTGCTTGGCTGTTTTTCATCATTTGATTTTGTGTGTATTTTCAAGTTCAGTCTGTTAGTTCATTTTCAGTGGAAGGTTTTTGGTTTGGTTTTGCTTTTTTATTTCTTTTTTGGTTCCACCCTTCTCTGCCTAGTGATTTTACAATAGCCTTCAGGACCTGGTCTTATATAAGCATCTGGGGGCTCCTGCTTCTTCAGTGATAATGAGAATATCCAGTTACTGAATCATCTGGACCTGGCTCATTTGCTGTTTGCAAGAGTGAGCCTCTCTTCTCTTACCTCCCTAGACCAATGACTGGTTTTAAGCCATAGCCCCAATTAGTGGTTTTCAGCAGTTTATTTGGGGCTCCTTTCTAGGTCCAGGGAACTCCACTTCAGCCCTTGGCTTTAGTCAGTAAATGTGGCTCAGCTGCTTTGTAATGGGAGCACTTTAGTTCCTGTTCTCTGTAGGAGATGCACCTCAGGACCTCTGCTACCTGCTTTATGGCAGAGCCCAGCATGTCCTGGCTTCAGTCCTGCTTACTGCTCTATGTTCTGGCCCCTGGAGATGTTCACCTTGTTTTTGAGCCCTGCTTTGATCTTTCTGTCCCCTCCCACCCTTATCATTCTCTTTTCTGCTTTGTGTTTGGTACAATGGGGAGGGTGGGCATCTTGCCTTCATTTTTTTTTTTTTAACTGATTCACCTTTCTTCCTTAGAATTATCTACAGAAATAGTATCCACAGACTCAATAGTCAACTGTTCCAGTTTTTTTCCTATATACATTAAAAATGCCTTAATAAAACAAAAGATTTTGAAATGCTTATTTATATTGCTCCCAATCATATTCTATACCAGTATTTCTTGTATATTATTATGTATGTGAACCACCTGGAGAATCTAATGAAAAAGTGGGTGTTGACTTAGGAGGTTTAGGGTGAGGCCCAAGATTCTGCATTTCTAGGAAGCTCCCAGACAATGTTGACCCTGATGACTAAGGACCATACACTGAGTAGCAGTGTCTGCACCACAGTCTGAGAAACACAGGAGCAGAGGATATTGACAGTAAATGTCATCGCTGGGACCTGAGCCACTCTGCGCTCTCCTGATGTCCTCTTGCTCTAGCCTGAGTCCTTACCAAGGGTGGAGTGAGGCACAGATGCTATGCCATCCTCCAGGTCATTTTCTCGCTATGCCAGCCTATTACACCAGCTTTCTGTATAGACATGCTGTTTTTCTGGGACAAATTTTTTCTCAGGAGAATTTTTTTCTTCTCCTTCATGAAAATGTCACCTGGTCATCTGCCATACCCGGGCAAGGCCCAGACACGCCTGAGTCCTAGATGGCTAATGGCTTTAGCCTGCAGTTGTACCTCTGCTTCTCAGGTGTGTGCTTCCATCTAAACTGTTTACCCAAGATACCCTTCGTTGTACATAGCCCCATCCTGACTACCTAGTGAAGTGCTCAGAAAATATATACTTGTCCACCTGACTTTCTGCTTGGTACCTTTTAAAATAAAACATGCAGGATATCAAAGTTTGAATAATTTACCTTTTCCTACAACCTGCTGCGGCTGCTGCTAAGTCGCTTCAGTCGTGTCCGACTGTGCGGTAGCAGCCTGAGAAGCCAGAGGCTTTAGTCACTGATATTTCAAAAGAACATTTGGGTGGAAAGCTGCATGGAAACAAGATATGCTATGATAAAGGTAGAAGTCCAGGTGATTCTTTTACAGTCCCGAGGAATCTTCTACTTAGACTTGTTTATATTCCTTTTTTTTTTTCAAAGAGAGATATGTATCTTTCTGTGTATTTGAAGGCAACTTCATCTTGCAGAGTTGCTATTATATTTAATCATAATGGTGCTGTGTTTCTGTGAAATAAGCCAGTGGCAATTTAAGAGTAATGAGTCATTCATGGTACTGAATTGCGATTTGAAATGCAGAGACATCTTTCTTCCTCCACCAATCTGCAGTGGACCCTAAGGACAAGTCGTCTTGAGGACATGAGTCGAGAACTTGTGCACTCAATATTGAGGAAATGAATTTTGGGTTTTTACCGTATTTACTCATCTATAATGGTGAGATTTTCTGTGAAACAAAAAGTCTTGGCTCTTCTTAATGATTTTCAAACCACTCAGTGAATCTGGATTGAGCTACAGTTTTTGTTTCCTTAGATGTGTTCTCCCTTGGTTTCCCTTGGGCAAAAGCCATGACTGGAAAGATCGTGTGTGAACAGTGCTCTGGAATCCGGAGACCCACTCCCACCTGCGTAACTACAGGTTCTCAGATTTCAGAACACCGGAAAACAAACCAAAAGTAACAGTAACATGCCACAGAGAATCCAATCTTCTTAAGGGACCTTGACTTAGATGTCAGACCCAGGACCAAGCTCAGAGATTCTGATTTAGCTAGTCTGGCACGGAGCTCAGGAAATCTGTTTTTAACCAACCCCACCCCATTCTACCCCAGGTGGTATGAAGATCACCGTTTGAGAAGCCTCCATGGATAGAGAGGACTTCAGAAGCTCAGCCTTCCATTTGCAAATCGCTCATCCCTCCTGTGCATAGAATGCTTTAAACAGGAAGGGGGTCCAGAGCCTGGCTGTCAGCTTTTGGGGCCACTCCTTGGCTCCTCACTAAGTCTCTGTGTCCTCTGTGCCTTAGTTTTCCTTATTGTAGGTTGAGCGGTACAGATCTGTGCCATTTGAGAAGACTGTCCAGCAAATAAGCTGATGCTGGTGATAGAGATGAATGAGGGGTATTCTTGGAATCAGATTTGGGACTTTAGAGAGCATTGCGACTGACTCTCTCTCCTTCAAGACTTTCTGAGGGACCCGTTATTATTACCAAAGAGGAAGATTTCACATATGGAGGAAATTAGCCTCCAGAGAGCTGGCATTTGTTTTTCTTTGTTGCTGTGTACCAAGGTTGTCTGAGAATCTTGCCATTTTGACAAACTTTGGGGAATGAGAGCTAAGTGAATCCTGAGGGAGGCGAGGGAGGCTCTAAGCTCCAGGTGCCCATAAAGGTTTCCTTTTTTATGACTTCCTTTCCTAACAGTAGGTCGACATTGGAATGTTACTACTTTCGGCACTATGCAGCTCAGATTCACTGGGTCAGGCAGCTTGGCAAGTTACTTTATGTGCGTTAAAAAATGCTTAATGCCTTTTGACAGTAAGAGCCCCAAGAAGTTGCTATCATATTAATGAATCCTCTGAGGGAGAGATTCCTGAACAAGTCTGTGAGGTCACACCCAGGCCGGCGATTTCTGCCTCAGGAGCACAGCTATGTCAGCCTGTGAGGTGCCCATGCATAATAAACCACCCATGAAGCCAGCTCCAAGTGCATGGGGAAAGGTGGTCACACTTTTAATTGGAGGTAAAAGCTGATTTATTTTTCAGCTGTGAAATATTAGAAAAGGAAATTTTCATTTGCCACTTTTTAGTTAAAAACATAAGGACCTTTTTAAAAACACAAATTTCCTAGCATGGAGTGGCATTCAACATTTTTGCAATTAAAATGATAATGAAACATTTCTTATAAAAACTCTTTAAAATCAGTGCGATAGGTTCACAGCACAACATTACAAGGAATTATGTAAAGCAGCCTCTCTGTTCCAAGTTTTATTTTAAGATCTAATTTATTCCAGATTCTGCAGGAAAAACCGTTCATGTGACAAGCCTGCTAACAGATGTCAATTTAGTTTTATAGCACATGCCCGCACTTCAGAGTCAGAAAATGGAGATTATTCTTTTTGCCTCTGTTTATTACATGGCGCAGCTTCATAACATTATGCCCCAGAGGACAGCTGATTAATAACCTAGAGGCAAGCAACTTATCACCTGCTTTCCTCTTCTGCAGTGTTGAGTGTAAGCTTTATTTCAAATTACCCTTTTGGATTAAGAGAGGAGCTATAAAAAGCAAAGGTGACAGAAAATGGATTTTTCTATTATAATATCATGTAGGTCAGAAGACAGATTATACTGTAGTGAAGAGAAATAAAAGAAAAAAATAAGAATCAACTGAATAGAAGTGAATCTATTTTGTGGTATTGGTTGATAAAACAAAGTAATTCTATGTGAAAAATGTTATGTCAAAACCAACCATAGCAAGAACTCTCCACTTCATATGTCCAGGGCCCATTTTTCAGTGTTTACACGGCATAGTAATTATTGGTTTATATGTTACACTCCTCTTCACATTCCAATATTTCCAGTCCATCCATCCATTTATCCATTCCTCCATCTGTCTATCTAATAAATATTTATTAAGCATCTTCTATATGCAAGGATTTGTGCTTAAATAATAAAAAATAAGGACAAACAAGTCTTTTGTTAATTAAAAATTGTTTAAAATTGTAGTGACATGCAAGGGATGATGCTGTGAAAGTGCTGCACTCAATATGTCAGTACATTTGGAAAACTCAGCAGGAGCCATAGGACTGCAAAAGGTCAGTTTTCATTTCAATCCTAAAGAAGGGCAATGCCAAAGAATGTTCAAACCACCATACAATTGCGCTCATTTCACATGCTAGCAAAATTATGCTCAAAATTCTTCAAGCTAGGTTTCAGCTTTCTGTGAACTGAGAACTTCCAGTGTACAAGTGGGGTTTAGAAAAGGCAGAAGAACCAGAGATCAAATTGTCAACATTCACTGGGTCATAGAAAAAGCAAGGGAATTCCAGAAAAAACATCTGTTTCATTGACTACGCTAAAGCCTTTGACTGTGTGGATCACAAAAAACTGGAAAATTCTTAACGAGATGAGAATACCAGACCACTGTACCTGTCTTCTGAGAAATCTGTATGCAGGTCAAGAAGCAACAGTTAGAATTGAACATGGAACAAGAGACTGGTTCAAAATGGGAAAGGAGTACGTCAAGGCTATATATTGTCACCTGATATTTAGCTTATATGCAGGGTACATCATATGAAACACTGGGCCTGGATGAATCACAAGCTGGAATCAAGATTACAGGGAAAAATATCAGTAACCTCAGATATGCAGATGATACCACTCTAGTGGCAGAAAGTGAAGAGGAACTAAAGAGCCTTTTGATGAGGGTGAAAGAGGAGAATGAAAAAGCTGGCTTGAAACTCAACATTTAAAAAACGAAGATCATGGCATCTGGTCCCATCACTACTTCATGGCAAATAGAAGAGGGAAAAGTGGAAGCAGTGACAGATTTTGTGGTCCAAAATCTTGGGGTCCAAAAACACTGTGGACAGTGACTGCAGCCATGAAATTAAAAGACGCTTGCTCCTTGAAAAGAAATCTTTGACAAACCTTGACAGCATGTTAAAAAGCAGAGAGATCATTTTGCTGACAGAAGTCTGTGTAGTCAAAGCTATGGTTTTCCCAGTAGTCATGTATGGATGTGAGAGCTGTACCATAAGGAAAGCTGATGTTTAAAAATTGTGGTGCTGGAGAAGACCCTTGAGAGTCCCTTGGACTGCAAGGAGATCAAACCAGTCAATTCTAAGGAAGTCAACCTTGACTATTCATTGGAAGGACTGATGCTGAAGCTGAAGTTCCAATACTTTGGCCACCTGAGGTGAAGAGCCAGCTCATTGGAAAAGACCCTGATGTTGGAAAAGATTGAAGGCAAAAAGAAAAGGGGGCAGCAGAGGATGAGATGGCTAGATAACATCACTGACTCAGTGGACACAAACTTGGGCAAACTCTGAGAGAGAGTGGAGGACAGTGAAGCCTGGTGTGCTGCAGTCTATGCGGTCACAAAAAGTCAGACATGACTTAGCAACTGAACAATAACAATAGAAAATTTACTATCTTAACTATTTTTAAGTAATGCTGAGTATGTTCACATTGTTGTGACTCTCTAGAACATTTTCATCTTGCACAACTGAAACTTTACACTCATTAAACACAGATTTTCCTCTTCCCCCAGCCCTTGACAACCACCATCCCACTTCCTGTTTCAATAAATGTAACTAGGCTAGGTGCCTCATATAAATGGAATCATACAGCAATTTTCTTTTTGTGACTGATTTATTTCACTTAGCATAATGTCCTCAAGCATCGTTCATATTGTAGCATGTTTCTTTCTTTTTAAAGCTGAATAATCCTTTCTTTTTAAAGCTGCATAATCCTTTATATGTATATACACAATTTTATTTGTCCCTTTATCTGTCAGCAGACAACTGGTTTTATTTCACTTCTTGCCTATTGTAAGAATGCTCACAGTGAGTGTGCAAATATCTTTTCAAAATCCTGTCTCTAGTTCTTCTGGCTGTAGACCCAGAAATGGAATTGCTGGATCCTATGGTAATTCTATTTTTAAATTTTTTTGAGAAACTGCCATACAGTTTTTCATAGTGGCTGCACCATTTTACATTTCCATAAACAAGTATCTTAAGATTTAACACATGTCTAAAAAGACAGAAATGTGATCCTGTAATGAGTGCTACAAAGAAGTACAGTGTTCTATGGGGAGTGTTTAATAGAGAAATCCGATCTAATATGCCATTTATTTTTGTATTCCTGATGCCTACAGGTGGAGCAGGGCATGGCAACCCATTCCAGTATTCTTGCTTGGAGAATCCCATGTAGCCTGGTGCGCTATAGTCCATAGGGTCACACAGAGTCAGACATGACTGAAGCAACTTAGCGAGTGTGCATGCATGCACACACATATTGCCTATAGTGGGAACTCCATAAGTGGTTGGTGGGTGGGAGAGTAGGCCCTGGAGACCGTTGGTGATTAGGCTCTTTTCCTTTGTTTCCTTCCTGCTATTCAGCTGCCCTCTGTTCTACGGGAATGGGAATGGAGGTCAAGGAGAGCTTTTGTGAACAGATTACTAGCTTTTTCTTGGCTGCCTCTACTGCTCTTTGGTGAGATTATGGAAAACATTTCCCCAGTAATGTTCTTTTTCTTATTCTATGCATCGTCTAATATTCAGAGATGTTGAGATGTTGCCACCAGATATGTCCCTGCCTTTTCTTTGGGGGAGAAAAAGAAAGCTGCCTGAGGATGTCATGAAAATGTAGTGGTGTTTGGGAGTCATGGGGGTATTCAGGGAGAAATGTTCTTTCTATTCTTAGAACACTGCCTCTATTCCCTAAAGAATTTTATTCTATAAAGATAGCAAAAGACCTCTCACTCATTTTCTCATTCCACTAACATTTTGCTCAATTTTGTGCTATTTATAGATATTTTAAATTGAAATTTCATTCTTGAGATTTTTCAAGGGGATTTCAGATACTTAAGATTATATAGGCATTTATATTTGGAGAATTAAACTTCTGGTTTTTGGTTTTACAGAAGGAATCTGTTTCTCTTATCCCTAAACCAATGAAGGACATGGTTAATATTCTGTCCAGTTTTTAATTTTGCTAGCAATTGAGGAAGAGAAACAAGCTGGCCACAAAAAGTCCCTGGCACAGCTCTTTCCTTAGACACTTTGTATTGGTTTCATTGTTTGCTATGGCATTATTTTGATGTACTAGAGAGATCCAGTTAGATATCCGGGGGGGTTCACCCAGTTGCTCTGATCACAGTATTTACATGGAAAACAACACTGATGACATTTTTTGAATGCTGTTTCAGGGCAGGTGGGAGTTTGGGTCATGTTGCCCTGTGGAGGGGTCACTGGCTCTCAGCTCAAAGGACCCTGATACCAGCCTTTTCTCCTGTTGGTTGTGTGAAAAACACAAGCAAATTAAGCCCTCTGAGCCATGTTTTATTTTTCTGTAAAATGAGGATGATAGTACCTTTTATGTGAGATTGTTAGCATTGATGACAGATGATCTATGAAGAACCTAGCACGCAGTATCTGGGCAGTTGATCCCCAGATAGGGGCTGTTTATTAAATAGTTACTGAGTTGAATTGATTGGAATTGCTTCTCTGGTGGCTCAGACTGTAAAGAATCTGCCTGCAATGCAGGAGATCTGAGTTTGATCCCTGAGTTGGAAAGAGAAGGAAATAGCAACCCATTCTAGTATTCTTACCTGCAGAGAGCATGGCTGGCTACAGTCCATAGGGTTGCAAAGAGTCAGACATGACTAAGCAACTAACACTTTTTTAGGAGCTGTTTATTAAATAGTTATTGGGTAGAATTGATTTGAATTATTTTAGGCCAATATTTAAATACTTAGAATGGAGTATTATAGCATAGATCATTTGGTATATTCGACAGGCAGGGAACACAGCCCTGACCAACAACAGATAATTGGATTAAAGATTTACTGAGCATGGCCCCACTCATCAGAACAAGTTTCCCCCACAGTCAGTCCCTCCCATCAGGAAGCTTCCATAAGCCTCTTATCCTTTTCCATCAGAGGGCAGACGGAATGAAAAGCCCATCACAGAAAACTAATCAAACTGATCACATGGACCATAGCCTTGTCTAACTCAATGAAACTATGAGCCATGCCGTGTTGGGCCGCCCAAGATGGACAAGTCATGGTGGAGAGTTCTGAGAACACATGGTCCACTGGAGAAAGGAATGGCAAACCACTTCACGATTCTTGCCTTGAGAACCCCATAAACAGTATGTAAAGGAAAAAAAGATATGACACTGAAAGATGAACTCCCCAGGTCGGTAGGGGCCCAATATGCTACTGGAGAAGAGTGGAGAAATAACTCCAGAAAGAATGAAGAGATGGAGCCAAAGCAGAAACAAAACCCAGTTGTGGATGTGACTGGTGATAGAAATAAAGTCTGATGCTGTAAAGAACAACATGGAGTGTTAGGTCCATGAATTAAGGTAAATTGGAAGTGGTCAAACAGGAGATGGTAAGAGTGAACATTGATATTTTAGGAATCAGTGAATTAAAATGGACTGGAATGGGCAAATTTAACTCAGATGACCATTGTATCTATGACTGTGGGCAAGAATCCCTTAGAAGAAATGGATTAGCCCTCATAGTCAACAAGAGTCCAAAATGCAGTACTTGGGTGCAATCTCAAAAGAGACAGAATGATCTCTGTTTGTTTCCAAGGCAAAACATTCAGTATCACAGTAATCCAAGTCTAAGCCCTAACCAGTAATACTGAAGAAGTTGAAGGTTAACAGTTCTATGCAACCCACTCCAGTACTCTTGCCTAGAAAATCCCACGGATGGAGGAGCCTGGTGTCCATGGGGTCACAAAGAGTCGGACATGACCGAGTGACTTCACTTTGACTTTGACTTCACTTTGAAGACCTACAAGACTATCTAGAACTAACACACAAAAAGGGTGCCCTTTTCATCATAGGGGACTAGAATGCAAAAGTAGGAAGTTTAGAGGTACCTGGAATAACAGGCAAAATTGTCCTTGGAGTACAAAATGAAGCAGAGCAAAGGCTAGCAGAGTTTTGCCAAGAGAACACACTGGTCCAACAACACACGAGAAGACTCTACACGTGGACATCACCAGATAATCAATACTGAAATCAGATTGATTATATTCTTTGCAGCCAGAAGTGGAGAAGCTCTATACAATCAGCAAAAACAAGACTGGGAGCTGATTGTGGCTCAGATCATGAGCTCCTTATTGCCAAATTCAGACTTAAATTGAAGAAAGTAGGGAAAACCACTAGACCATTCAGGTATGACCTAAAAGGAACCCCTTATGATTATACAGTGGAAGTGACAATAGATTCAAGGGATTAGATCTGATAGACGGAGTGCCTGAAGAACTATGGACAGAGGTTCATGATATTGTACATGAGGCAGTGATCAAGATCATCCCCAAAAAAAGAAATGCAAAAAGACTAAATGGTTGTCTGAGGAGGTCTTACAAATAGCCAAGAAAAGAAGAGAAGCTAAAGACAAAGGAGAAAAGGAAAGATATAAGCATCTGAATGCAGAGTTCCAAAAAATAGCAAGGAGAGATGAGAAAGCTGTCCTCAGTCATCAATGCAAAGAAATAGAGGAAAACAATAGAATGGGAAAGACTAGAGATCTCTTCAAGAAAATTAGAAATACCAAGGGAACATTTCATGCAAAGATGAGCTCAATAAAGGACAGAAATGGTATGAACCTAACAGAAGCTTAAGATATTAAGAAGAGGTGGCAAGAATACACAGAAGAACTATACAAAAAATATCTTAATGACCTAGATAACGAAGATGGTGTGATCACTCACCTAGAGCCAGACATCCTGCAACGGGAAGTCAAGAAAAGGAAGCATCACTATGAACAAAGCTAGTGGAAGTGATGGAATTCCAGTTGAGCTATTTCAAATCCTAAAGAAAGATGCTGTTAAAGTGCTGCACTCAATATGCGAGCAAATTTGGAAAACTCAGCAGTGGCCACAGGACTGGAAAAGGTTAGTTTTCATTCCAATGCTAAAGAAAGGCAATGACAAAGAATGTTCAAACTGCTGCACAATTGCACTCATTTCATACAATAGCAAAGTAATGCTCAAAATTCTCTAAGCTAGGCTTCAATAGTATGTGAACTATGAAATTCCAGATGTTCAAGCTGGATTTAGAAAAGGCAGAGGAACCAGAGATCAAATCACCAACATCTGTTGGATCATCGAAAAAGCAAGAGAGTTCCAGAAAAACATCTACTTCTGTTTTATTGACTATGCCAAAGCCTTTGACTGTGTGGATCACAATAAACTGTGGAAAATTCTGAAAGAGATGGGAATACCAGGCCACCTAACCTGCCTCCTGAGAAATCTATATGCTGGTCAAGAAGAAACAGTTAGAACTGGACATAGAACAACAGACTGGTCCCAAACTGGGAAAGGAGTACATCAAGGCTGTACATTATCACCCAGCTTATTTAACTTATATGCAGAGTACATCATGTGAAGTGTTGGGCTGGATGAAGCACAAGCTGGAATCAAGATTGCTGGGAGAAATACGTATCATCGTGTCATCAGATATGCAGATGACATGACACTTATTTTCAGAAAGAGAAGAAGAACTAAAGAACCTCTTGATGAAAGGGAAAGAGGAGACTGAAAAAGTTGGTTTAAAACTCAATATTGAAAAAGCTAAGATCATGACATCCAGTTCCATCACTTCATGGCAAATAGATGGGGAAATGATGGAAACGTTGAGAGGTTTTATTTTCTTGGGCTCCAAAATCACTGCAGATGGTGACTGCAGCCATGAAATTAAAAGATGCTTGCTTCTTGGAAGAAAAGCTATGACCAACCTGGATAGCATATTAAAAAGCAGAGACATTACTTTGCCGACAAAGTCTGTCTAGTCAAGGCTATGGTTTTTCCAGTAGTCATGTATGGATGTGAGAGTTGGACTATGAAGAAAGCTGAGTGCTGAAGAATGGATGCTTTTGAATGTGGTTTTGGAGAAAACTCTTGAGAGTCCCTTGGACTACAAGGAGACCAAACCAGTCAATCCTAAAGAAATCAGTTCTGAATATTCATTAGAAGGACTGATGCTAAAGCTGAAACTCCAATACTTTGGCCACCTGATGTGAAGAGGTGACTCATTCACTGGAAAAGACCCTGATGCTGGGAAAGATTGAAGGCAGGAAGTGAAGGGGATGACAGAGGATAAGATTGTTGGGTGGCATCACCGACTGAATGTACATGAGTTTGAGCAAACTCTGGGAGTCAAGGTCACAAAGAGTTGGACACGACTGAGTGACTGAATGGAACTCAACTGAAGTGGTCTGCAAGGAGATCAAACCAGTCAATCCTAAAGGAAATCAATCCTGAATATTCATTGGAAGGACTGATACTGAAATTGAAACTCTGATACTTTGGCTACCTGATGCAAAGAACTGACTCATTGGAAAAGACCCTGATGCTGGGGAAGATTGAAAACAGGAGGAGAAGGGGACGACAGAGGATGAGATGGATGGATGGCATCACCAACTCAATGGACTTGTTTTGAGCAAGCTCCTGGAGTTGGTGATGGCCAGGGAATCCTGGTGTGCTGCAGTCTATGGGGTCGCAAAGAGTTGGACACAACTGAGTGACTGAACTGAACTAATTGCTCTTCTGCTTTCCTAGTGATATTGAAGGTATTTCCAATAAGCCAACCATTTACTCCAGAAATTGTTAGAGAGTCAGTATTCTGGATTGGATTTTGGAAGTGTTTAGAACAGCAGCAGTGAAGGGGTCCAGACATCCCTTCAGTGTCCTTGGGATTGATCTTTCTATGGTGATAGCAATAAATATAATTGGTGTGCATTTCAAATAGTTCACCTGCTTCATGGCCATTGGTAGAAATCTTGTAATTCAGTCATTTCCCACCTTGTCCAACTCTTGGGTATAAGCCCCACAAACTTATTGAGTATAGTGTTGTGGAATTTGGGTGGTGAGTATTAATGTCTTCCAATGTATTTTATATAACAATAACTCTTTAATACTTGTGACTATATTTGTCTTTGACATTTAGATTCCTCTAGGTTGATCTTTCTCTCTCTCAAACCCTCTGTTAGGTAATTTTGACTCCTTTTTGGAGACATATCAAGTATAACACCTTGTTGGGTGAACTAAGTTCTAAGGAATATTCTTAATAACTAAATTTTCTAACTAAATAAAAGAGGTTCTGTTTCCTACCACTGTCTTTATTGTTCTGCTGTGCTAGGAACACAGGGGAATACTTAATACTATATTAAGTATAAACACGTCATCTGCTGTGCAAGGTCTCAATTCAGTTTTCAACTTCTTCATTTTCTACCGCTTTGCTATGGATACTCTATGCTCAAATATAACTAGTCAATTTCATTTCCAAGTTACCAAAACTTCCTCATCCCATGTAGCTTCAGTCACAATTCCTTTTATCACTAATATTTTCTCTGTATCTGAACAAATCAAATTTTCACTCATCTTTCAAGACTTATTTCAAATGCTGTCTCATTTCAAAAGCTTTTCTAAAAACCATTTGTTTTAGTGTTTTTTAATTAGGGAGATGATGTATGTTCATTGTAGAAAATCTAGTTTACAGAGAGTACAGAAAGTAAAAGAATGAAAATTAAAATCACCTTTCATTTTACCTCTAAGATATATACATGTAGTCATTTTTTCATATTATTCCCCCTATTGTATATGTATTTTAATAAAATTAACCTGGCATCATACTCTCTGTCTGCATCTCTATTCCTGCCTTGAAAATAGATTCATCAGTACCATTTTTCTAGATTCCATATATATGTGTTGTTGCTAAGTCGCTTCAGTCGTGTCCAACTCTGTGCGACCCCATAGACGGCAGTCCACCAGGCTCCCCCGTCCCCGGGATTCTCCAGGCAAGAACACTGGAGTGGGTTGCCATTTCCTTCTCCAATGCATGGAAGTGAAAAGTGAAAGTGAAGTCGCTCAGTCGTGCCCGACTCTTCGAGACCCCGTGGACTGCAGCCTACCAGGCTCCTCCGTCCATGGGATTTTCCAGGCAAGAGTGCTGGAGTGGATTGCCATTGCCTTCTCGGATATATGTGTTAATATATGATATTTTATTTTCTCTTTCTGATTTACTTTGTATAACAGGCTCTAGGTTTGTTCACCTCAGTTCAAGTGACCCAGAGTCATTCCTTTTTATGGCTGAGTAACATTCCATTGTATATACACCACAACTTCTTTATCCATTCATCTGTCAGTGAACATCTGGATACAGCAGGGGAAGGAGAGGGTGGGGCAAATCGAGAGAGTAACATTGAAATATATATTTTACCATGTGTGAAATAGAAAGCTAGTGGGAAGTTGCTGTATAATACAGGGAACTCAACTCAACCTGGTGCTCTGTGATGACCTAGAGGGGTGGGAGGGAGGAGGAAATATATGTATACTCATGGCTGATTCACTTTGTTGAATGGCAGAAACTAGCAACACTATAAAACAGTTATCCTCCAATTAAGCATATAAAAATGCATGAGAAAAAAATGGAATTACACTGTGTATGCTATTTTGTAATCTGCTCTTTCATTATTGACTTTATTTTTTTAGAGCAGTTTTAAGTTCATAATGAAATTGGGCATAGGGTACAGAGATTTTCAGTATGCTCCCTGCCTCCATACATGCATAACCTCCCGCATTATCCACATCCCCCACCAGAGTGGTCCATAGTTTGTAATTCAGTCTTGGTGTTGGGCAAACACATAATGACATGTATCATTATTATGGTATCGTACATAGTATTTCCACTACCCTAAAAATCCTCTGTTTCCATCTATTCATCTCTCCCATTGCCCTCTCACCCCTAACTTCTGGCAATCACTGATTTTTTTTATTGCCTCCACTAGTTGCCTTTTCCAAGATGTCATACAGTTGGAATCATACAGTATGTAGTCTTTTCAGATTGACTTCTTTCACTTGGTAATATGCGCTTAAGTTTCCTTCATGTCTTTTCATGCCTTGATAACTCATTTTTTTGGTGTTGAATAATATCCCATCATCTGCATTTATCACAGTTTATCTATTCACCTATTGAAGGATTTCTTGATTGCTTCCAAATTTTGGCAGTTGTAAGTGCAGCTGCTGTAAGTATCCATCTGCTGGTTTTTGTGTGGAGACAAGTTTTCAACTCTTTTGGATCTTATAAAAAGAATATGTTTAATATTGTATGAAACTGCAAAACTGTCTTCTAAAGGGGCTGTGAAAATGAAAGTCATTCAGTCGTGTCCGACCCTTTTCGACCCCATGGACTATAGTCCATGGAATTTCCAGGCCAGAATAAAGAGGCTATACTATACCATTTTACATTCCTACTAGCAATGAATGAGAATTCCTGTTGCTCCACACCCTCAACATCATTCAATGGTATCAGTGTTAGAAATTTTGGTCATTCTAATAGGTGCATAGTGGTATCTGATTGTTGTTTTAATTTGCATTTCCCTGATGAGTGACATATGATGGGGAGTATCTTTTCATATGCTCATTTGCCATATGTGAATCTTCTTTGGTGAGGTATATATTATGGTCTTTGTCTCATTTTTAATGTGGTTGGTTGTTTTCTTATTGTTGAATTCAAAGAGTTCTTTATTTTTGGATGTGTCCTTTGCAGATATTTTCCCCAGCCTATCATTTATCTCTCTTCTCTTGACATTTTCTTTCACAGAACAGAAGTTTTTAGTTTTAATGAAGTGCAGCTTATCAATTATTTCTTTCATGAATCATTCCTCTGGTGTTTTATCTAAGAAGTCATTCTCATATTCAAGGTTATCTAGATGTTCTTGTATGTTACCTCCTAGGAGTTTCATAGTTTTGTATTTTACATTTAGGTCTGTTATCCATTTTGAATTTATTTTTGTAAAGGGTGTAAGGTCTAGATTCAGTTTCTTGGTTTGGTTTGTTTTGTTTTGCAGGAGATGTCAAATTGTTCTCATACCATTTGTGGAAAAACTGTTTCCCCCCAATTCTGTCCTTTGCTCCTTTGTTAAAGATCAGTTGACTGTATTTATGAGGTCTGTTTCTAGACTCAATTATCTATTTGTCTATACTTTTGTCAATACCACACTGTCTTGATTATCATAGTTTTATGTGCTGTGCTAATTCACTGCAGTCATGTCCGATTCTGTGCAAACGTATGGACTGAAGCCCACCAGGCTCTTCTGTTCATGGGATTCTCTAAGCAAGAATACTGGAGTGGTTTGCCATACTCTCCTCTAGGGGATCTTCCTGACCCAGGGATCAAACTCGCGTCTCTAATGTCTTCTTGCATTGGCAGGTGGGTTCTTTACCACTAGGGCCACCTGGGAGGCCCCCACCATAGCTTATAGTAAGTCTTAAAGTCAGTTAGTGTTCATCATCCAACTTTGTTCTTCTCAGTCAATATTGCATTGGTGATTCTGGATTTTTTTCTTCTCCATTTAAACTTGAGGATCAATTTATTGACAAAATAAATTGCTGGGATTTTGGCTAGGATTACACTGGATCTATAGATCAAATAGAGAAGAACTGACATCTTGAAATTGTTGAGTCTTCCAAGCCAAGAACATGGAATCTCTCTCCATTTATTTAGTTCTTACTGGATTTTGTTCATCAGTTTTGTGGCTTTCCTCATTTAGATCTTATACATATTTTGTTGGATTTGTATTTAAGTATTTCATTTTGGAAGATGCTAACATAAGTGGTACTGTGTTTTAAATTTCAAATTCCACTGTTCATTGCTGGTATATAGTCTTATTCACTGGACCACCAGGGAAGTCCTTATAATTCTTTCTATATATTGTTGGGTTTGATTTGCCAGTCTGTGAGCAATTATGATTTTATCTGGCAGAATATCTGTGGAGCTAGAATGGGTATACCAATTTACGACTTCATAAAGACTGAGTGACTAGCTTTCATCATGTATATGTTTAGTGACGATTTTAATACCTCATGTATATTTAATGTTTAGTGACAATTTTAGTGTTTACTCAGCATTTCTATCCCTTCCTATGTTCAACACATCTGTATATTTTATTTATGCCTAAAATGATCCCTGGGTCGGGAAGATCCCCTGGAGAAGGAAATGGCAACCCATGCCAGTATTCTTGCCCTAAAAATTCCACGGACAGTGGAACCTGTCGGGCTACAGTCCACAGAGTCACAGAGTCGGGCACTACTGAGTGATTAAGCACACGCAATGTCTCGTAAGTTACTTATCTGTACTTAGCACATATTACAAATTCACCTAAGCCATTTGATTTCTCATTTTCTGTAGCAGAATTGAAATTCTCAAATAAAACAACAAATGCACATTACTAATTTAAAGTTTAAAATTGATAAAATTGTGTTGATTAACTTTTTTCATCCACTGTAGACTTAAGTGTTCAAACATCCCCATTCAGTATTCCACAGGAGCCTGGGATAGTCATTAATAATAAGCCATAGAATTAATAAGAAAAAATTGAGGGAGCATAGTGAGGTATTTTACAATTCTGTAAAATCATTCTGAACTTCACTCTTGTGGCACTGAAATTACTCAATAGTTTTAAAAGATAGGACTGGGTATGCACTTATCTTAGGACCCTCCTTGGAAATTGTTTTTGTTTTTTAAAAGCAAGATTTCTTATATGAATTTATTCTCTTATCAATAAAATCCTTTAAAATTGATCTGCAGAAAAAATTATTTTGGCATATTTTTAAACCCCATTGTGCCCAAGACAGTACTTTCTGACAAGTAGGAATTTTTTTCCTGTGGTTAGATTCTGGTTAATTGAGACTTTGCTATCATTTCAGATACGGTTGTACTAGAAGGTCTGTGTTTGAGGTACAAATTCTCTGGCTTTAGGTACAGGACAATAAAAATCATAAAATTTCATAGAAAATTGCTGAATCACAGTCACCTCCTCCTTTAGCCATTGTTCTCAGTTTCTTACCTAATCTAGGTTTTGTAGTGAAAGTGAAAGTATTAGTCACTAAATTGTGTCCAGCTCCCTGCAACCCCATGGACTGTAGCCCACCAAGTTCCTCTGTCCATGGGATTCTCCAGGCAAAAATACTGGAGTGGGTAGTCATTCCCTTCTCCAGGGATCTTCCCAACCCAGGGGTCAAATCCTGGCCTCCTGCATTGCCTGTGGATTCTTTACCGTCTGAGCCACCAGGAAAGCCGTAATATAGGTTTTAATACAAGCTATTTCAAAGAGGAAAGTAAGGAGATAAAGTTTAACCTCATCTAGCTTTCTTGTAAAAATTGATATGGGGAGAGGCCAAAAGCATGAGCAAGGGACACAAACAGAAGGAATATTCTACCCACTGGAGGTTCTACTCTCAGAATGTCCTTTGTTCATTCAACAGACAGGGAACCAGAAATGAAGGACCCAGCACACTCAGTGAAATAATTACTTAAGGCTCATAGAGTTATAGGCAGTAGAGGGGCAGGGATTTGGCCAGCAGTGTGATTTTTGCATAAAACAAACATGTGCTCATGTCATGGATAGCACTTTCAGTAAGCTGGCATGGCAGTTTACCCAAACTTTTCTCTCTCATGGCTGGGTCTATGACAAACAGAAGTTGAAGAACCATTTATCATGTATAGAAAACCAAATATCTTTTTTTTTTTTTTTTGCTTCTCACACATTATTATTAAGGATATCCTTTTATTAATGCTTAGGGGAATGTCAGAATAATTTTGAATGGTT
This sequence comes from Oryx dammah, assembly GCF_014754425.2. Lineage (NCBI taxonomy): Eukaryota > Metazoa > Chordata > Mammalia > Artiodactyla > Bovidae > Oryx > Oryx dammah. Next base: position 27,458,351 of record NW_024070188.1, read on the forward strand.
TAGTTCAGACTAGATTATTCCAGTTTATGTTATTTGACATGCTCAGATAAGTGTATTTAATTAAGGCAAATTCACTTATTTATAAGAAGACTCCACATTCAGTAATCAAAATGAAGAGTAAGATATTATGGATAAGAAAATCTCCTATCCAAGTAGAAGAATGTTACTGTATTGGAACAGCAAGATATATTATAGGAACTTTAGTTTTCTATAACATTTCCTGACAAAGATTCCCGAACTGTAACTTAAAATCGACTTTTTGAGGGAATTTTCCATTTAGAGTGGATTTAAAAATCATAGGTATAATATAGGGTAGCAGTTCCAAGAAATTATTGAATAGCAAAGAATAAATGAATCCTGTTCCCTAGGCAACCACATGGAAGGGGATAACATCCCTCATGCTCGTGAAATGAAGTTTAAAGTTGCTACTATTTTGGGTTTTGGCTTCCTCTGAAAATGGCTTTTTTGCCTTGAAATTTTTTTTTATATAATGAAGTTTGAGCCCGTTCCAACTCTTCTCTCTGTAACATTAGGCTTGTGTATAACAGCCTATCTATCCTTTGATCTCAGCATGTGTGGCTATAAGAGGAATGGCCACCCTGGAAATCAGATCAACTTGGGGGATGGAAACGCGTACCATGAGAAGTGAGGGTAGAGCAGAGTAATTTCCAGCCATTCAGCAGGCTTTCATAATTTCAGGGAGAAAAGTGCTCTGGGGTTTTCTGATTCACACAATCTTTTATGGCTTTTTAAGCTAATACGTTATAGGACACTCAGCTTTTTTTAGGAAAAAAAAAACATTGTAATGTTGAGATGGGTGCATTTCTGATTTTTTCAGTAGGTTTTTTGTGTGAGTGCCCAGTGCTTTCTATTTGGGCATTTTATCTTCTATGTGAGTCTCCCAATGTTGACATCCTTTCTCATCTGTCACTCTTCTTTCAACCCTTTTCCTCCTTGCCCTCTTGCCCTAATTCAGTTTGTTTTTTAATGACTGCTTTTCACCATACCAAAAGTGTATATACTGAGTGATTGTGATCTTCTGAGCACTGACCCTCTAGGGAGGGTACACTGCGAAATCCCTGCATATGAGCCTGGTGTGGGCAACATTTTAGAAATGGGAGGTCTGGTTGCTGACACCATCTCTTCCATCTGGTGGGGCTGGTGGGGTCTAGTGACCCAGAAAGTCCAAGGGACTTCAGGAATGCCTTCCAATAAAAAAGATCTCCTCAGTACATTCTGCTAGTTAGATTCACTTGAGTTAATTAGCTAATCTTTTAAAAAGGCATTTCTCTGTAAGACTGAGCCTATTCTTGTCCAAATATCAACTTCTTAAATCATATAATCTTATTTGTTTCTCAAGTAGGTTCCTCATAATTCTTGACTGAGGGAGTGGAAGTTGGCCCAGATCGGAAAATAGGAAATTTTTGTTTCTGGTTTGGTGAATGTTCTGTAGTAAAATGCTTTGTCCAGCCTGAGGGCATTTGAGAGTGAATGCTGTGGGTGTGAAGTTATAGAAAGTGAGAGAGGAAAGCAGGAGGAGGGCAGGAAGGAGAAATACTTAGGTATAGATCTCCTTTGTCATTTAGATTGAGGCTGTAGATGTGCCCACCAGAAATTTCTTAGCATGCTTTCCTTGTGCAAGGCAGCCATATGTTGTTAATGCTTGTTATGTGCTAAGTAAGCACTCTGAAATATTTTGTATTCCATGCCACAGACAAAGAAAGCCTGGATTTTTGTTGTTGTAGTTTACTTTTGTTGGATACTATTGAACGCTTTTTAGGTATTCACTAAACCCTTTTTGAGGCTTTCCTGTAAATCAGGAAATGAACCAATGAAGGGCAGCAATGATGAGGGTCCTTGCCCTTCATTGTCTCTAGGGGGAGACGAACATTTGTGCAAAAATTATCTAGAAATGTGCTAAGTGCTAATGCGAGAGAAGCATAGCTCCTTTTTGTTGGGGGTTCAGGGAGATATCAGCTCCAGGTACGTGGAATACAGGGTTTCCCTGGTGGCTCAGCAGTAAAGAATCTGCCTGCAATGCAGGAGCCACAAGAGACTCAGGTTTGATTCCTGGGTCAGGAAGATCCCTTGAAGGAGGGCATGGCAACCCACTCCAGTATTCTTGCCTGGAGAATCCCATGAACAGAGGAACCTGGCAGACTATCGCCCACAGGGTCACAAAGAGTCAGACACGACTGAAGCAACTTAGCACACACACATGCAGGGAGATCACAGAAGAGGTGATATGTTCACTGGCTCTTGGAAGTTGAATGGGGAGTTGTCAGAGGTAGGAGGGAGGGGAAATAATATTAACAAGGGTGGAGACTTGAGAAAGAGAATTGTGAATTGCAAAAAGGTAAAAAAATCAGCAGGGCTGGCACAAAAGGTGATCTGCGGAGAGAAGGAGGATGTGAGGCATAAAAAGGAAGTTAGGTCCAGGCTGTGAGGGACCTCAGTTCAGTTCAGTTCAGTCGCTCAGTCGTGTCCGATTCTTTGCGACCCCATGAATTGCAGCACACCAGGCCTCCCTGTCCATCACCAACTCCCGGAGTTCACTTAGACTCACGTCCATCGAGTCAGTGATGCCATCCAGCCATCTCATCCTCTGTCGTCACCTTCTCCTCCTGCCCCCAATCCCTCCCAGCAGTGAGCCCTATAAAGAAGGCTGGATTTCATTTTATAGGTGTAGGGAGCCAGCAGGGGCCCTGAAACAGGGTACTTAAATAATTAGGTTTTAAGTTAAGCAGATAATTCTGGAAACCTTGTGGAAGGTGGACAGTTCAAGGCTGTGATCTCTTGAGAGCAACCATAATGAATTGGAAATATTAGGTAAGCAAGTATTAAAAAGATTGATAAGAGTCAGTGTTGGTGAGGTGACATCAGCCAGCCTTGGCATTTTAGCAATAGCTATCACATCTATCAGTCTCTACCAAAACTTAAATGTGGGCAGGAATAAGGAACTTTTACTTTTTGTTTTATACATTTCTGTCCCAGCTGCATTTTAAACAACCATTCTAATAAAACAAAAAATTTTTTTTAAAAAGTCAAATCCCACTGCACTAAAATAAAGCTACAGCACAAAACATTTTGAAATTCTATTTAATAATTCATTTTAAAAGAAATATTCATTACTAAAACGTTTTAAAGTTGCTCTGGGGCTTGCTATAAACAAATTTGAACTAGGTTTTTGTCTGTGAAGAAAAGAGAAATAAGTCACATTACCCAGAAATAATGAAAGTTGGTTTTGCATTATCAACAATTTATTATTTTCCTCCAGGGATCTGATAATCCAGATTATAGATAACTCAAAATAAATATTTGATATTTAGCTATGAAGTATGTACTTATAACTGCTTTTGAATGTGAGTTTTAAAATTACCCCATAGATAACTGAGAACTGACTTCAAAAAATATATAAAGTATATAGATTTTTTTTACGATAAACTATGGTCTCTCTTTTCTTGATCCTTCCCTGTAATTTTTTTGTTCAATTTCAAAAGTATCTGGGTGACAACTTCTGGCATATAGATCAAGAAGCTCACAATTGATATATTAATAGTTCATCATTCTCAGTTTTTTAAAACAACAAATTAAGGATATATGCTCTTAACTAAAGACTTTAAGAAGCTGTTTTCAGCAGGAATTTATTAAACAGCCAGTCACTAAGGAATTCAACTGAATCTGGTGATGCACTTCAAAAGAACCAAGATGGTACTGCTCTTCTTCCCTTTATGAGAAACAAGACAATTAGACTAACTTTGTCTCCATTTAAGCATGTGTGGAAAACACTGGTATGAGGATCACTAGTAACTGAAGGAATCTGAACTTGCTAAGTAAAATGTTTTTGTAAGAGTTTCAGTTTTCCAGCAAGTTTACATGTTATTACTACATTATTCAGAGAAGTAGCCAGTAGGCTGTCATTCTGTTAACATGATCAGATCTGTCCTTGATGCCTGAAATATATCTGCCTGAAACCACCCACTTTCTGAAATATAGAGCATCCATTTTAGGGAAGTTGTTCATGGTTACAGGTTAACAACAGACCAGCCGCCAAGCTCTACAAGTGGTGTACGCACGTTAGGTAAATGGCACCCTTTCTGTGGTTTCTATTGAAAAAATGCCATCTGGAAAGCTCCTCCAGCTCTGATAAAACTGCATTGCCTCATGGCTGAAAAAAGATGAATAAGAGGATAGAGAATCCTAGGAACTTCGTTTTTGAAAAGTATAAAAACAACCACCACTGAAATCAGGCAAGATGATGAAGTCCCTCGCTGACAGCACATAAAACTTTCATGATTACTTCCACTCTGTCTGTGCTGGGTCAACACACAGGCTTAAAAAAATCTATTATATGTATCGATCTCTTTGATTCGGTTGGAAGTGGATAGATTTGGGTGATTTTCAAAGATGATCATTTATCAAATGTCCCACATGTCTATTGACAGCAAACAAAGTACTGAAGGCATCTTTGCACTTTGACTACTGGACAGCCATTCTACTGTTTTTCTTGTTGTGTGACTGAGAAATAAAAAAAGATTTTAGGGCTGTTAGAAAGGAGAAATCTCAAGTAGAAGTCTTCTACAAGGCACATGGCAGTTGGAGGATTAAGCTGAGTCTCCTCTCTCCCCTCCTTCTCCTTCACATCCTCTTCTTTTGCCTCCTCCTTGTCAAATAAGTGAGGCTCTTACACACTTTTATCTTGATAAAAGTTTAAATGACTCATCCACTCCTCTATACGTGCCATATCCCTTCCTTTCTTTTGAATTTGCAATCTTTCCTGCTTGTGTAATTCAGAGATTGCCTGATGTAATCAGTAGATATTGTAAAACATGAAAAAATACAGATTTCTTACTAAACTCATATTAGCATGAAAAGATAATGACAATTCTTTTTTTTTTCAGTAAGGTCAGCTCTCATCACATAACTCTGTGGAGGGTAAACTGAATGGGTGCATCTTCACTTCTATGGTGCAAAAAGTCTCAAGACAGCCCACTGAATTATGCCTAAGAAAAGTTTAGGCTATTTGCAGATGTCTCTAGAATGTTCCAGTCAAACTGTTGAAATGATCTTTGCCTGAAAAAAAGGGGCTCCATACATGAGGATTAAGTAGATGGTCTTTTAAAGCAAAACAAAACCAAGAACTCCCCATTAGTAACAGATTTCAGAATTATACGTACTGTTTGATCTCAATTCTTTTCTCAGAAATATAACCAAAAAGTACATAGTTAATTCCACCTCAGATTGGGTTTTTGAACAATTTTTTCTTCTTTATATCTTTCTGTACTTCCCCAATTTTTAACAATTGCATGTCTTATTTTTTATAAACACAAGCAAACAGCATCCCAAATTATTGTCCTCTAGACAATGGAGAGGCTTGAGGTAGATGGAATATCATATATTTGTTTCTTGGCATATTAGGGTTCAAATTATTTTTTTGGACAGTTTAACATGTGACATGGTATTGGCTGTAGACCTGGCCCTTTTGATCGGACCTGAACCTGAAATTCAGAATTAAAGGCAATTCACAACCCTTCTTTGGTGTGGAGGGGAAGAATTAATGGGAGGAAATCCCTCTTCAGCAGGACCAGCAGTCTAGTGGCTGCTGTTTCAGCCTTCACAAATGCAAATGGTGGTTTTCTTCTTATTATGTATTTATATTAATTTGTATAGAACATTATAAAACATGAAGTGGCAAAGAAAATGCCTTAGCCCTAAGTTATGCCTTTTGGTCTTGCAAAAGTTATGAAATGAATATAATGACACTGTTATTATTCTAGAAAAATACATGGAACAAAGGGGAGAGGGCACTAGTTCTAATGAAAAAATAAGCTGCAACTGCTAAAATGTGGGTGCTTTGGCTAAAGGCAGGCCTAATTGCTGTCTTTGGTGGCTCAGATGGTAAAGAATCCACCTACACTGTAGGAGACCTGGGTTCGATCCCTGGGTTGGGAAGATCCCCCGGAGAAGGAAATAGCTACCCACTCCAGTATTCTTCCCTGGAGAATTCCATTGACAGAGGAGCCTGGTGGGCTACAGTACGTGGGGTTGCAAAGAGTCAAACATGACTGAGCAACTAACACTTTTTCTTCACCCCCAAGAATGGCAGTAGGGGGACCACACACTTGCTGGGAGCTCAACAAAGACGTGTTAAGCACTCCATATGTGGTTTCCTCCTATCTGTCATTTTTGCAAGTTCAGTTCAGTTCAGTCTCTCAGTCATGTCTGACTCTTTGCAACCCCATGGACTGCAGCATACCAGGCTTCCTTGTCCTTCACCAACTCCCAGAGCTTGCTCAAACTCAAGTCCATCAAGTCTGTGATGCCATCCAGCCATCTCATCCTCTGTCATCCCCTTCTCCTGCCTTCATTCTTTCTCAGCATCAGGGTCTTTTCCAATGCGTCAGTTCTTCCATTCAGGTGTCCAGAGGATTGGAACTTCAGCTTCAGCATCAGTCCTTCCAATGAATATTCAGGACTGATTTCTTTAGGATCAACTGGTTTGATCTCCTTGCAGTCCAAGGGACTCTCAAGAGTCTTCTCCAACACCACAGTTCAAAAGCTCAGCTTTCTTTATAGTCCAACTCTCACATCCATACATGACTATGGGAAAAACCATGGCTTTGATTAGATGGACCTTTGTTGGCAAAGTAATGTCTCTGCTTTTTAATATGCTCTCTAGGTTGGTCATAGCTTTTCTTCCAAGGAGCAAGCATCTTTTAATTTCATGGCTGCAGTCACCATCTGCAGTGATTTTGGAGCCCAAGAAAATAAAGTCTGTCACTGTTTCCATTGCTTCCCCATCTATTTGCCATGAAATGATGGGACCAGATGCCATGATCTTAGTTTTCTGAATGTTGAGTTTTAAGCCAACTTTTTCACTCTTCTCTTTCACTTCCATCAAGAGGCTCTTTAGTTCTTCTTTGCTTTCTGCTGTAAGGGTACTGTCATCTGGATATCTGGGTTTATTGATATTTCTCCCAGCAATCTTGATTCCAGCTTGTGCTTCATCCGGTCTGGCATTTTGCATGATGTACTCTGCAGATAAGCTAAACAAACAGAGTGACAGTATAGAGCCTTGACGTACTGCTTTCCCTATTTAGAACCAATCTGTTGTTGCATGTCTGGTTCTAACTGTTACTTCTTGACCTGAATACAGATTTCTCAGGAGGCAGGTAAGGTGGTCTGGTATTCCCATCCCTTTAATGATTTTCCAGTTTATTGTGATTGACACAGTTAAGGGTTTTGGCACAGTCAATGAAGTTGAAGTAGATATTTTTCTGGAATTTTCTTGCTTTTTCTATGATCCAGTGAATGTTGGCAATTTGATCTCTGGTTTCTCGACCTTTTCTAAATCCAGCTTGTGCATCTGGAAGTTCTCTGTTCAAGTACTGTTGAAGCCTGGCTTGGAGAATTTTGAGCATTACTTTGCTAGCGTGTGAGATGAATGCAGTTGTGCAGTAGTTTGAACATTCTTTGGGATTGGGATGAAAACTGACCTTTTCCAGTCCTGTGGCCACTGCTGAGTTTTCCAAATTTGCTACATATTGAGTGCAGCACTTCCACAGCATCATCTCTTAGGATTTGAAATAGCTCGGCTGGAATTGTATCACCTCCACTAGCTTTGTTTGTAGTGATGCTTCCTAAAGCCCAGTCGACTTCACAGTCCAGGATGTCTTGTTCTAGGTGAGTAATCACAACGTCGTGGTTATCTGGGTCATTGTATAGATCTTCTGTTATTCTTGTCACCTCTTCTTAATATCTTCTGCTTCTGTTAGGTCCAGACCATTTCTGACCTTTGTTGTGCCCATCTTTGCATGAAATATTCCCTTGGTGTCTCTGATTTTCTTGAAGAGATCTCTAGTCTTTCCCATTCTATTGTTTTCCTCTATTTCTTTACACCGATCCCTAAGGAAGGCTTTCTTATCTCTCCTGGCTATTCTTTGGACCTCTGCATTCATATGGATATCTTTCCTTTCCTCCTTTTCCTTTAGCTTCTCTTCTTTTCTCACCTATTTGTAAGGCCTCCTCAGACAACCATTTTGTCTTTTTACATTTCTTTTTCTTGGGGATGGTCTTGATCACTGCCTCATGTACAATGTCATGAACCTTCATCCATAGTTCTTCAGGCACTCTGTCTATCAGATCTAACCCCTTGAATCTGTTTGCCATTTCCACTGTATAATCATAAGGGATTTGATTTAGGTCATACCTGAATGGTCTAGTAGTTTTCCCTACTTTCTTCAATTTAAGCCTGTGATCTGAGCCACAGTCAGCTCCTGGTCTTGTTTTTGCTAACTGTATAGGGTTTCTCCATCTTTGGCTGCAAAGAATATAATCAATCTGATTTTGGTATTGACCATCTGGTGATGTCCATGTGTAGAGTCGTCTCTTGTGTGGTTGGAAGAGAGTGTTTGCTATGACCAGTGTGTTCTCTTAGCAAAACTCTGTTAGCTGTTGCCTTGCTTCATTTTGTACTCCAAGGCCAAATTTGCCTGTTACTCCAGGTCATTCTTGCAAAGGGAAGTATAAATCTCTCTCTACAGTATCATATTTAGTGCTTGGTTTCCTTAATATTGTAAGGGTATAAGAATATGGTGTTAAGAATGCCTGTTTTTGATGAGAGACCCAGTTAGATTCCTGATTCCACCACTTAGTAGCTGTGTGCCTTGGGTTTAACTTCTCTGGATCTTGAAACTCAAATTTCTATGGAAACTGCTTGGATTTGGTTTTGGCTTTACTCCTTACAAATTGTGTGACCTACCTACATCTCAGTTTTCCCATATGTAACGTGAAGATAATCAAATGCTTATTTCATTTGTGTTGGGGATGAGTTGGGGGCATTGCATGAGAAGTGCTTAGCATGCTGCTTGGGTGGGCACATAGTAAGTGCTTAATTAAAGTTGGCTATTACTTTTTTTGTTACGAATAGATATAAGATAGAAAGCTGTGTTTTGAGGGATGGCACATCTAAGGTAAATATTATGGGCTTTTAAATAATATCCAGTGAGAACCAATGAATGGTTATTTCGACATTGTTGTCTTAACATTTTCCCTAAGATGAAGCTTCAGATGCAACCTATATCTGAATATCTAGCAGATTTCTTTGGGTATTTTAGGGGTAATTTCCATACGTGATGGTTGGCACTGATATTTCTATGTATAAAGTATTTTTTCTCCCCTTATTGTAATTGGTACATAAATTTAGCAGGAGGTTCAAAACTGATACTGCTTGAATTTTTTTCTTGTAAGTTTTTACAAAATGTTTTCATTTTTTCCTTTATTTTCTGGCTTTTAGCTATCATGTATTTATAGTTTGTTATCACTTAATCCTCTCTTTTCGCTTGGGTTGAGACCTGTACATATATCTTGATTATAAGAAGAAGTGATTTTTACCTAATTCTGTATTTGCAATTTCATATTCTTTTTTTAAAGAGGGACCTCAAATAAAACACGCTTCAAGCTTCACAAAACCTGATCTTCCCTACTTATGTTACACTTGCTTTGCAGATGAAAGACTTGACACACTCAACTTAAAATTGCCTAAAATGAATGTTATTATGGGAGCATTATAAGACTAAAGATACTTCATTTTCTTGTTCCACTTGTTGTTCAGTCACTCAGTCGTGCCTGACTCTTTGTAAGCCCATGGACTGCAGCATGTGAGGTTTCCCTGTCCTTCACCATCTCCTGAAGTTTGTTTAAACTCCTGTCCATTGAGTCGGTGATACCATCCAACCATCTCATCCTCTGTTTTCCCCTTCTCTTCCTGCCTTCAGTCTTTCCCAGCATCAAGGTCTTTTCCAATGAGTCAGTTCTTCATATCAGGTGGCCAAAATATTGGAGCTTCAGCTTCAGTGTCAGTCCTTCCAATGAATATTCAGGACTGATTTCCTTTAGGATTGACTGGTTTGATCTCCTTGCAGTCCAAGAGACTCTTAAGAATCTTCTCCAACATCACAGTTCAAAAGCATCAAATCTTTATCTTCTTGTTCCACTTGAGGCCTGGCTAAATTTTGCTTTCCTTCTTCAAGGAAAAGCATCTGTTCTTTCAGTAAAAACAAACAGATGTGTAGAATTCATTGAATGGTCCAAATAAGTCAGTATCTGGCTTCTTATGCATATACTAGAATTTCAAATATATAGAATAGATAAAGAAGAGTGCTAACTTCATTAACATGACACCTGAAGCCTAGATTTGTTAAGGCTAAAGGAACTGACCAGTTGTGATTTTTGCAGATCTGTTTTGTTAATGCATTGTAAATTTCTGGGCTGAGAGAGGAAGAGAGAATGCAGTGTAGTGGTCATGAGAATTCTGAAAGGAGAGGAATTGCTATGGTTTTGGAGTGTAGGAGGAGGAAATAAGAAGGAAATAGGTAGGGGATCTACAGGAATAGTGGAGATTCCAGAATTAGAAAATTGCTTACTAACTCAGTAAGTGATGAATAAGTTAACTTCTAACAGGCATGGGTTGCTGGGCTGTTTCACTGCCACTAACTACTTCTTCACAGAAGACTTCAACTCTAAATAAAATTTCCAACAGGGGCAACAATAGCTAAGAATACCATAATAGGTTGAATATATTTAAAATTAGGTTAATTTACATGTGAAAAAAATCATATTGGCTTAAACAGCAAGAAAATTGTCTTCCTCTCACATAAGAGAATTCTAGAGGTAGGTAGTACAAGTCTTGAATAGAGACTCCATAGTCCTCAGGTATCCAAACTTCATCCAGTTCTCCTTTCTTCTTAGGGTGTAATCCTTCTCCTCATGGTCCAGTATTGCTGCTGCAGCTCCAGCCACCACATACTCTATTCAAAAGGACAGAGGAAACACTAAGTACAGGCTTTTCCTTAAAGGGAACTTACTGGAAATCCCACATGACACTTTTACTTTTATCTCATCGGTCAGAATTTAGTCACATGGCCACACAGCCAAAAGAGAGATGAGGAAATATAGTCTTTTATCTGGGCAGCAATGTGATCAACTAGAAATCACGGTTTTGTTATTGAGAAAGAAGAATGAATAGTTATGTGGGCAAGTGATATCTCTGCCATGCTATAGTTCCCTTTAAATTAAACAATAGTATATGTTGCTATTTTTCTCTACTAAGAGGAAAGCATTTTATGGGATATGAATTTGTATTAATGTTCTTAGTGGTGAGCTGGTATTGATCAGAAGCAAATTTAGAAAATGCCAGATTGTGCTTTTCCGGGTACTTCTGGTGCAGAGTGATTCTTGGCAGAGAGAGATCTTGAGAGAAGAAAGGAATCATGCTTCTTTCTCAAATATTGTAGCAGTCATTAAATAAAACACGTCACTAGTTCTTAAGTCTCAAGGAAAATGAAGCTTAGAGTTGTAGACTTGTCTCAAAGCTGTATTAATGTTTGATGAATGTTAATGGTGTGTGTGTGTGTGTGTGTGTGTATGTGTGTGTATGTATAATGTGTAGGTGTATCTAAGACTCAGAGCAGTGAGTGATGTTTGAGATGTAGACTATCTGCCACTGATGAATTAATTTGTGATCTTGGACAAATCATTAGGCTTCAGTTTTCCTTGTCTAGAAAATGAGAAAGTTGGACCAGATGATCACATATACCTACTAGCTCTAATCTTCCAGAACCTGGATCCTTGGAGGTCCCTTTAACCATTTGTCCATTCACCTATTCATCCACCTCTCTATGTATTCATTTTTTCAGCCATCCACCTATCATCTATTTTTGATAATGCCTGGTAGTGAACTAGAAGCTGAGGGTTCAAAAATAAATAAGTTCCCTGGTGGTCCAGTGACTAAGACTCTGTGCTCCCAATACAGGAGACCTGGGTTCGAGCTCTAGTCAGGGAACTAGATCGCACACGCTACAACTAAGAGTTTGCATGTCCCAGCTAAAGATCCTACAAGTTGCAACAAAGATCTAAATGCCACAGCTAAGACCCAGTACAGCCAAATAAATAAATAAATATTTTTAAAATATACAAACTAAAGATTATAAAAGATTATAAAAAATAAGTTAATGGCTTCATGTAGCTTAGTGTTCAGTCTAGGGCATAAGAATTATACCTATTTTGCCCATTGTCAGATGGAAATGTAGTTGAAACTATTTTCAATTTCACCTGCCAATGTGCTGTACAGAGATGATTCTTAACTATCATGTTTGAAATATCTCTGTATATTTCCTGTACAAAACTTTAATTCTATCCCTGAGTCATCTCCCCAAACATAACTGCTATGGTGTAGACAAGGCACATTTTAATGTTAGATTAAACATGATAATGTTAACTGAGGGGAGGGGTGTGAAGGGATTATGGACTACATTAAGAATTGATCAAATTAATAGCTAACACCAAAGGAGCACATACTCTGTGTTAGGTGCTGTGCATGGTGAGTATGTACATTTCTCGTTTAATCTCAAGAAAGCCCTGTAGTAGAAGTCCTGTTGTTTTCTTCTGATCCATGGGATAAGGCAACTGGCCTCAGAGGCAAGGTCCCAGGAACTTCACTTTTCAGAGAACAGTGCTCATGGGCATAAACACACATTTTTTTGTACACAGTTTCAAGGAGTTACAAGCCTCACCAACACCTTGATGATATGTTTAGGAGTCCCTGAGCTAACTGTATGCTAATTAAGAAAACAACTGGTGTTGGGAAAACAACATATACCTTCCCAGGCCAAAGATTACCAGTGTGTAGATACTTTCTGCATCTGCTTATGAGGTCAGTTCAGTTCAGCCACTCAGTCGTGTCCGACTCTTTGCCACCCCATGGACTGCAGCACACCAGGCCTCCCTGTCCACCAACTACATTACTCAAACTCATGTCCATTGAGTCGGTGATACCATCCAACCATCTCATCCCCTGTTGTCCCCTTCTCCTCTTGTCTTCAGTCTTTCCCAGCATCAGGGTCTTTTCCAGTGAGTCACCTCTTCACATCAGGTGTCCAAAGAATTGGTGCTTCAGCTTCAGCATCAGTCCTTCCAATGAATATTCAGGACTGATTTCCTTTAGGATTGACTGGTTTGATCTCCTTGCAGTCCAAGAGACTCTCAAGAGTCTTCGCCCTCACCACTGTTCAAAAGCATCAGTTCTTTGGCACTCAGCTTTCTTTATAGTCCAACTCTCACATCCATACATGACTACTGGAGAACCCATAGCTTTGACTAGATGGACCTTTGTTGGCAAAGTAATGTCTCTGCTTATTAATATGATATCTAAGTTTGTCATAGCTTTTCTTTCAAAGAGCAAGTATCTTTTAATTACATGGCTGCAGTCACCATCTGCAGTGATTTTGGAGCCCAGGAAAATAAAGTCTCTCACTGTTTCCATTGTTTCTTCATCTATTTGCCATAAAATGATGGGACCAGATGCCATGATCTTAGTTGTGCTGAGGTCAAGTCCTTTGAAAACCATAAAAACTCAACCAATGTCATCAGCCAAGTCTAGTGATTCTCAGTGTTGTCTAATGGTTCTCAAAGTGTCATCCTTCAGCCAGTGACATCACTGTCAGCTGGGATCCTGATGTGTTATCTAATGGTTCTCAAAGTGTCATCCTCCAACCAGTGATATCACTATCAGCTGGGATCCTGATGAAAATGCAAACACTCAGGCCCACTCCAGATCCACTGAATCAGAACTTGTACGTTCACAACCCCCACGCCCCCAGCTGATTCATGTGATGCTCACTTGATATATCTGATGCACATGATACTCTGAACAGCACTATCCAATAGAACTTTTTATGATCTTGGAAAGTCAGTCAGTTGCCTGGTGCTGTCCTTGTTGCTATCTGACTCGGTTCTGGGCCAGGTCCCTTTTTGCCACTTCAATCCTGCCTAAATTTGTTCTTGGTTCCTTTCTTTTGCATGCCACCAGTAGCCCTCTGACTATATATATTTTTTATTGATGGATAATTGTTTTACAGAATTTTGTTGTTTTCTGTCAAACATCAACATGAATCCTTGCTGACTTCTTTACGTGTCACTGGCTCACCCATTTCTGTCCCTGACCTATGTTTCTGCTGCTACATGTTATCCCAGTCCAGAAGTTTCTCTCCCAGCAGTTTCAGGTTAGCTCCTTTGGAATAGGCTAGATGTTTGACAAAATAAGTCTTTGTTTGTAAATGTTTCCCTGAATTCATTTACAGAGTGTTGGTCCCAGTAGAAGTCACTTCTGTGAGCTGATTACTACATAAAATCATTTTCTTTTATTATTAGTTCAGAATTGGTCCTACATTAGCTTAGAGTGACCCTTCATAGTTCCCGTACTATGCAGGGCAAGTCTTATCTCCCGTTTCTTAGTGGTAGCAGGTATCCTACAATGTTACATTTCTGCCAACCAATGGTGATAATGGGGCCTGATTTAGTGTGTTTAAAGTCTAAGGCTCTTAAAGACATTTTTAATCCTCTTATTCATTTAAGATAGATTAATTTCTTCTATTTTTCTACAAAATAGGATCCTCTTTCTAATGTGTTCATTCAGGTTTTAATTTTGTAGGTGCAGAGATATATCTTGCTTTAAGAAGATGCTATTTAAAAGCCTGAATTTGCCTTGCTTTAATCATTAAATAACTTTTCATAATTAAACTAAAAGAGGTTGTATTGATAAAATAATTTTAAAATTATGATTGAATATTGACCTAAACCACAGTGAGTATGGAGAATGAATATAGCATTTATTTTTAGGGTGGTAGGTAATTGCTGATAAATTAATTTTAAAATATTAAAATTTGTAAATAACTCAGTAGTTAAATAAATAATAATTTAAAAAATACAGCCTAATTCCAAAACTCAATTTCCACACTCTTTTTCGGGAATCTGTCTTTTATAAACTGTGAGGTATATCTGTAAGTGCCATATACATAGTATATGATTCTGGCTTCAAAACCAGACTGCCCATGTTAAAAGCAAGCAGCTGTGTTTGTAGGTCAATTGTGGCACAAATGAAAGAAGTCTCTTGTTCTGTGTTAATTGATTGATAAGCTGTATGGTTAATAATGACATTTTATTGGTGTTATATGATTTTGGCTTTTAGCCAGAGATTTTGATTAATATAATGATTAATTACGATGGTAATTATAAAGGATGGTAAGACACTTGCTCCTTGAAAGAAAAGCTATGACAAACCTAGACAGTGTCTTAAAAAGCAGAGACATCACTTTGCTGACAAAAGTCTGTATAGTCAAAGCTATGGTTTTTCCGGTAGTCATGTATGAACGTGAGAGTTGGACCATAAAGAAGGCTGAACACTGAAAAATTGATGCTGTCAAAGTTTGGTGCTGGAGAAGACTCTTGAGAGTCCCTGGAGATCAAACCAGTTAGTCCTAAAGGAAATCAACCCTGATATTCATAGGAAGGACTGCTACTGAAGCTGAAGCTCTAATACTTTGGCTACATGATGTAAAGAGCTGACTCATTGGAAAAGACCCTGATGCTGGGAAAGATTGAGGGCAGGAGGAGAAGCGGGTGACAGAGGATGAGGTTGGTTGGATGGTTTGATGACATCATTGACTTAATGAACACGAGTTTGAGCAAACTCTGGGAGATAGTGAAGGACAGGGAACCCTGGAATGCTGCAGTCCATGTGGTCATAAAGAGTCAGACATGACTGAACGACTGAACAACAATAAATAACCAGTTTGAAGCTTTCATGCACATTTTATGGGTGGAAAAGAGAATCTATCTCCTTTTAAAGGTTTAATATGGAAAAATAGAGAGCTTCCCAGGTGGCACTAGTGATAAAGAAACATGCAGGAGACCCAGGTTCAATCCTTGGGTTGGGAAGAACCCCTGGAGGAGGGCAACCCATTCCAGTATTCTTGCCTAGAGAATCCCCATGGACAGAGGAGCCTGGTGGGCTACAGTCCATAGGGTTGCAAAGAGTCGAACATGACTGAAGTGACTTAGCATGCACACACACAGCACAATAGATGAAGCGTTTTTATTAAAATGTTTTAAATAAAATTTTATATAAAGACAGTTTAACATATACTTAGTTGAAATTGATTTGCTGGTTTTCTCTTCTTTAAATGGCATTTAGTTTTTTGTCTAGTCTAGTGAATCTGCAGCAGCAGCAGCAGCAGTGAATCACTGGGACATAAAAGCATAGGTTTGTTTAGGAACGCTCCAGAGTATCATGTAGCTTTAGGATAATATAAACAAGCCAGTGATGACCTAACTAATAACAGTGGAGGAGATTTTTGTGGTGTGTCTGTCTGCACAGATTCCCAGTCTTAGCACAATCTGGTTTGTCCTCAGTTTCTCGAGAGCAGGGACGGGAAGGGGCTACTGGTTAGTAAAATTATTAGAAGTGTAAACTGTGCCTGTGTTTTGAACCTGCCAGTTCTCTTCTGGAAGTATTCTTATTCTAAGGAAAGAATTGAACATGCTTAAATATTTAGCTGCAAGTTTGTTGAACACCTCAGTTGACATCATCCAATTGGAAAGAACCTAAATGACCATCAGAAGGGGGATTTGATTAAGTAAATTAAACCAATATAAAAGTTGTTAAAAACACAAGTTATAGACAGAGGTTTCCAAAAAAATTTTTTTGTTCTTAAGCAGGAAATCTCTTTATCAAGCACAAATTTGCAAAGGGTTCTAAGCATATAAAAGAGAGAAAAGGGGAGCTGCTCCTGTTGAACCAAGGTGGAGGGTCTGTTCCTCCCCCACATCCGCCTCAGTACTGCAGGGGCCTTGCTCACCTGCCTCACATTCCTATGAAAGCTCCCAGAGAACATTTTAGTTGAAAATGCATTGGCCTGAAAAAATATTCATAGTCTGTTACATTAAAAAGCAAATTTAAAACAGTATAATTCTAATTTTATAAACAGCATGTGTATCTGAATTATGCCCATGTAGGCTGTAAGCTGTGTGTTTTGTGTGTGCGTGCGTGTGTGTGTGTTGAAGGCAAAGAAAAATGTTTAGCAAGAAATATACCAGGTGTTTTTAAACTCTAGATCACAGGTGTCTTGATTCCTTTTCTTTTTGCTTATCTGTAGCTTTAATTCTTGTATAATGACTTTGTACCTTTTTTAAAGTTTATTTAGTTTCGGTTGTGCTCAGGCCTTCTCTAGTTGGGCTGAGCGGGGGCTATCTTCCTTGTGGGGCACTGGCTTCTCACTGCAGTGGCTTCCCTTGTTGTGGAGCACAGGCTCTAGGCACACGGGCTTCAGCTGATGCAGCCGGAGGGCTCTGGAACGCAGGTTCAGTAGTTGTGCCACATGGGCGTTAGTTGCTCCAGGCCATGTGGGATCTTCTGGTGAAGAAGTGACCGTCTTAGTTGCTCAGTAGTGTCCAACTCTTTGCAACCCCATGGACTGTATTTTGCTCACCAGGCTCCTCTGTTCATGAAATTCTCCAGGCAAGAATACTGGAGTGGATGGCCATTCCCGTCTCCAAGGGATCTTCCCAGACCAGGGATCAAACCCGTGTCCCCTGCATTGGCAAGTGGATTCCTATCCACTGTACCGCTAGGGAAGTCCTGTACTGTTGTTGGTTTTTTTAAATAAGAAAATATTTTTGGTTAAATATACATTAAAATCTAGAAGTCACAGCTTTGGAATATATAGTATTTGACACTAGGCAATTAACTTTTAACATTTCAAAAGATTTGCATAAATGGCACTTGGTCTCTGTTCTAGTTATCTCCTGCTATATTATGAGTCACCCGCAAAACTTAAGTTTTTTAAAACAGTAATTGATCTCTCCCAGCTTCTGGGGGTCAGTGTTTGGGGAGGGCTTTTCTGGGTGGTTCTGGCTCAGTCTCTTGTCAGGTTGCAGTTGGATGATGGTTGGAGAAACTGGAGTTGGTCAAGCATCACTCTCTGCAGTTGATTCAGAGTCTCTTTTGTGTGGTCTCTCTGCAAGGGCCAGTCTGGGCTAGTTTGGACTCAGCATGATGGCCTCAGGGCACTTGGACACTTTGCCTTGTGGCTGAAGTTTTTAAGAGAGAGTATCAGTGAACAAAGCCACTCTCACCTAGAGTCACTTCTGCCATACTTTAGTAGTCACTGGTCATGAGTCCATCAATATTCAAGGGCAGGATCACAGGACAGGATACATAATTGTGGGGCTGAGTACAAAGTGAAAGTGTAGGGTCGCTTGTTCAAAACATATTAAGAAATTCAAGTCAGCAACAGTAGAGCATGAAACCAGATGTCGAGCCCTTGTAAGTGTGGGGCCTGGTGTGACTATGCAGGTTGCCCACCCCAAGAAGCCATCCCTGGGGAGGGAACATCAACCTCATCTGTTGGTGAGAGGAAGGTCAAGGCCATATTGTAGAAAAGCATGTGAGATAGGATTTAATGGTGAGACCATCTTTGGAAAATAAAATCTGCCACAGTGTCTATGACTCGCTTTCAATTAATGTGAGGTGGCTCACATTTTTACCACCCAGCACTGGAGTTAGCTGTTAGTTATGGAGGAAGACAAACCTAGACAGTGTATTAAAAAGCAGAGACATCTCTTTGCCAACAAAGGTCCATATAGTCAAAGCTATGGTTTTTCTAGTAGTCATGTATGGATGTGAGAGTTGGACCATAAAGGAGGCTGAGTGCTGAGGAACAGATACTTTCGAACTCTGGTGCTGAAGAAGACTCTTGAGAGTCCCTTGGACTGTAAAGAGAATGAACCAGTCAATCCTAAAGGAAATCAGTCCTGAATATTCATTGGAAGGACTGATGCTGAAGCTGAAGCTCCAATACTTTGGCCACCTGATGCAAAGAACTGCCTCATTGGAAAAGACCCTGATGCTGGGAAAGATTGAGGGCAAGAGGAGAAAGGGTGACAGAGGATGAGATGGCTGGATGGCATCACCGACTCATAGACAAGTCTGAGCAAGCTCTGGGAGATGGCAAAGGACAGGGAAGCCTAGCGTGCTGTAGTCCATGGGGTCACAAAGGGTCAGACATGACTGAGTGATTGAACAACAACAACGGAGGAGGAACTGCTGGTCTCTCCGGCAGCTGGCCTGCACTAGCAATAACAGGGATGGGTTTTAAAACTCTTTTTGAAGAGATACTGGTTGCCTCTAAATAGTGTACAGCAAAAGTACCTGTTTTATATCTGTTATGAACTGAATTGTTTCCCCACCAAAACTCACAAATTGAAGCGCTCACCCTCAATATGACTGTGTTTAGTGACACAGCCTTTAAAGAGGTAATTAAGGTTAGTTGAAGTTGTTAGAGTGGGCTGCTGTTCTTGTAAGAAGAGGAAGAGATAGCAGGAGTGCTCCTGATACAGAGGAGAGGACCATGTCCTCATTGTCCATGTGAGGTCAGTGAGGAAGCAGGCATCAGCAAGCCACGGGGAGAGGCTGCTGGAGAAACCAAATCTGTTTACACTTTGATTCTGGACTTCCAGCCTCCAAAACTGTGAGAAAACAAATTTTTGATGTTAAGCTACTCAGTTTGTGGTATTTTGTCATAGTAGCCCCAGTAGACTGATATAATATCTAGGACTTATACATATACTTGTTCTTTTCAGAATTTTCTTTATTAGTCATCCTTAATCCATTGGATAGCCCAGATTCTCTGTCAGCTTCCAAAGAAAGCCAGATCTAATAGAAAATGCCATGTTTTAATTAACCTGCCTTTTTAGGGGGGAGAAGGGACCACACTGAGCGGCTTGGAGGATCCTAATTCCCGAATCAGGGATTGAACTCAGGCCTTTGACAGTGAAAGCATGGAGTCCTAACCATTGGATTGCCAGGGAATTCCCTAATGTCCTTTCCTTAATAATATTCTGATGAATAAATGCTTTATTATTCAGTTTTCCTGGAGTATTGCTTGTGTCCAGTTAAGGCTCACGTCTATGGTAATACTGTAGTTCATTCATGGATTTGCATATAAAATAATATTTTTTTCAATGATTGAGGTCAAGTATATGCAGACATGGCCATGAACAATGACCATCTCACTCTTTCTATGTATGCCTTTCCTCCTCTCAAAGGGGCATCTGCAGAAATGATGCTGGTGATTTCCAAACCCAGGCCTTTAAAGATGTTGCAGCTTCCACTTTTGCCCTCTCGCTAGTCTGCAGGCAGGTAACAAAATCTGCCTACCCTGCTGGAGGCCC
Source organism: Oryx dammah (assembly GCF_014754425.2). Lineage (NCBI taxonomy): Eukaryota > Metazoa > Chordata > Mammalia > Artiodactyla > Bovidae > Oryx > Oryx dammah. Next base: position 27,478,418 of record NW_024070188.1, read on the forward strand.
CTCTTGAAGGGGAAAAGACTCAGGTGGAGAGTGTAGGCATGAGGAAGTTGACTACTTGAAGGAGTTCTAGAGGAGGGAAAGGAATGAGTTAGGGAACAGGAAGGTATCAAAGACAAGCTGTACCTGCTAGGCCTCATTGTGTGGCTGAGAAGGACCCAGGGATTGAAGCATAGGGGTTTTATGATGGTGGTTTTAATTGGCTTTGGAGGCTTATTGATCTGCTTTGGGTTTGACTCTTAGCAAGATTGGAACTTTCAGTGTTGGGTGGGGTAGGGATAACACCCACAGTTCCCTCAGATAGCTGCTGGCGCTTAGATCTGAGGTACAAGACACTTTCCCTAGGCACTGGCCCCAGGAAATGGGCTCCTGAACACATACTACCTTGCCAAAGCTCTATAGCAGTAGCAACCCACCACCCTCCCCCCACCCACAGCCACATGCATATGCTGAGGTCGCAACTCCTGGTTCCTCAGAATGTGATCTTAACTGGAAATACAGGGTCAGGGTCAAAAAACAGACGATAATTAGTTTAAGTGAAGTCATAATGGTGTAGGGTGGGTCCCTAATCCAGTATGATTGGTGTCCTTATAAAGGGGGAAATTTGGACTACAGAAACAGGAATAACATTGTGTAAGATGAAGACAGATCAGAGCCACGCAGAGGCCAAGGAATGCCAAAGATTTCCCGCAAACCACCAGAAGCTATGAGAGGGACATGAAACAAAGCAGCCTCTATAGCTCTCAGAGGAACCAACCACCTTGATTTTGGACGTCTCGTCTACAGAACTCTGAGACAGTAAATTTCTGGTGTTGAAGTCACACAATCTGTGGCACTTTGTTATAGCAGATCTAGCAAGCTAACAGTTATGCCAATGGACTTTACCACCAACCCCCCTTTCCTCTCACCTTTGCAGTTCTGGGTGGATGAATGCGGAATAAACTTGTGCCCATGAAGAAGGAGCTGTCAGATAGCCTCACATCTTAATCCAGTTAAAATTAAAATTCTCATTTCCTCAAAAAGTTCTATTAAAGGTGACATTATATATTTCAGGCACAAAGAAAAGGAGGTGACTTTGATGGGCTCTCTGAAGTTATGCCAAGTAGGTTGCTTCATCTGCCTTCTTTGAGAATATGTCTTTGGTTACTCCAGAGTTTACAGAGAGCTAACATTCAGTTGTTTTTTTTTTCAAGAAACCTGATTTAACCTAACTGTATTAGGATTGGCACTTGATTATGCCGATATAATAATTTGCATGATTTTTAGTGCCATAATTGTTGAAAGCTGATATTAAAATGTTAAAAGTGGCATATCTTATTCAGAGATGTTTAGCACCTTATAATAACAATAATAGTGGGTGCATTATGCAGTAATAATGGAAATTACACTCGCAAAATTGTTGTGGTAATAGAACATTCTAAAAGGCAAGAAATAGATAAAGCACCCTGGAAGAGAAGACCATGTTTTATTCACAGCTTTTTGGCTATCTGCGCTCTGAGGCTGGAAGATAGGAAAGAGCTGTGTCCTCCTCAGTGCTGTGTTTCCCCTGGGCTGCATGATTGAGATCAACCTATATCATTCTGATTGAAGTGGAGAATTCTGTCACTGGATTCAGAAGGGGGTAGGGGAGTGTGGTCATATTTGAAATACATTTTGTAAATGAAAAATGAACTTCTAGAGAAAGCATATATTTGCTATGACTTAACCTAATTATTTTTTCCTAGTTGCTTATAACTTTTGATTAATAGCTTATTTTAAAAATATGTTTAGAAAGAATGTGCTAGGTATGTTGATAGCTTATTTAAAAAATATGTTTGGAAAGAATATGTTAGGCATACTCCCCTATAATTCACCAGTATAGTTTTTAGGTCAATTTTAGGCTGATTAACTTTATCCTGCCCCTGTAATTCTTTAATTTATAGATCACATTCAATATATTCAAACTCAGAGAAAGTCAAGGTGAAAAATGAATCTGTAAAGAAACCTAAGAAATTCTTCACTGTGTGAACTGACACAACAAATGTTGGCTTTGAGTTTTGGATATTTTCTGTATAAATTAGAAAATTTTGTGAAGTTTTGATTTAATATTTCTTTCAGCAGCTTACTTATCCTAATTCAGGAATATTCTGCATAAAACTTCAAAGATTAAACAAAGCCAAGGATGCACCAGGGCAGCACAAATGACAAAAGAATGAAGTAGCTCTGTTGTATCCAAGTCATGAGAATTATTCCAGCCTTGTGTATGTTCCCATGGAACTTGCCTTTGGTCAGTTCCTTTTAGAAAAGAAGATTGTTTTTGTTTTTTAAAACTTTTTCTCTTTGATTTTAGAACCATTGAATTTAAGAAAAAAAGCTGGTTTATGGATATCTAGGCAACCCACTCCAGTGTTCTTGCCTGGAGAATCCCAGGGACAGGGGAGCCTGATGGGCTGCCGTCTATGGGGTCGCACAGAGTCAGATACGACTGAAGCGTAGCAGCAGCAGCAGCAGCAGCAGCTTTTTCCAAGGCCTCTTGATAGACTTGGGGTTGTTACCGTCACTGTTTCCTGGTGGACCAGGAGGTACTGTTCAAGGCAAGAGAGTGAAAGCCTTTCCTGATGGGTCTCAGGATGCTGGGCAAAGATCATTTTCTTAGAGCAATTGTATCTAAACTCGATGTTAACTTCTCCAGTCAATTCTGAAATCACATAAGGAATTTTACCACTGGCAGCCTCATGTCTCAGCTGCAAATGAGAAACTTGTCAAATAGACACGCACTGAGAGAAAGGAGAGGCTGGGGCAGGACTGGTCTTGCTTCTTGTCTATCCTTCTGAAAAGTCACTTTCATGGGCAGGACTTTGGTAACTTCAGTTGGCAGCTTCCTGAAGAGCTGTTTAGGGTTTTGTTGTCACCTCTTGGAACTACAGGCTTTGTTCTATTGCAGTGATTCCCTCCATCTTAATTATTCCAGTTTGTGTCTGAATGTGCTAGCCTTCTTCTGTGTGGTCAAATTATTCCCTTTACTCCCCCTCCCCCCATTTCTTGGCAGCAGAAAAGTCCTTTTTACCAAATCCTTGCCTACCTAGAGGGCTGTTTTGCTGAGATAATGTATGTGGGAAAGTGATTCTTTAGGCTGGAAAGTGCTCTGCTTTCCAGTGTAAAATGGTGATGCTGATAACAATACTTGGACTCAGTGACCCTTATTCCCTCTCCAGCAGCACCTTATTTTCCAAAGCAAAAGCCTTTTAGAAACTCTGATTTACCATTTTTCCTTTTGTGGTTTATGGGAATTCAATTTCATGTCATGATAAAGAACATGGGCCATATAAACAGACTCAATTCATGTTTCACCACTGTCTCTCCAACTGTGTGACCAAGGATGGGTTACTCTCTGGGTCTGATTTCCTCAACTTTAAATAGGGATACACCCTTCCAGAACTGTTGAGAGGAGTAAATGAATATTGCAAGGTGAAGCACTTAGCATAGTGCCAGGATATAGAAGCATTTGGTAAGTAATTAGCTTTCATTGCTTTCTGGAGGTGTCTGGTATTCTGTTATTCTAATGGATTTTGTGCAAAGCCAGCAGAAAGGAAATCCTTCCCATAACTTAATGGCAGACTCTCTCCCATCCTACTTTTCATCCTGTATTCCATCTCACTTGGAATGTGAACTTGTGTTCATTAAATGAACAGGGAATGGTTTTATTAATTTTTTCTTAGAATGCTATACTGGCATATACTTTTTTAAAAAGTCACTGTTAATACTTTTTTTTTTCCCCAAGTCTAGTATTCAGAGAACGGAAAACTCTTCCCCTAGCTTTCAATACTGATGAAATTGGTGGGGGAAAAGGAGTTGTCAAGGTTTTTGAGGTGGTTTCTATAGGCAATGGCCCTCTGCCAGTCCTTCTCTATAGGCCACCGTTCTGCCAGGACTGAGTTCCCCTAAGCAGCATATTGGTTGCTGGGGAGAAACTGTGGACATGGAGGTATATTTGCTCCAGCATTTCCTTCTTGGACATCCATGCCCACTGGGCAGAGAGTAAGAGGGTCCATCATGATTTGTGTGTGGAGTGAGGTTAGAAAATCATAAGTGGCCATTTGAAAAAGACTTCTAACTCTAAAATTTGAAAATTTCTGCTTTTTTGGGAAGCAGCTATATGGTGATGCTCCTGATAGCAATGGTATTTTTAACAATATTTACTGACTCTGCTAATCTCATTTCATCATTTTGTTACAGATTGATGTTCTCAAAGCAGATCTGGAAAGCGCAGAATGGAAAGTTTTGGAAAATCTTATTCTGGAAGATGTCCTCGAACAAATCGGACAGCTCATCTTTGAGATCCATCTCCACTGGCCCGGGTTTGAGGTCAGTGGCAGTGACAGCAAGGTTGTGCGGTTCTGGTACAGCCTCCTCAAAGAGTTAGAACTACAGGATTTCAGGCTTTTTCACAGTTACAAAGATTTATCTAAACCTCAGCTTTTCCTGAAAAAAGATACTTTCAATGCGAGTAGCTGTTATACTCTGGGTTGGGTGAATACAAGATGGAAATAGGACACAGGATCTCATCAAGAACTCAAGGAAATATTTGCAGCAGGAAACATGTCCTTGATTCTAGTTATTGGTTTACTTGTCTAGTCTCCCACTAGCCTGTGACTTGCTTGAGGCAGAGGTTGTGTTATTACCTTTGTAGTACATGTAGCTTGGCACATGGTAGAGAAACAGTTAATACATGTTGAGGGGACAGACATAGGAGTCAACAGCCATCTGCCCAAACCCAGGCTCTTTGCCTATTTGCCTCCAACAGACTGGAAATGCTTGTCTTTCCTCACCTCAATTTGGAAGATAATCCCCCATTTATCTCAGTTTTCCCTAAAATTAATTATGTATCTATAAACCATGAGTTCACCACCATGAAAAAGAAATTATATAACATTTCTATTATTATTGGGTTGATGAGATCCTTAAATATGTAGCCTGCTGTTTAAAATAAGGCCTTTCATTTGCTATTCACTCACCTCTTTCAAGGATTTTCTTGTTCACTGTGTCAATAACATTCTTTACAGCCTTGTAGATTTCAATCATTCCTCCTCAACCTTTGCTGAGGCCATGCTGTGACTTTATAAGAAACACTGATTCTGGTTTCTAGGAATGCAGACACACCAAATTCTGTAACTGAGTAAGAAAGACTAGACTATCATGTTCTTCAAGTCAGGATTCTTTTTATGTTCAGCCTAAATCCCCTCTGTTCCCATGAAACTAAATACAAAACAGAATTTGAGTGTCTTCAAACCCGATTTTTCAACTACAGACTTGCCTATGGTGTCATTTAAAAAAAAATACATTATCTCTAAGATTAAATGAGATTTTCCTTTCTGCCAATTGGCATTCATTGTATGCCTGTGGCCTCAGGGCCAGATGCTCTCTTTTTCCTGGGACAGATACAGTGTGGTAATACCAAACACACTGTATATATTTTATATATTTTAAAAAATTAAGCAGAGAATGCATATTCTCAATAGTGTGAATGATCTCCATCTTTTCTGTCTATAAGAATTAGACATTTACTTCTATAAATGATTTTCAAAAATCCTATTTCAAATAAATTAATTAAATAGTGTAAAAATAAAATTATTACTTTTGATATATTAAATACATCTTCTGGCATTTTCTATATCCCAAGGAACAATAATATATACACTGTTTAAGAAATTTTGGGAGAGCATAGAGTACTGATTACTACTAGACCTTAATTCCTTATCCCCATTGTTTTACCTCCTTCTACTCTAAACATTCCCTGGGTTGGCTTTTTTGGTTTTTGCAGTGGTTCAAAAATATCATTACTCAGGTGAGAAGCCAAATATAATAGAGTTATATCATCTTACTAACTTGAATTCAAAAGGGAATAAGACTTTCTGAATTAGTAGTGATGATTTGTTTTAATATAAATGAGGCTTTTTAAATTAAAACTTACAGGACACTAATAAAAGTCATTGATGTGAGAGGGCCAGCTTGAATAAATTAGCAGTTTAGTTGCTTTCAATGTCTGTAGGTATTTCAAAAGTACAAGTCCATAAAACTCTAAAGTGGTTTATCTTGTTAGTTTGCATGGTATAGCCTCCAAAACAAAGTTAACTTTAGTCCTAATCCTGTTTGGATTATATCATAGATTACCTTTCATTTTTAATAAAAATTTTATACATTAAACACAGTAGATCTTTTTAATTTAAACCTTTTAACCCTTCTTATACACCAAGGTATGAGGTATACTTGGAGAAGGCAATGGCACCCCACTCCAGTACTCTTGCCTGGAGAATCCCATGGACAGAGGAGCCTGGTAGGCTGAAGTCCATGGGGTCACGAAGAGTCGGACAGGACTAAGCGACTTCACTTTCACTTTTCGCTTTCCTGCATTGGAGAAGGAAATGGCAACCCACTCCAGTGTTCTTGCCTGGAGAGTCCCAGGGACGGCGGAGCCTGGTGGGCTGCAGTCTATGGGGTTGCACAAAGTCAGACATGACTGAAGTGACTTAGCAGCAGCAGCAGCAGCAGCATGAGGTATACTGCTTCCCTGGTGGCTCAGCTGGTAAAGAAATCCGCCTGCAATGCAGGAGATCCAGATTTGATCCCTGGCTTGGGAAGATTCCCTGGAGAAGGGAGTGGCTACCCACTCCAGTATTCTTGCCTGGAGAATTCTATGGACAGAGGAGCCTGGCAGGCTACCGTCCATGGGGTCATGAAGAGTCAGACCTGACTGAAGCAACTAAGCACATGAAGTATACTAATTCTAAGAGTCTAGTATGATTAGGTTTTAGATGTATTCATACTCATACCAGGGTTCCTAATTCATGGTCTTGAAGATTAAGAACATTACTGAAAGCTCCCTTTGTACAGCTTAAGTTACCACTTATTCCAGATTGGTGGTACAAAACATTGACTTCATCACACTATATCCATCTATATATATATCTGAAGCAAGAATGGATGTACTGTTGAGAAAAAAATAAAGACAAACTCAAAATAAATCACAAACACACCCACCCACACCCACCTACTTAGGCAGCCTGTTCAATAGTTATTTGTATTTATTTTATGCTTTTTTCTAAGACTGTCCTTCATTCCCTTCATAGATAGTTTGAAATTTGTGATGAATATTCTGACTGTTGCTATGGTTTCCCTGCTTCTAGAATTATTATGCTTATTGTGTGGGCCAGGGTTTTTTAACCCGAGTGTTATTTCCATTTGGGTTGGATAATTCTTTGTTGGGGGAGGGAAGGAGGGCCATTCTGTGCATTGTAGGATGTTGGGCAGCATCCCTGGCCCTCACCCTGGAGGCCAGGGCCACCACAAAAACAAGACAAACAAAATGCAAAAAACAAACAAGCAGAATCAAGAGCTGCTATTTTCTGAGAGCTTACTATGTGCCTAATACTGTGCATAGATTATTCCTAATTCTCCAAACAACACTATAAGGAAGTGCAATTTTTCCAATTACACAGGTAAGGAAACTCTGAGAGGTTAAGTAGCTTATTTAGATTATTCTAATGGTGGAGCAGTTCACATCTCAGCCTGTCAGACCCCAAAGCCCATGCAGATCCCTCCACAGGGCTGCTTCAATAGCTTTTGACAAATGCAAGGACACATTTTTGCCTCCCGGTTAGTAAATGGGAAGAAAAGTCTACTAATATACCAGGACCAGACCTGTAATCTGTTAGAGAGGGGATCATTTTTGTAGCAGGCAGGTTTAAACAATCTATTCAATTAAAATATGTCCACCAAATGGAAGCTTACTGAAAAATATGGGGTCCCCAAACTTCTCTGACAATATATTCAGGTTGCCAAAAAGATCTTGCAAGGCTTGGAAGTGACTCTTGGCCCTGGCTGGTCCCACATGGCTTCTGGATTTCAAGAAGGGCCCAGTCACTTGGAAGTATAGCTTGCATTTCCTTTGTTTCAAATTCGCCTTTGACTTTCAGATATATGAACTCAGATGTGACTATCTGTGACACACATCTCTTAATTAATTCCTACCAGAGTTAATAAATGAATCTGAAAATACAAATTTAATAATGCTCTTATCAAATGATTCTGTTTTAGACGAAAGACATATGAGGATGTAAGAGTCAGAGGTCAACCTTTAGGCACGAAGTCTACGTCACAATCTGAGATTAAAGTCAAAGAAAAACAATTTCCTCATTCTCCTTTTTCTTAGAATGATTGTATTTTATGTAGTTATAATAGGTTATCAATAAATATTTGTAACTATTTGACATGTTCAAATAAAGGGAGCTAGGAAGACGTAAACAAACTTCTGTTAGACTAAAGGTCCACTAGTCTTTGCATCAGGCTAGAACAAAAGCAAATTTATGAATTTACAGTGTTTAGTTCAAATCAGTTATTCATGTAAGCATTTCTGCTTTGGCTATAAGATTTTATTTATTATATACTAAATACTATGCAAGATTTGTGTTTCCTAAATACTACATGTTTGGATTTTGTAAAGCTTGAATTAATACCAGGGAACCAGCTTCATCATCATATTTCTCCAGATGAAAAATGAAGGCCTCATTGAAACAGATAATTCTATTGCTACTTGACCATACAATGGTACCTACAAGCTTAATTATGTAATATAATTCTCTTCTTTTAGCGATGTTTATGTTTGCCCTTAAGCAATAACATAATTCTTTTTTGTACTAGCCAATTGCTGTTTCTTTGTTAATTCAGTACATTTAATTATATGCTAAAATATGTTCCTGTTTCTCACATTTAAAGAGGTATTTGAACGTACCACATGAAATTGTAACCCAAAGATTCGATATATTCTTAAACCGCCTAAATTTAGAAATTATAGAAATTCTTTTATTGTATTTCTGTCCTTAAGTGAATCAAGCAAGCTAAATATTGTCATACTTAATGTTCAGCACAATACAGGGAAATACGAGTTCTCAACAAATACCTGTTAAAACTAATGCTGTGTTAAACTAGCAGCTTCATATTCTCATAAAATATTTTAAGTTTTTCTTAGTGATAGGTTTTGTGAAATAAGATTGTCTGAAATAGTAAGGGATTTTTTTTTCCTGCCAAGTTTAAACTCTAATCTAAACGACTATTTTAATAGAGAAGCTTAGTATGTATATGACAGATATGCAATTAATATGTATCAAGGAGCTAAGTTGGTCAATGACTGTGGTCCTGAGTCCCCCAGTGGTTCTCTTCCACTGCAGCTCCTCCCACAAGACCCTTAGACCACCCCAAGATCAAGCAATTAGTGCACAGCACAATAGGCAGTCTCCAGGACCCTGCCCCCTCCCTGTATTTAGCTTCTATTCTGCTTTATGTCCTACATTTCTGGTCATTAGATATTCTGACATCACCCCTAGGTAGGTCTATATCATATAATATCCAAAAGTCTAAGTGAGTTCTATAACATAAGTGAGAGACCACAATTTTGTATCAATACAAATAAGCTGTCTCTACAAGAAAGTATTATTTTTTCAAGGATTGATGCCAAATCAAACATTGTTTCCTCAGGGACCCCCCCCTTACAGAAGGCCCCCAGTTATGTTTGCCTACAATGTCTTCTGGGCTTCTCTGGTGGCTCAGCAGTAAAGAAGCCGCCTACAATGCAAGAGACTGCCTGCAAGGCAGGAGACGTGGGTTCAAACGCTGGGTTGGGAAGATCTGGAGAAGGAAATGCTACCCACGCCAGTGTTCTTGCCTGGGAAATCCCATGGTCGGAGGAGCTTGGCGGGCTGCCGTCCACTGGGTCTCAAGAGCTGGACGCGACTTGGCGACTAAACCGCTACCACCACCACCGTGTCTTCTGTGCTCCCCAGCTTCACACTCCTTTTTCTTTCATGGGTCTGCTTATGTGACGACTTTCCCTCCATGAGGGTAGGAGCCATGTCTGTATCGCCAGTGCCCACCATGGCACCTGCTAGGTCAAATGTGCTCCATAAATATTGTTGAAGACGAATATAAAGAAAGCTATCTCACATAGGATTTTTCAGTGAAATTATTTCATCATCTGTCATTTGACTTTTTTTCTGATATTAAAAATATCTTTGGAATTTAGATGACTCACTCTCTCTCATTTTGGTTAAGACACAAGTCCTTTTCTTGACATGGTTGTTTATTACACTATTTGCAGTAGTCCTCTTTCTTGATTAAAGATGCTAACTTGAAGATCTTTCTTGACCCTGGGGACTTGAGAGCTATATAATAATTGAGTCAAATAAATACAATAATAATTAAAGGCTCAAGTATTGTTGAGCTTCTCTGGTGGCTCAGAGGTTAAAGCATCTGCCTGCAACGTGGGAGACCTGGGTTCGATCCCTGGGTCAGGAAGATCCCCTGGAGAAGGAAATGGCAACCCACTCCAGTATTCTTGCCTGGAGAATCCCATGGAGGGAGGAGCCTGGTGGGCTACAGTCCACCGGGTCACAAAGAGTCGGACACGACTAAGCGACTTTACTTTCAAGTATTGTTAGAAGTTATCCTAGGATACTAAACCTGTCTACCTTTCTCATTCCTCATTGTCTTGTCTTTTTTTTTTTTTTTTAAACAGAGAACAACTTTTTAGAGTCAGTGTGTTAGATCACAACTCACAGTACCATGGAGAATATTTTTCAGTTTATGAGAGAAAGAAAGTATGATGATGTAAGGCTACTTCTGTCAAGGGCAGGGGCAGGCATTCCTATAAAAGTGATTAAAACCACAGTTGTTTTTTAGGACAAAAAATATTAAGGTAGTTTTTCAAAGAGTAAAAAGGAGAGAGAGCATATTATGTTCTCCAGGCTATTTGACTGAAGTCAGAAAAGTCCTTCCCAGCACAGTTACCATTTGGTCTAACTCTAGTGGAACAGGTTGTTAGAATGTTTTTTAGTTACAGGTTCTGTTTTACCAAAGGATGAAATAAACACAGTCTATTAACTACCTCAGAGAAAGCAAGCTGGAAGCCACAAAAATCACAACACAAATATGACAATTTTAAAATACACAATTAAGTGGGCAGTATGTAGAGGAGACAGGATAGAGGGATGAAGGGAGAAAGATTCTGACCCTGCTGCTAACTAGCTGTGTGATACCAAGCAATTCATCACCCTTATTGGCCTATTTTATCTTAGGTTGGAATATTTGATTTCTAAGGTTTCTTCTAGTTTAAGAATCTCATTATTCTAAGATTTTTGTGATTAGAGAAGGCTTAGACAGTAGTTAGGTACTTTCTTGATTTGTGTGCTCTAAAAGGGAAGTCTTAGGATAAATTCAAGAGAAACCAAATGATATGTTTATTCACAAGAAAAGGCCCATTAAAGATGAATCCAAGAGCCATCATAGCTCTCCAGTCATCAAGTGAAGTACCCTTAGGTAAAGTACCTTTTTAGGTAACACACTTAAGCTCCCAAGGTTCTAAAAACCAGAATGTTTCAGACTGCACTTGTTTATACTTCTGTGGTTTTAGAATGTTCTAACAAAGTGGCAATATCCAAAGATACTCGATTAAGGATGGATTTTCATGGTGATCTTTCTGTATGTATATGTGTGAATAGATATGTATGCATGTGTCTACACATATACACACACGTTTCTGTACATATATGAATGCCCAAGAAAGAAAAACCTTCAGACACAATAAGTTCAGAGGGACCCTAGACCCTGAGATTAGCAGGAACCGACAGCAGGAACTGCAGTGGTCTTACTCAGTATACCAGTGAGGGCCAGGGGCCTAAAGCATGAGATAAGGCTTGCTGTTCGGCGGGCAGGATTGGAGCTGATACCTGTAGCAGTGGGACCTTTGGAGGGTGACAATCTCAATGGAGGAGAGTTCTAATAAAGGACCTCTATCCCCCTTCTTCCAAGCACAAGGAAGTCTACCCTTCCTGTAGCTCTGTAGAAAATCAAACTTTGTTCTAAGAATTTGAAACCTTCAGTCTGTTTAAGAAATTGAATTTATAATCACATGGTTTGGAAATCCATAAGCTGAAAAATTTAGATAAAAAACTGGTTCTAGGGGGTGATGCCTCAGAGCAATCTTTTGCTAGGTCATTCATTTATCCACTGATCAAGTAAATATTTGATAACATGAATTTTGAGCCAAGTGCTATGATGGAATCTTCTTTCCATTGGCTCCTCTCTTCTTCTTAGGTCCCCTTAGTATCTGCCTTGTTTATACTGTATTTCATCAGTAATTTTATGATCCATTAAGAAAGAATGCTGCCAATTAAATTATCACACATCATTGAATTTAAGATATAGCTCTATTTCAAAGATGACAAAAATGAGAAAAACATCATTGTTGATGAAAAATAGCATCAGTGTTCCCTAGGTCTCTTTGAGACCCAAAGTTAATACTGCTGATGGATATTTTGACCTGGATGGCACTTCACACTTCCCTCTCCATACCTGAATTCATTATGGTTCCCTAATCATCCACTACTTTCTTCTGAATTCTGTTTCTCAGTAAGGGGCACCATCTCCAGGTGGTTCTCAGTCCACATTCAGTATTTTTCAAGTAGAGTCTCTATAATTGTTGCTGGTGTTGCAATCCTTACAGCTACCATAGGGTTTGTTATTTCACTGTCCATGTTTTCTTCCAGGTAATTAATAGCTAAGAACATCAACCAGCCTCACAAGGCATCCTCAAAAATCACTCTATACTTTCATCCTTAGAGAAGTGCCTGTTTGATACTACTCCATGTTCCTTATCTTAAAAATGGCTCCTTATTAAGGACGAAATATTCCCAGCTTGTGCTTCACTATGTAAATATTCATTAAACTTTCTAGCAAAGCATCATTACTATCCTTAACTTTTAGGAAGATAATCTGTCTTGGGTGTGACAAAAGGGTTGCAGTGAGGAAAAAGAGCCAGATGGTAATCACTTATTTCCAGTCACAATATGATCTTGAAATTTTTAATGCTGGAAAAGAACCCCACACATTTGTGTACTCTAAAATGGGTGCAATCAAGACTCAGTGGCACCAACTGAATAAATATGGACTGTGTTAAAACTTACTCTGTGTGCTCTGAGGGCATTGTCTTGTATTTTTGTCACTTATTTAGGATAAGCCCATTAATATACTATACTCACCTTTAAAGCATCATTTCTCCCTGGAAAAACTGAAGTGAAAGTGAAAGTCGCTCCATCATGTCCAACTCTTTGTGACCACAAGGAGCCCATGGAATTCTCTAGGCCAGAATACTAGAGTGGGTAGCCTTTCCCTTCTCCAGGGGATCTTTACAAGCCGGGGATCAAACCCAGGTCTCCCGCATTGTAGGCAGATTCTTTACCAGCTTAGCCACCAGAGAAGCCCAAGAATACAAGAGTGGGTAGCTTTTTCTTTCTCCAGCGCATCTTCCCGACCCAGGAATTGAACCAGGGTCTCCTCATTGCAGGCAGATTCTTTACCAACTGAGCTATCAGGGAAGCCCACAAAAAGGACCCATTTAAAATCTGCAAATGGTTTAATCTGGTGTCTCAGAGCTGAGACTCAAAAGGAGACTAAGAACAAAAATTTTGATAACACTTTCTACAAAAAAGCTTTATTTAAAAATACCATCTTTTTAAAAAAAGAGACAACTTTTATATATAGTTCCTTAGTTTAGAAACAGATAAAAACAATAAAATAAACCCAGATTTAGAAGTTATGATTTGTAACATATATAATACTGGTCCTGAACAAGACAGTTCAAATGTATGATTAATTCTTTGTCCCATCACATTTCAGTAATTCACATTTCTTAAAACCAGTGGTTGGGACTACAGAAAAGCTCCTGATTGAATTTTTTCCTCTTCAGGAAATGGCAGCCACCCTTCCCAACAGATCAAGAAATAGAAATGGCAGCAGCAAGGCAGTGTATTATTTCTTTGAGTGCTGTATCCAAAATACACCTCTACCACTTTTATTCTCTTTTTAAATTTTATTTGAAATTTATATGTGGCTATAGCACCTGGTCATCTATACCAGGTCTTTTTAAATTTTAATGTTTAAAAATGGAATTTCAAAGGGCATGGAGCATGAATTGCTCTTGATAGCACAGGACTCAGGGCTAATGGTCCTAGGATATCAACATTCAACAAGATTCTGGTCTCCAAGTCAGCAGTCTGAGCAGCTATGAGCCAATCTTTTATCGCATGGCACTGAAATATTTCACACTACATTCAAACATCTGACATAGATTTGTAAAAAAGAAAAAAGAAAGGAGAAATGGCTTGTCAAACTAAAGTGCTATTAGCTACTATATTTAAGAAGCTATCTTGATTTCACAATTTGAAGTAAAAAAAAAATCTTTTTTAAACCAATCACAGTCCTTGCTTCTCAAATTAGGAACCCATCTTTCCAGAGTGTCAATTTTACCCAAAGATTTGGAAAGAAGTTTAACATTTTTCTAATCTTAAAAAGTTCTATTACATATATTCATAAGCAAAATCAGATTAGTTTTCAAGATAAAACATACAGCTTCAGAGAAATTACAGGCTGACATTTTGAACTATGTTCTCACATCCAATCTCCTATGAGTATTTCAATAGTAACATTTGTGAAACAGTGACCTAGGAGACCCTGACTTCTGAAAGTGTAGCCAGGTCCTTACCGGACAGTAAATACAAATACAATTCAAAGTCTTGATTCATTCTCTTGAGCTCCATTTTCAAAAATAATGTGATTCTCTGATTATATATAGTCCTGTCTATACTGATCAAGAAGAAAGCCAAGGAAAGAACTCTGCACTGATTTTTATTTTACACTGTTTAACAATTAGAGAAATGCTGCAGTCAGAGAAGATTGCTGGCTTACAACTAAATAGACACAACATAAGTAATAAAAAATAATGGGACTCCTGAATCCAAAAGATTAGAATTGACCCATGGAAAAGAATGGGAACAGTAATTGTGGGTGGTTTTTATCCTTCTTTCAGATTCACATTAAATCATATCATCCCTGATCTTTCCTTTCTGTTGAAGAGGTAATCCACTAGGGATTCCTTCTCAGCTCCAAAAAGTTCCTTTTAGTACATCATAGGGGTAAACCCAAACTGCCTGCCAGCAATAACCACTTGTCAAATGTAAAGTCAGTGGTCATTCTCTGTATAAATAACATCTATAAAGAACAAAACAAAGTGGCTAATGAAATTATATGAGCCAAATTTACAAAGTTTTTTTTTAACAATGGTTCAACTTCGTAAGGCCATGTAAGAAAATCATAACCTGTAAATCAAGTTGTCATCCAACACCTTTAATAATTAAATATAGTTAAATATGATATTGGATCAAAAATGATCCTAGTTTAAGGATTAATCCCATTAATCCCACAATTTAATGAGACCATCCCAACCACAAGTTATGACTTTAGATGTTTCATGAGGATGCCACACTGCACCTATACACACTTTATCGTGAGCTTTAAATCTACTGTAGAGTTTTGTGGTCTTCCAGTCCCAGATGTTTAACTTTCCATTTCCATCTCCTGAAATCACATAGCTGTAATGAGAAGAAAAATAAATTCAAATAATTCAAGCACCTTAAAATGGTAAACAAGATGAGGAACAGAGAAAGAGTTTATATTTCTTATTCTAACATAAATCAATGTGGCTGTATAATACTTGAATAATAAGGTAGTGTATAAAGCAGGCTATAATTTAATCTGTCAAAAAACTTCCCCCCTGAGTGACCAATCTAAGAGAGAAAAATTACTTTCAACTTGGAAAACTGGGAGACCCATGGGCCACAGTGAATGCAGTATCACAGTCACTCTCTAAGACAGTCAGAAACAGTGTAAAGGGGTCAATTTCACACACATGTAGACCACGCACACACACATGCAGAGCACGCACACACATGCAGAGCACGCACACACATGCAGAGCACGCACACACATGCAGAGCACGCACACACATGCAGAGCACGTACACACATGCAGACCACGCACGCACACGCAGACCACGCACGCACATATAGACCACGCACGCACACGCAGACCACACACACACATGCAGACCATGCCATATAGACCACGCACGCACACGCAGACCACGCACGCACATGCAGACCATGCACGCACGCAGAGCATGCGCACATATGCAGACCATGCACGCACACGCAGACCATGCACACACACGCAGACCACGCACGCACACGTAGACCACGCATCCACATGTAGACCATGCACACATATGTAGACCATGCACGCACATGTAGACCATGCACACACATGTAGACCATGCACACACATGTAGACCCATTCAACTACCATCTTTGTAATTATTTTTGGCTCCAAAAGCTTCTGAATATGTCCAAGACTCATTCAAAGGTAGGAGTCTAAGTGCCAATTACCAGGATAAACATACAATTTTACAGGAATTTCTGAATTAGTGACACCCATATATTTTAGCTAACAACAGTGGAATGAATACAGAGTTTCACTCTTAGAAAGGCTCTAGGCTTCAAAAATCTAGTGTGAGAAACAGTCAGAGGCTGGATTTGAGGCTTTAGCACAGAAAAGTTGTAGTGAAGTTGTTAACTTCAACCCCACAATACAGGATTAATTCCTCTGGGGCTCATTAAATCACAGCAATATAGTGATTATAGTCCTCTCAGCCTTGCTTAGAAAAGCAGAAAGAAAGAAAGACATTGCCTATATGGACAGGGACTCTATGTGCTTAAAGGGCACAGAACTAACAATGTAGAGAGATATACTGAAGAACTTAAAAAAAAAGCGCCAAATATAACTGTCTTAATTTGTTCTTGTCTTTTATCTGGCATTTAGACAATCTGAACAGTTCTCATACAATTACATATATAAAAGTGATTTGTACAGCATTACTATTTGTATAGTAGTAGTTTATATCATCATATATGAATATGGGAATAAATGAGAAATTTTAAACTTACCTCATGTCTGGTGAAAAGTCTACTTGACAAGCATAGCCTGCTACCATATGGCCCTTAAAAATTTTCTTCTTATTCAATCTAAATCTGTTCTGTGCTCCAAAAATTAAGATTTGGTTGTCCATTGATTGGCACGCTAGCCATTTCCCTGTAAATTTAATAAATGAGACATTTTAGAGGAAGATTGAAAATTTTAAAAAGACTTTTATTTAAGTAGGATCAGTCATTAATATTATTTTGTTCCCAACTACTATATAATAATAGGAAAATAAATTTACCATACTTCCTGTGAAGTGTTACAGATCTGTTGAAAGTGAGAAATATTTGTATTTTATAGAGTAAGGGATTTTGCTCATAAAATCTTGTATCATTTAGCATTTTTCCTATAAAAACTTTCTTCTGTTTAAATAAGGATAAATAAAAACTTCCTGAGTTTAGCATTAATAAAACAAAATTAAATTTTATGAAATGAAATGAATTTGTAATAAACATAAATAATAGAACCATGGAGAGAAAAAGACTATTTGTGTTAACTATGGAAAGAGGAAAGATGAACTCCAGGTGAGAAAACCTAGGATTATTAAATAAAACTGTATAAAGATATGATAAAAACAGCTTTAGTAACTTTAGTAAAAAAAAATTTTAGTAAAACAATTTTAGCAATGCTGTAGTAACACAATGCTTTTTAAAAAGTTTTATTGAAGTAATAGTTGATTTACAATGTAGCATTTAATTTCTGCTATATAGCAAAGTGACTGATATACATATATTCTTTCCCATTATGGTTTATCAAAGATATTGAATATAGTTCCCTGTGCTATACAGAGGACCTTACTGTTTATTCATTCTGTTATATAATAGTTTGTATCTGCTAATCCCAAACTCCCACACCCTCCCCCCATGCCCCTTGGCAACCACAAGTATGTTCCCTACCCCTGAAAATACATTTTTGTTTTATATATATATTCGTGTTCTATTTTAGATTTCACATATGTGTGATATCGTATAGTATTAGTCTCTCTTTTTCTGACCTACTCCATTTAGTATGATAATCTCTTTTGTTATTTAGTCACTAAGTCATGTCTGACTCTTTTTGAGACCCCATGAACTGTAGCCCACTAGGCTACTCTGTCCATGGGATTTCCCAGGCAAGAATGCTAGAGTGGGTTGCCATTTCCTTCTCCAGGGCTTCTTTCTGACAGAGTCTAAACTTGCATTGAGCCACCAAGGAAGCCCATGATAATCTGTAGGTCCATCTGTTCTGTGCAATAGCATCATTTCACTCCTTTTTGTGGCTGAGTAGTATTCCACTGTATATATGTACCACATCTTCCTTATCCATTCATCTGTCAATGGACATTTAGGCTGTTTCCATGCCTTGGGAATTGTGCAGCCATGAATACAGTTTTGTCTGGGTATATGACCAGGGGTGGGACTGCTGAATCATATGGCAACTCTATTTTTAGTTTTTTGAGGAAACTTCATACTGTTTTCCGTAGTGGCTGCACCAATTTATATTCCCACTAACAGTGTAAGAGTCACCTTTCCTCCATACCCTCTCTAGCATTATTTATAGATTTTTAATGACATCCATTCTGATTGGTGTGAGGTAGTACCCCACTGTAGTTTCTGATTTGCACTGCTCAAATAGTTAGTGATGAAGAGCATCTTCTAATGTGCCTATTGGTCATCTGTATGTCTTGTTTGGAAAAATGTCAATTTAGGTCTTCTGCCCATTTTTTTGATTTGGGCCACATTGCTTTTATCTACCCAGGATTCACCAAAACCACTAGAGTCTAAACTGAAGTATCTTTGCATCCTATATATTACAGACATGATAAAGAATGACTCTAACAATGTTCACAGTCAGACTAGGTAAGTGGCCTTGTTCAAGATGGGCACAGTATTGGTGACAGATTGTTTAAAAATACACTGTATGGAATGTAGATGCACAAATGTGACTGTATACAATATGGTGATTATCAGAACAGCACCCTGTGAGGTTGCTCTTCTCATGAAGATCATAGGACACTTGACGAATGTCCACCGATTTGCCTATGGTAGATGCTTTGACTGGAAGAGCAAACTCTTTCTTGCTCCCTCTTCCTTGCTCTAGTCTCACAGCAGCTACATGAGCTGACAGTGGCTTTGATGACCATGCTGCCCAAACATAAGGTCCTCTACTTTAATATCCCCAGGTAAAATTATATCAGTGTATCTGTAGTGCTTGTACTTAAAAGGCAATGAATTACTGAATAGAAAATGATATTAAGCAGACTTAAATTTTAAATTTTTGCCTGAGAAAATCCTTTATGGTGAATTGCTAAGGTGTTCTCATATAAGGAACCAGAACAAAATTACCTATTCCCCAAAAGAAAAAGAGCTCACAGTAAATCACTAAATGAGTTGCTGAACATGATTCTGTTGGAAGAATTATTTAAAAAAAAACCAAAAACAAAAACACAAAATCCTAATTCTCAGATGGAAGTCCTCAGATGCTCGGGCAATGTTGCAAATCATTGTTTCTTTTATTTTTACCTTTTTTAAAAAAATAAAGAGAATGGGTGAGGTGACTCATACATGAAAATCAATGATTATTCCTACTATACAAGTATGGCACTGTGACAGACTACCCCCAGGAGGGAATGGCCAAGGCTCTTTTGAAAACAGAAATCACACAGTATCTTAGAAGCTCATTTAAAAACACTATCTACTAACTCACCATTTGGAGACAAAGTCACTGCAGGCATTGAGTGCATACTGGGTTCTGCTATATACTTGAAATCCACAGGGATATCCCTAAAAATTAAAAATAACATATCAGAATAGTAACTTTTAAAAGTACTTTTAGAAGAATAATCTCTGAAACAAAAGAGATGCTCTTGAAATTATATATTTAAAGTTTCATGAAACTTCCTGGAGGAAGGAAAACCACGAAATGACATTCTATTATTATAAAGCTTTTACTTATACAAATGACTTTCCATGATACTTACAAGTGTCAGTGATTTAGTTTCCTACCACTATTTGATTTTAACTTTGCCCTTTATGTTAAAAAATAATCTGTTATTATAAGTTCTTTAATAATGAACTCATCTAAAAATGTACCATGGTAGACAGAAGCAAGATGTCTGAGGCAAGGCTGCAGGGAAGTATTCTTTTACCTGCCAATCAACCATAACTCGGCGCTCTGCAAGCAGGTTCAAGTGCTAAAGAGCCTTCAGCAATGCAAGTAGATGGTAGGCAAAGCTGTTCAGGGATCTGAAAGCAGGTCGAGCCCATCCAGAAATCTCATAATTTCTGGCAGATTAAGCACCTGAACATCTTCTATTTTCAGCTTACATGTAAAGTATTCCAAATGTGTACAGTATGGAAGAAAAAACATTAAACATTTTTTCTTATGAGAATAAAAGAATAAT
This sequence comes from Oryx dammah, assembly GCF_014754425.2. Lineage (NCBI taxonomy): Eukaryota > Metazoa > Chordata > Mammalia > Artiodactyla > Bovidae > Oryx > Oryx dammah. The sequence continues at coordinate 27,498,696 of NW_024070188.1, forward strand.
TACAAAATAAAAAAGAATAAAATGAAAACAATAAAAATTCAAAACTAGTCACCTAAATCTAAAACCATCCAAAGTTCTAAGTGTCTTTTCATTTTTAATACTCTCCATGATAATAATAATAAAAAAAAAAATTCAGTAGTTCTGAAGGATTTTGGTCTTGCTACTTTTCATGAGATATCAGAAATGTTTTTTTATAGAGTAATGTGTGGGGAATGTAATCTGATGAATAATACAAAATGTAAAGCAGCAATTTCAATTTCAAACTATGGTTCAAGTTCAAAGACTGATTAATTAGAAAACAACAATGACAATAATAATCATATGCCTTTTAAGTAAGGATCTTCTGTATCCATCTATCACCCCTTTAGTTGAAGAAGTAAACAACTAGAAAAAAACTCTGTCACAGTCTTTTGTTGGAGGAAAACATTTTCTGGTATAACCTGAGAAACAGTAATATTTATCAAATCTCAAACCCTTTATACCTCTAAATAACAGTGAGAAGTGACTTCAAAATGATCCAAATATACTGAGACGGGCTTAATCTTAAAAAGGTTCAACTGCTTTTCCTTTCTCATGTTTATTATTAGTAGTTGATAATTTTATAACATGATTTTAAAAACTAAGAGCATTCTGTAAAGTTAACAATACTACAGGTTCATTATCAATCCATGTTTTACTAAAAGTAAAAAAATTTAAACAGATCCCTTATTTCAAGGACTCCTGATACAATGAGCTCTACAACAAGAGATTCTCTATATAAAGAATCTGAACACCTATGAACTTCATAATCACTAGTAAAAATGCTAGGTATAGTTCTATTTAATAATACTATATTCTAATTAGAAATTATAAATCAGTATAATAAGCTTGTAATATGCCACAAATAGGGCTTCCCTGGTAGCTCAGCTGGTAAAGAATCTGCCTGCAATGTGGGAGACCTGGGTTCAATCCCTGGGTTGGGAAGATGCCCTGGAGGAGGGCATGGTAACCCACTCCAGTATTCTTGCCTGGAGAATCCCCATGGTCAGAGGAGCCTGGTGGCCTCCATTCCATGGGGTCGCAAAGAGTTGGACACGACTGAGTGACCAAGCACAGCACAGCATGTTACAAATAATCTTCAGCTTGGAAATGAAATCATAATAATAAAAAACCCTAACAAAAATGTATGACATTTTAAAGATAAAAGAGTAGTGCCAACCTCTGAAATTTTCTTTTAAAAACATTTTAACAAAAATAAATGCCTTTGGGAGAAAACATGCCTATGACAGCTCATGATATAGGATACCACAAGATGCTCAATATCTAATTACATCTCCTGTTCTCCTTTAAAACTGTGTAATAGGCTTAGTTTGTATGATATTGTTTAAGAAAACCAACTTTCCTTTGGATAAACCAGGAGGATGCATATTATGCTAAGTGAAATAAGTCAGACAGAGACAGACAAATACTACATGGTATCACTTATTTGTGCAATCTTTAAAAAAAATAAAGTCAAACTCATAGAGAGTAGACGGTGGCTGCCAGGGGATGGGTGGAGGGGTGAGTAGGGAATTAGGCAAAGCTAGCAAAAGGGTGCAAACCCTTAGCTGTACGATGAATAAGGTCTGATGTTCTAGTGTATACCATGGTGGCTATTGTTGATAATACTGTACTGCATAACTGAAATTTGCTAGAGGAGTACAAACTAAGTGTTCTCACCAAACAAAAAGTAAATATGTGAGGTGATGGATATGTTAATTAACTCAGTATGAAAGAGTTAATTAATTCTTTCACACTGTATATGTGTATCGATCATTATGTTGTACACTTTAAATACATTATAATTTTATTTATACCTCAATAAAACTGGGGAGAAAACAGAAAAGAAAATTTCTAGAACTAGATTGATCTGAGTTTAAATTCTGGCTCTTTCAAGTTTCATGGGAACTTGGGAAGATTACTTAATGTATCTCAGTTTTCTTACCTATAAAACAGGAAAAGCAAATATACTTGTCTCATAAGATTACTTGCCCATTAAATGAAATAGTTCAGGCGAAATGCTTAGTGTGCCTGGGACACAGAAAGAGCTCAATAAATGTAACATCATTAATAATTATGACAATAATGATTTTCTTAGATATCTAGTCTGTGCCAGGCACTGTGCTGGTGTTGGAGACAGATGGAGAGTTGAGGCAGTTCTTTCTCTCATGGTTAAGAACTTGTCAGGATACAACACTGTAAATAAACTATACTTAAAAAATACATATATACGCCTCACCCTGTAAAAAAAAAAAAGGAGCTTATCAGAGAAGAGGAATAAATAAGCAAGCACTATTAATAAAAAGCTGTGGGAAGCGAAGGGTTGTTTGTGTGGGATGATAGAGAACAGGCACCTAATCTCATGTGAGGATTGGTTAGGAAGGCTCTAAACAGCAAGTGAGAATTGAACTGAAATCTACAGGATGTCATCATTCATAATGAAACAGTATTTTGACTCTTAGGAGTATTTCTTAATATCTGAGAAGGAAAAAAAGCCTGTTAACATTTAATTTAATCAAAATATTTTGCTGACAAAACACTCACAAGTGTTCTAAAAGCCCTGTAACTGGTATCATTTAAACAGTTAACAATTTCTTTTATACATTTTCAAATGGAGCTGAAAATACCATGTGAAGATACAAACACCTGAAAGTTTAAGTATAATCAAACCGTTAGGAGTACATAAAAACAAAACAGTTATATGTATGCTAAACTAACTACTTTGTTGTATACCTGATCTAAGGTGGCCCATATGAAATGATGTCTTAATCAGGTCCTCAGCATGTAAGATCATTTCTGAAGTAGGAGAGATCTTAGTTAAAAGATAGTCTCAAATCATGGACCTTAAGAATAATGCTAAGACTATGTATATAGTAGTCAACTCTCCATTAATTGGAGGTAATGTGGAGGGAGTGTGGGAGAAACTGTAGTTAAATTACATTAAATCTTCAATTACCCAAACTGTCCTGATGTGTTTAGGGATATACTCAGGTCCTTCTCTGGTGACTCAGATGCTGAAGAATTTGCCTGCAATGCAGGAGACCTAGGTTCGATCCCTGGATCAGGAAGATCCTCTGAAGAAGGAAATGGCAACCCACTCCAGTATTCTTGCCTGGAGAATCCCCATGGACAGAGGAACCTGGGAGGCTACAGTCCATGGGATCACAAAGAGTTGGACATGACTGAGCAACTAATTTTTACTTTTCACAGGTCCCCAAACAGACTCAGTTTCTGGAGGAAACTGATGCCTGTAGTTTAAGACATCTCACTTCCTACAGCAGAACAACTTGTGGGGGTAGAAAGACACTTTCTAGTCCTTGAAGGTTGTAGCCACAGTCCAGCCATGTCTTATAAGTAACTATAAAAACAAGCTGGGCTCCAACCAAACATTCACTCTGACAAAAAGATTATTATGTACTACTTTGAAAATCAATTATAAAACATGATCTATGATAGATACTTAGTGACATTATTATTTCTTGACTTTAGAAAACTTTTTTTTTCCTCTAGGAAAGCATAATTTACCAATACATTCTGATTATACTCTACAAGTAAAACATTTGTATTCTACCATTATAGGCTATGAACAGCAGGACATAAGGATGATGACCTAGGGCAAGTTTTTGAATAATCAAAATCCAGATGTTTAGAAAATCAAGAGATTTAAAAATAGTTTCTAATTTTCTAAGGATAGGGTCTTATACACAATCCCTAGCATAAGCAATACAGTCTGTATGTGTGTTGTCCCTACTTTTTGCAAAGACGAATAAAATACCTAATAAAGAATGTAAGAAAGCACTATATAAGCTTTTAATTAGTATAAGAAAAATGACTCAAAATACATTTTCTTTAGATAGGTTATCTAAAGACTATGAAAAGTAGCATGCTTAAACTTTAATTTTCATAGTCTGGATACTTGAATAGTTAAACCAATTTGATTGACAGGCCAGTGATCACAGTTGTGAAAATATTCAGATTGTTGTCTATTATCAGGCTTTCTCTTTGGTTACAAAATTTCAAGTTGTTTGCTTTATATAAACCAGATTTTTACTGATAAAAACTCACCATTCCCAAACTCTTAGGCTCTTATCATCAGATGTGCTTACAAATCTCCTATTCTCATCGACAAAAACAATGGTGTTGACAGCTCCCAAATGCCGATCATATTCCTGCACAATTTCTCCACTTCGAATGTCCCACTGTATATCAAATAAGGAAAGGGCAAAGACAGAAGTAGAGCAGATTTATGAAAACAAAGGTCATAATCATGATAAATGGAGAAGGAAAAGAAATCTCCAATATCATCTTTTTGTACATTTATTGCTTTCTGCTAAGACTAGAGCATCAGTAGACCCTAAAAGTAGCAAACATTGGACAAGTTAATATTCCTTATTCCAGTCCCTGATACAATGTAAAGCTCAGGAATCTAATAAAAATATTGTGAAGAGACTTACTTGCACAATCTTCTTATCAGACATCCCAGCCACAAAGAGATTTTGCTTATCTTCATCAGGATTAAATTTGACACAATAGGGTACTTTTCGGTTTGTAAATCTTGATATACACTGTCCTAAAATCAAAGACCCAAGTTAAAGTAGGTAAAATAAATTTGACCATTTAAAGACAACCCTGGAATTAAGATCTAGAGATCATTTGCTAATAAATTTGGAGAAATGGCAGCCTGTTCGTTCTTTACTGCAAACTACATTGTTCCTTTTCATGAATTTTTAATGATTAAAAATAATATTTTCAAAAGTAAATCTGTATCAATTGCTGAGCAGATAAAACTCTCCAGGTAATTAAAACATGCAGTAAAGAGTTGAGGACCACTGCTGAAGAGGTTAAGAGTATGGGGTTTAGCATTAGAAAGACCTTGGTTTAAATCCAATTTGACCATTACTAGCTCTGTAACCCTGGAAAAGTTACCTCTTAAGGCTCAGTTTCCTCATCTATAACAATAATAGTATTTAAATTCATAGTGAGTGATATTGTTAGGGCTGAACAAGATACTGCATATAAGTGCTTAGTATAATGCTTGGTAAACAGTGTTCTATAACTATTAGCTATTTTCTTTATCCTTAAAACTCAGTAGGATGAAAGATGGTTCTCTGATTATGTAAAATTATACTAGCCACAATGTGCTAATGTAATCAATATGTCTGTGAATATATAAAACCAATCTGCCCATGGAAGTTTAGACCTATTTTAACTAACTGGGGCAATTAAATTTACTTCTGTTCATCACATATATATTATGCTTCTATTATTGTACAATGCAGCATGGTAGGTTATGTAGGGGATAACCTAAAGATTAAATAGTCTATTGAAAATTTCAAATTTCCTTATCTATCAATATATTTGCTTTATAAACTGTATTTCATGGAAAGGAAGTTTCATACTGAAAGAGCTATTTTTACAGCTCAGTTTCAACTTTATATACATTTTGTGGTATTAGCTGACTGCCAATGATATGAGAATCAGCAGTTAGTGAAGGTACCATTTTGGCACAGAAGGCTACTCACATTGTTCCATTTAAAACAGCTAATTTCTAAGGTAAATATGTGTTAGTATAAGTGAGCTCTTACCTGTCTCAGTGTCCCAGAGCTTAAGATACCTGTCATAAGCTGCACTGAGGAACTGTGTTCCTGCAGTATTAAAGCAGATGTCCCTAACAGCTTTACTGTGACCTAAAGGCAGAGACAACAGAAATGGAGGTGAAGTGGAGTCTTCATTTAAAATATAAGCACCATAAGAGAAACAGCATTAAATAGTGTCTTCCAAGCCACGCTGTGAGTCAAAATCACTGGAACTCTACCTCCTGATTTACTGACTCAGAATATGTGTGGGCTACAGAATGTAGGTGTTTTCCCTCCCTTTGAAAAGCTCCTTAGGAGATTCTGATGCATAATGTTTGAGTAAGAATCAAGAGAAAAGATCTAACTTTGTTTTAAAAGGTCTCTCATGGCACTCTCTTAATAATGTAATACATAAAGCTGATAACTGGTCAAGAATCTAAGAAAACCTAACAGTCCAATTATTGCCAATGAAAGAGAAATGACTGGTGACATTTTTAAGGTTCACTCTGAAATTACTAGCCAAGCCAGAAGTGAAAACAAAGTGACCTAAAGCTGATGTTCATGAAAATTGTGGCCTCTGTTCAATAACTGTATATTTCTGGGATTATATTACTGAATTTCATAGAAATGGATTCAGCATCTCATAGACTAAATGTTTTTAAAAACAAATATTAATTACATTTAGTTTTAAAATGGCATTTGACAATAAATTAATTTCAAGGTGCTTTGCTTAGAAATCAATCTTACTGGATCAATCACCTCTTTTGAAAGTTATAGGGGTAAATAAAATGTGACTAAATGAAAGCAGAAACTTTCCTATTTTTTACTATCCCACTATGACCAAGACAATTGTACAAAATGTGCATGGCACAAATGGTCAACAGGGGCCTTAAATCACCACCACTGCTGATGACCTCTAGTCATGGTAAGCAGGCATTCCTTCCTAAAGCAGGAGTCCTGGTCAGAGCTGTTATCATCTTTCTAAGTAGGAATTTTCAGTTTTTCAGTGGAAAGCAGCAAGAGCAGGGGGTACAGACCAGGACCAAATCCCCTGTATCACAGGAGACATTCCTGTATGCTGCCGAGAGCCTTCCCAAAAGTCTTCTGGGCTGCCCTGGCATCTCGGACAGTATTTATTTGTGCAATGAGGCCCTAAAATCATAACAAAGCACTACAGAATGGACTCCCACTTAAATCTAAAAACAGAGCCAATATAATTCAAATACCGTTTCATTTCGGTATAGTTAAATTTGGAAATGTAACCAGTCTTCATGCAAAATCTGACAAAGACAATCTACCAAAAGGCTAGTCTGCCACAAAGCAGTCCTCTTTTTGGTCTTCTTTCCTTCAAGGAGTTCTCTCAACCTTTTCTTTTTACCTGTGTTTGTAGCCAATTCCTGGCCTCTCTTCAAAGCTCAACATCTGGCTATCTAATTGCTTATAAGACATTTTCATCTCAATATCTCAAAAGCAGCTCAAATTGCATGAGTGTGAAACCTTATCATCTTCCTAAGATGAATGGCACCACCATTCATCCAGCCACCTGGGAGTCACTCTAGATTTCCACCTCACTGTTTTTATACTCACTTCTAGTTTACTAAGAGCCACTACTTTTATTTAACCCTTTATTGTTCCTTTCCTCTCTTTCTGCTGCTTTAGTTCTGGCTCTCATCATCTAATCCAGACTAATGAAATAACTCTGTAAATCATTTATTTGTCTCCAGGTCTGCCCCACCAAAGTATCCTCTATACTGCCATTGTGATCTTTGTAAACTTCAAATTCTGATCATGATGCTTTCTTGCAAGAGCTGTTCAGCTGTTGGCTTCCAAAGACTCCCAAGACAGACCAAAGGTCTTTCACACTCTGCCCACCTCCACTGCTTTTCTCCCCTCTCACTGTATTCCTCATGCTTACAATGCTGAGCCTCCCTCACTGAGTGGTTCCCTTAGTGCAGTTCTCATATCACTTCTGCTTCAGCTTCTGTTGCTCTCTCTTCCTAGTTCTTTGCTTACATGGGAGACTTACCCCTCCACCCCTCCTTCAAGACTCACTCAAGTCTGTGAAGGCTTTCCTTCACATCAGTAGCAAAATTAGTAGTAGTAATATTACTGTTGATGATGTTACTGTAGTTTAAAAAGTCTTTCTGAACAGATTTATAGCCAGAGAGAAAAGAAATATTACCAATAAATGTTCGCAGACAGCGCCTATCTCCATAAACCTCCCATAGCTGGAGGGAAAAAAAAAAAAAAAACACATAGAAATGTTAAATTTAATACAAGGCTTTGATAAAACGACAACTTCCAACCACTAACAACAGTCATATGCCAGCTATGTGTGTGTGTGTATCTGTGTGTGTACAGGGAACTTAACCAAGGCATTACATATCATTAAACACATTGTGTGGTGCTACTGCCTCAGATGGTAAAGAATCGGCCTGCAATGCAGGAGACCTGGATTTGATCCTTGGGTAGGGAAGATCCCCTGAAGAAGGGAACGGCAACCCATTCCAATAGTCTTGCCTGGAGAATTCCATGGACAGAGGAGCCTGGCAGGTTATAGTCCCTGGGGGCCACAGAGTCGAACACAACTGAGTGACTAACACTGTCGCTTTTTGTTTTTTTCACTTTTGGTGCTATTGGTCTGTGTTACACTATCTGGACTATCCACATACTCATGCACATGTACGTATAAACACTTTAAACTCTGAAATTAAGACAACTTAACTTAGATGGAACTTACACAGGTGCTTTTCATTTTCTTTTCTGTATTTGACATTTTCTGTGATGAAGTTTCTACTTATGTAATATTATAAACTAGCTTTGAAAGAATTAAATGTTATTAAAACTGCCATGTTATAACATTTTGGTACTAAAAAATATTTTTTTATCATTCTGAAGTATTAACTATTATAAAAGCTGTTATGAGTGCTTGCTTTGGCAGCACATATACTAAAAGCTGTTATGAAAATGAAGATCTAGACTAAAATGTAACAAGCTCATAGATCTCATTGCATCTACAGTGAATTAATACAACAGTTTTGAAACTACCTTTATTCTTGCCTGCCTCAAATCCAGTCCTGGACAGTGTTGCTAGTGATCTGAAACAGAAAGCACTTCCTGGCCACCCAGTGCCTGCAGGGTAAAGCCTCAGTTCCCGCAGCACACCAGGAAAACACGCCTGGACCTATTCGCCTGTTATGACAGTAGTCACTCTATGCCTCTCAGATTTAAACTCTAGTAGTCACAGAACCTGCAGTTTTCAGCACACACAATGCCAATGCATTCTATTTACTCCTCTCAGACATACTCTACTCCCTGTGTCCACCCCCCGACCCCACCCCTTACACTTCCTATTGGAGTATGCTTCCTCTCTGAAATCAGAACACCTCCTCTACAAGGATCATTTACAACATAATGAAATGATCACCATTTCAGGGACAGTGCCAAAGTAATTTTTTATCCTCAGTCCCTTGTAAATAATAGGTACCTATAAATGTATATATAAAGTGTACCCAGACATGAACTCAACTGAATTCTACGCTGGTCTAACTAGGCAAATAGAAGGCTTTAATCTCAATTAACATAGTCTGTATAAATTGAAAGTTAAAGGAAATGAGTCTTGCTACTCCAAGCTGCTGGCCTGTCATTTTAAACCACTAAGTCAAGACAAATGCCTAAATTGTTGCTCTCATCAAAAAATGCTACCTTTATATTAATATATTGTTACTACTCATGAATTATTTACAAAGTATAAAATTTTCATGAATCAACTTTCCAAGACCACTACAGGGTTGATATTTATTGACCAGTATAATGATCTGAAATAATGAACAAAGCTAGTGGAGGTGATTAAATTCCAGTTGAGCTATTTCAAATCTTGAAAGATGATGCTGTGAAAGTGCTGCACTCAATATGTCAGCAAATTTGGAAAACTCAGCAGTGGCCACAGGACTGGAAAAGGTCAGTTTTCATTCCAATCCCAAAGAAAGGTAATGCTAAACAATGTTCGAACTACCACACAATTGCACTCATCTCACTTGCTAGTAAAGCAATGCTCAAAATGCTCCAAGCCAGGCTTCAGCAATACGTGAACCGTGAATTTCCAGATGTTCAAGCTGGTTTTAGAAAAGGCAGAGGAACCAGAGATCAAATTGCCAACATCCACTGGATCATGGAAAAAGCAAGAGAGTTCCAGAAAAACATCTATTTCTGCTTTATTGACTATGCCAAAGCCTTTGACTGTGTGGATCCCAAGAAACTGTGGAAAATTCTGAAAGAGTTGGGAATACCAGACCACCTGACCTGCCTCTTGAGAAATCTGTATGCAGGTCAGGAAGCAACAGTTAGAACTGGACATGGAACAACAGACTGGTTCCAAACAGGAAAAGGAGTATGTCAAGGCTGTATATTATCACCCAGCTTATTTAACTTATATGCAGAGTACATCATGAAAAACGCTGGGCTGGAAGAAGCACAAGCTGGAATCAAGATTGCTGGGAGAAATATCAATCACCTCAGATATGCAGATGACACCACCCTTATGGCAGAAAGTGAAGAGGAACTCAAAAGCCTCTTGATGAAAGTGAAAGAGGAGAGTGAAAAGGTTGGCTTGAAGCTCAACATTCAGAAAACAAAGATCATGGCATCTGGTCCCATCACTTCATGGGAAATAGGTGGGGAAACAGTGGAAACAGCGTCAGACTTTATTTTCGGGGGCTCCAAAATCACTGCAGATGGTGATTGCAGGCATGAAATTAAAAAATGCTTACTCCTTGGAAGGAAAGTTATGACCAACCTAGATAGCATATTGAAAAGCAGAGACATTACTTTGCCAACAAAGGTCCGTTTAGTCAAGGCTATGGTTTTTCCTGTGGTCATGTATGGATGTGAGAGTTGGACTGTGAAGAAGGCTAAGTGCCGAAGAACTGATGCTTTTGAACTGTGGTGTTGGAGAAGACCCTTGAGAGTCCCTTGGATTGCAAGGAGATCCAACCTGTCCATTCTAAAGGAGATCAGCCCTGGGATTTCTTTGGAAGGAATGATGCTAAAGCTGAAACTCCAGTACTTTGGCCACCTCATGTGAAGAGCTGACTCACTGGAAAAGACTCTGATGCTGGGAGGGATGGGGGCAGGAGGAGAAGGGGACGACAGAGGATGAGATGGCTGGATGGCATTACTACTCGATGGATGTGAGTCTGAGTGAATTCCAGGAGTTCGTGATGGACAGGGAGGCTTGGCATGCTGCAATTCATGGGGTCGCAAAGAGTCGGACATGACTGGGTGACTGAACTGAACTGATAATGATCTGGACACAGAAGACATACAAAAGATAAAAACCATTCGACAAAGTTTTTAAAAGGCTTTTCCCATATCAAGTTGACATGTATTGGCAACTGAGTTTTTTTTCTACCTCACACTATTGCTGAACATCAACTAAGGTATACCTTCCCAAGACTATATAAAGGGGGAGAAGAGGCTGAGAGCAATTTTGCTACTAGCATTTGGAAGAAAAAAAGAGTGAATCATATTATTTCCTCTCTAAAAATGGGATTTCTATCACATATCCTCTCTACCTCTAAGGTACTGAGGAATAAATGAACTCCGTTACATATCCAACACCTCTATAAAAATGCATTATTGGTGATTAAATATTCATGTGTGTAGAGCTAAAGTGAATGATTATGTTCTAATCAGCTATCTAAGCTTACAAAGAGCCTAGCCAATTGGACTACAAAGCCATATCTGAATCAACATGGTTCATAAACATGCTGCATAAACTGCTGCATTCACAGGGCTTAAGAGAAAATAATTAGCCTCTAATTGCCTAACAAACTCAGATCTATTTATAATTAACCAAATAGATTTAACCAAAGCACTAGCTTGTAGCACTTCTACTCTATTACTGAAAACTCACCTTAATTTTACAGTCCATGGAACAAGACAGCAACAAATGGCCAGAGAGAGGAAACAATCTGACCGCACTGACGCCCTGTATAAAAGGTATTATGATTATCAATCAGAAGCACTCAAAAGCTCAGCTAAAATCAAACAAAAGGGAAAGACAGTGTATTTGTAAGCCACGTAATTTACTTTTTTTTTTTTTTCATTTTAAACTTCATACCCTAGAATAACCTTCAGAAATATTCTAAGAGCAACCCTTATTGACACAAAGCTTTTCAAGCCTTTTTGAACCTTCATCAGTGGCTTCCTCAACCCAGGGGAATTCTTAGTCAATCATGTTGCTCATGCCCTTGCTCCTCTTCCTTCTTTTACTTAGTTCCTTTCTTCTTTGCTAAGAGCTGGAAATTATCAGTTGGAATAGTGAATATGACAAAGAATAGTAACATCAAAGTTTTCAAGTGCCTTGTCTCTGCATTAGTTTTTATTGTCATAGTGTATAAACCAGGGAGCAGCTAATCTTTGAAGTGTGATAACCCCAAAAGCTAAGGCAAAATTACTGAGACTTTGGCCTTACTGAGCTGGTGCCCAAGAGGAAGCAGATAATGGCAGGAACTTGGAAGCGAAGGCCTGGGCTACCATAAGGGGGTAACACACCAAATCATGAATGCTTATGTCATGACCCAATCTGATGACCCTGAAGACTGAGTACTCACTTGTGACTCACATGTGTTGGAACCTCCAAAGTGACTCCAGTTTATCTTTAATGACTTCCCTGCTCTATCTCCCTTCTCTACATCTTCACTAGAAATACTGAATGTCCCACATTAACAGCTGAAAATTTATGTTGGCTTCACTGTTATATTAATTCATTACAACAAATAGAAACAACCAATTTGTTTACCTTTGTGTGTCCAGACCACACATGAATTTGTTTTTTGGGAAGATAACATTTCTCAGGTGGCACAGTTGACCGAAGATTAACACCAACATCCTGAGGTATGTGAAGATAGGACCTGCCTTGATAGTCATACATTTCTTTAACTGAAACAAGAAGGCAAAAGAAAGCAGTGAACAAATAAAAGCTGTAGTTAGGAAATCTATATTCTTAAAATAACATTTTATTAACAAGGATATCATTGCATATTAAAATTTAGGTAATACTATTTTGATGATATTAAGACCAAGAGACAACTAAAATTTAACTGCCTGAAGTCACTGCTATTATTTTAATCAGAGGTAGTATTTTGGAATCCCTAAATTTCCAGAGAATATCAGACCTTTAAATAAGCTCTTACTTCCTTTATCCAATTTTAGTAGCGTGTACAAAAGACTCCACTGCAGTATAATTATTGAGAGAAGAAAAGATAACACTTGGGCCTTATGAGTCACTGGCAAAGAATCAGAAGCAAAACAGGATTAAAAGGACGTTAAAACAAAACAAAAGTATATCAACTATCCTTTTCCCTGTTTTCCTCCTTTATGCCCTTCCAGGTTCCTTTTCCAATCTCTTTTCTACTTTCAACTAGATTTACAATGAAGTCACATCTGAGAATTAAATGACACAGTATAATATGTATCAAAGCATTTTAGTAGCATGCTGCACAGAGGAAGTACTCAATAAATGTTGGCTATTATTGTTATTATGGCTGTAAGCACACAGTACTAAACAGACTCCTTAGAGATAAAACGACAGCTTGAGAAACTAAAACTAAATGTGACCTCATGAAATATATATTTGATAAGTGGTATAACATTAGAGTAATCAATACTATCTGAAATGGATTATTCTTTATAGACTGTTAACCACTACATAATTTCCCCAATATAACCAGGTAGTCTAGAATATTTATAATTTATTTTGGTAAATATGCATTTCCTTCTGCAAATTAAAGTAAGTATGAGCATGTAAATCTCTAAGCTACTTACCTGAAAAACAAAGTTTATTCTTTAAAAGTGTAATTTAGTAACAGTTATGAACTGTGATCATACCTGGAGAAAATTTGGCTTGGGTTAAAAAGAAAAGGTTAAAATGATTGGGGTACTAATTATATGCCAAAAAGAGTCAACTTTATCTTAGGGAAGAACAGATTGTGAACCATAATCTCCTTTATCTATCTTTTTAAAAAATTCATTAGTACTTCAAAAAAATAATCTGTGGCTATCTCTAATTATAACACAGAAGAGTTTGCTATAATTTCTTTGGGATGCAAATTGTCCAATATAATTCTTAATATAATGATTCCCAGCAGCTGGTTAGTAAAGGCAATTAATATATGAACAGAGAACAGAGTAAATATCTGAAAGTTTATCATAAAAAAGAAGAGGCATAAAAAAAATATTACCATGTAAGATTGTCTTTTCCTCTCCAGGTTTCTCTTCTTCCTGTTTGCCTTTCTTCTGCCTCTTTGCTGTAATTTCATCCAATTCTTTTTGTTCTTCCTAAGGAAATTAAGGAGTGAATTTTTAAAAATGGCTGTTCCAGAACCCCATCCTGGCCACTGCTGATCATAAATTCTTTACAAGGAGGTGCACTATTTTGGTGAAGCCATAGCTACAAGTATGTCTCCCAGGATAACAATCTCAACTTTTTGGCAGATTACAAAATGGCATTAAACACACAGTGTTTTTGAACTTTTAAACTCATTTAATATAAAACCTCTCCTTCTGGAACAGCTAGGAGTAATTTAATGTATTATGGTAATTATGTAAGTGAGAAAAATGAGATAATTAGAAAATCTAGTACATACCAGAAATACAGTGAATTTGAGTAAACAATGTTCTTCATAAACAGCTTTTAATAGTCATAAGGATATAATGACTATAGATTTGTGACACAACTTTTATGGGAAGAGCAGTAAAAGGAAGTGGGTGGCGGTGGATAGTCACTAAGTCGTGTCCAACTCTTGTGATCCCATGAACTGTAGCCCACCAGGCTCCTCTGTCCATGGGGTTTCCCAGGCAAGAATACTGGAGTGGGTTGCTATTTCCTTCTCTAGGGCATCTCTCCGACCCAGGGATCAAACCTGGGTCTCTTGCATTGCAGGCAGATATTTTTTTTTTACCAGACTCTGCCATGAGGGAAACCCAAAAGGAAGATAAAGTGAGTTAAGTCGCGCAGTCATGTCCGACTCTTTACGACCTCATAGACTGTAGCCTAACCAAGTTCCTCCACCCATGGGATTTTCCAGGTAAGAATACTGGAGTGAGTTGCGATTTCCTTCTCCAGGAGATCTTCACAACCCAGGGATTGAACCCAGGTCTCCTGCATTGTAGGCAGATGCTTTACTGTCTGAGCCACCAGGGAAGATCCAAAAGGAAGACAGGGTAGTAATAAATCCTTATAGTAACTAAGAAGTCAAATAAATAAAGAGCAGCATATGTGTATTACTGAGATAATTGGATATGAGATAGAGCTAGAAAGTAAGCATCCTGAGGACAGGATTTTCTCTTAATTTTGTTCATTGCTGTACCCCTAAGACCTAGAATAGGGACTGGCTCATAGAGACAGTAGGATTAGGAGGTGGAGAGGGCAAGGTAGGGTTTTATAGTTTTACTTTATAAATTTCATAATATTATGAAAAACATAGATATAGATATACTACTTTGTTAAAATTTAAAAAAAATTAAATAAACCCATCATCAATTCTAAAATCATAGAAAGGCTCATTTTGTAATTACTAGCTGAACATTGGTATCAGAAAAGCAACCTCCATGGCATCTTAATAGTATTATCAAGGTGATTTTTATTACCAATTGTTCAATACTGTATTTTAGCTAAAAATTATGGAAGAAAATAAATCAGAAAAATATAAACAAAAATTATTCCAAAGAAAAACAAAGGAATCTTGTTTTTAAAATCTTATAAGTATTTTCTTAGTTAACTAAGGCAGAGAAATTCTGATGAGTCATTTAGTTCTCTAAGGAAACCTCATTTATTAACACAGATATCCTTCATTGAGACATAGCATACAGTTGAACCAGCAGTGAAAAACGTCAAAGCTTACTTCTGAAGGTTTGGCTACGTCTTTTTCGTCCACATATTTTGCCCACGGTCCCAAGAAACCATCAATATTAGATGCATCATTTTCTTTAAATTTTTTCCTCTTTTCTATTTTCTTCTGACCAGTTTCAAACACAGTTAAACCTACATTAAAAAAAAAAAAAATCACAAATATGGGTAGATATACACACACACACACACACTTTCATAGATTTATTTAAGACACAAAATAAAACCTATGTGAATCCAGACATATGGACTCATGCTATACATAGAGAGACTCAATCTTCTGGGCAAAGCAGCTTTCTACTACTGCAACTGCAGTATTTTACAAATTCTAATATACATGAAAAAAAGACTCAGCTATGTAATCATGCCATGGTACACAATCTTTTTAATTAATCACAGACCTTTATCAGTAGATTTTACCACTTTCTGAAAGAAACAGCAATTTAATAATGTTAACTAATGAAAAATTTACCTCTGAAAGCAAGAATAAACAAATTTCTCATTTAAAGCCAAATTAGATAAAATTTCATTAATAACTGTTCCTTGCTTCACTTGCTTCGCTATATTATAATGCAACAATATAAAGAAGGTTTCACAAGAATCTGTATTTCTTCTAAGTGAACTCAATCTAAACTGGATCTCTAATATCGTAACTCTTAACAGGAAGAAAAGAGGATGTTTCTAGGTGAGATTCTCATTTGATCAGTAGAAAGTGGCATGCTGTGTGTAGTCATTAAATTGGAAAAAGAAAGGTTTACTAGAGCCATAGTCAAAATTTCACTGCTAACTGAGAACTTAGCAACATAAAGGTGTAACTTGTAGAGGTCTAACAAAGAGAAAAACTTACCTATGTTAATTCAAATCAGTTTCCTTTAGGCTGTATTATAACAAAAGGTTGTTAAAATCCTATTTTTACAACAATGTAGCTCATAAACCAAAGGCAGCTTGATCATATAGGCTATAGTCACTAAGTGTCCTCATACAAATAGCATATTCTTTTTCTATCCAACATTTTATGTATAAGATTCCAAGGGGCTGATGAGCTTTGTGGCAAGTTAACATTTAGAGTATGATGCTTTGTCTTACAGTAAGTACAAAATGAACACAGGCACAAACATATGTTTTAAAACACATATTCAAACTCAGCTTCAAAGCAACCCTTAAAGGCAATTTCCAGATATGCACAATGATATTTTTTCTGCTCTGTTAAAATGGAGCTTTACATTTGTGTTGAGAAATAAATTGCTAAAATTAGTTATACATTCATTTTCATTTCTTAAATGATTTCTACAATGTTGGCACTGTGCCAAGAACTCACCCTCCCTGCCATAGGTATGACTATCTTCCCTGCAAGACCACACACCTAGTAAGGAGCAAAAGCAAGCTCTAAACTAACTATATAAATACATTGCTCTAAACTATTTCACTCTACTGTCTCAAGTTTAAAAAAATCAGGAGTTAAGTTAAATATTACTTTTTCCCCTACTTTCCAAAGTCAACTTACAAACAATAAGTATAGTTATATATATTTGATATTAAATATTTCAAATAAGTTACCTTGATTTTTTTCAGCTTCTTCTACAGAACCAATATACTTAGTAGACACTTGATGATTATCTAATGAAGGGTCCAATGCATAACCTGAAAGGAAAAAAGTACAAATTACTGATTCCATTTTTTTCCGTTTACAATTCATTTTAATTCTGTGCACATTTACTCATTTTACATTTTCCTTCCCAAGATGTTGAAAACAGCTTCTTTTGTTTGTCTTCTTGTGACTTTATTTCTTCCTTATTTTCTGAAAGTGTCACAGCTTCTTTTATCATCAAGATGTACATAACAATAATTCTATCAAAAGCAAACCAAATTTTCAATTGTAAAGTTGCCTATGAGAGGCAAAGCTGCTCAAGATAATTTTAAAGGCCTTCATTGTGTTGGATCTCTCTGAGCTTATCTCCAAAAGAGTTATCACTTTATCACATTCAACTGTCCACTCATACTCTGAGGACCAATTCTTCTTCGTGGGGCATGTTTCTATTCAGAATCATTAACCCAAAGGAACAGGCTAGGAAGCCAAGAGGAAAAGGAAGAGTAGGACAAAAGAATTCACACAGACCACTGAGAGACTAAGAACTCAGAGTACACCAAAAACGGGAGCTAAAAACAAAACAGTAGCATAAGTCAGTGGGATGATACAATAAATGAGACTACCTTCCCAGATAAGGAATAAAGGCGGCTGTGATAACCTAGATAAAATAATACACTTAGATTATAACACGGCTACAACCATTTAAAAATGGGAAGAAAAGTAGGATTAATGTTTGTTCTCTCTCACAGCAGAGTTACAGAGTGATAAGTATGAGACTTAGGTAATGCTGAATTCCTGTGCCACCTCCTTCATGTCTCATAGGTAACACTAGTACAAGGTATCAGGAAGGTTTGCTCCCTGGTACTAAGCAAATCGGAGGAGGTAACAGAACCGTCTGTAGCTTTACATTCCATATATAAGAGTGAGAGGAAACAAGTAGATAGGAATGACTATCTGGAGCTAGACAAGAATTTTTCATGAAAAAATGATAGAACTTTTAAATTAACACAAAGTTATACTTGCTTATTACCTGGAGGGGAAAAAAAGACTGCTAAACCTGAGGTTGGTTAACTTGCTTACTAATTTCAGTTCAAATAAATGGTTCTCAGTTCTAAGATTTTCATAAGACCATACATTTCTTAGTTTGCAAGGGGCTACTCCTTTTATTCCAGGCTGCCTAACAGTATATCCCACATTCACTTTTTATGTCTTTAACTCACAAAATAGTTCATTCTGTGTCCTAGCCCACTCTCTCTTGATGGAAGAGGCAAAAAAAAATAACAGCTATTTCCCGACCCCCCCCCGCCGCCCCCCGCCAAATAAGCTATTTCTGAATCTAGGTCTAAAGCAAACTGAATAGCTCTAAATGCTTACTCTTGCTATAGGATAGCTTAAGAAAAGTAGGTATCTGTATGAACTTTGTAGGTCTCTGTACTGACTTTTTACTTGTTTGAAGATTTAAACTATCTAAGCTATTGCTTAAGGCCCTTCTTTCTAAAGTCTAAAAAAATATGCAAAATCTTTATGTTTGTTTTATTGTAGGCTAGGATATAATAAATTCATGATGCAATAGGGTTGATCTTTATGTACTGCACATATATTTTAGGTTTACATGGAATCTCTTATATATAAGCAACGGGTACAATGCATTTATTTTGTTGGACTGGAAGTGTCATTGAACTCTTTTTGGAGATTTTAGAGGTATAGAGTCTTTTGCTATGAATTTTGTCACCTGTTAAGTCCATTATAACCCTGGCATGGTGAAATATAATGTAATATATGACAATCTTTTTTACAACCAGTTTCCAATATATTGTGGATAAACAACTAAGACTATTTGTACTAAACCTCTAAACTAATTCAGTGAATCAGTTTACATCACTCTTTAAAAACTAGGGAAAAAAAAACAAACCCTTTCCAACATTAGAATAATTACATAAATTGAGATAAAACCAATCAGTGGGTATTACATAGCTCTTAAAAATAATAGCTTTGATGTTATAAAGTAACACTGAAAAATGCTTATGACAGAATATTGATTTTAAAAAAGCAAGCTGCAAAACTTTCAGTTTAGAAGGATTATAGCTCTATAATACAAATAAGTATAATGAAAAAGACTTGGAGGAATAAATTTCACTAAAAGCAGGCATATTAGTATAATAGGGTTATAGGTAACCTTTTTTCCCTCTTTCCTAAATGTTTAATAAAACTTGTATCAGTTTTTAGCAAAAACAACTATTATTAAAAAGCATCACTACATACATAATATTTCACATGATACTGCTTTCTTAACTTTTGCAGGGCCCTCCCTTAAAATAATGGAAGTCAATGGCAGATAGGACAGAAAAAGATTACAACTACAACAGGCATAAAAACATTCTTAGTTACTTTGCTTAACCACTCTTCCAAAAAGTTCTTCAAAGCAGAAGGTGATCAATGTATCTCTCAACCTACAGATGTAGATTATAGGAAGAGAAAGAAAACGCATCACCAAATATGAACAAATCTGATATAAGTGACCAGACTTCTGTTCTGTGGAACCAACAACAAAGACATTATTATATCTTCTTTCAGAGGGGATTCCCAGCTTTGTATACGCATTAACTTGTAGCCATTCCATTTCTTGATATCCCTCTAATCAATAGAAAACTTTTCAGAGAGAAGATTTGAGAAAGAGAGTGAAGTCAACCAGTACATAAGAAAATAAAAATATAACTCTTAAGACTCTCTTCCTCTAGTCACTAAGTCATGTCCAACTCTTGCGACCCCATGGACTGCAGCCTGCAGGCTCCTCTGTCCATGGGATTCTCCAGGCAAGAATACTCTTCAGTCTATCCTGTTATTAACCAATTTCAATAGCAATCTGCATATAACAGTCATTCAGTAAGAAGTGCTATCAAAAAGTAGAACAGAAAACATTCTGTTTTTAAGACTGCAGAATATTTCTAGTATTCAGAAATCAGAGCAGATTTAGAATGACAGCTAAAAATACTAGTGCACCTTCCCATCTGTATATTTACAGATATGTATAAGAAAACACATTACCCTTTCAAGGCATCCAGATTAATAAATTTAAAAAGCCAGAAGATAAAATTGATTATCACACACACACACATACACATCATTTCTAATAAGGTTTAACTTGAACTCTCTTATCACCTTACCATAAGTGGCAAAAGTTCTTCTTTGCTGTTCAAACATAAAATCATTGATATGGGCTGGTTCAGCATATCCAGAAAGCATATTTCTAGGGGCAGCCATTTGCTGGGTTCTGAAGGGATTTTCTGGTCCAAACTGCAATGTTATGAGGAAAAAACAATGAAAAAATTCTCAACAGAATGAGTAGAATTATTGCACAATGTGTTTTCAACTCTAAATTATCAGGGGCCAATTAACCTATTTGCAGACTTGCTCCCCTCACATGATTCAGGACAACCAGTCAGGGGCTTGTTAGCACTGTTTGTCAGCCACTAGCCCAGGAGAGCAATCAGCTCACTCTATATGCAGCTATTTAAGTTTAAATTAATGAAACTATTCAGTTCTACAGTCATTCTAGCCATATTCAAGAGCCCAACTGCCACATATAATTATTGATTACTACATTTTCACCATTGCAGGAAGTTCTATTTGACAGTGTGGCTCCAGATAATTGAAACTCACTATAGTTTTGTCTAAACCATGATTTGGGGATTTTTGGAGTGGTGATATAATTAAAAAAACACACATTTCTCTGCTACTTGATTATGAGTTTCTCAAAGGTGCAGACTTAGAACCCTCATACTTTCCATACTGTCTGGCATATAGAAAGCACTAATGAAAATGAAGGAAAGATTAATCAGAGCCTGACGAGGGGAAGAAGACAGGAAATAGACAATAAAAGTAAACTGCTTGCAAAAGTCCCTAGGAAAAGACATTACAAATGTAAACACAACTTCTCCACTCTGAAAAGTCACACTATGAAAGTTACACAAAATAGTGCCATTATTACCTATTTGTTTACAATGTTTTGAGTTCCAGAATGGCTTCCCAAATGTTATTTAATTTGTTGTATACACAAATTCTGGAAAGTTAGAGAGGTATTCTCTTTCTCATGTTAGAAATGAAAAAAAAATCAAGATGACATATCTTACCTGCCCAGAGTCAATAATTTGCTTAATGCTATTAAAAAAGGTATTAGGAAAATTCAGTTCTTTTCAGTTTTAAAATAAAGAATAAAATGAACTTCCCACTTTGGAAACCATAGAACTATACAGGTCAACTGTTATGTTAGAACTGTCATGATGTTAGAAAGATTCTGATGTTAGAACATCTTAGGTCACTACCATGAGAAACCGCCTTTTCCATTATATACTTCCAGAGCCATAAATATAAACTACTGACCTTTTCTTAACCAGAATGCAGTGTTCTCTATATATCAACATTATACTATGCACAGAAGTCTGAATTTAAAAGTTAGATTTGCCTTATAATTTTATCTGCTTTAGAAGAAAATAAATTACTATAATATTCCTTTCTATTGACAGCTTCCATTTCTAGGTTTAAAATGATTCAATCTTAAGATATTTAATTTATAAAGATTTTATTACTATTTATTCTAAATTAAAATGTAGGACAGGGCAAGACTTCACAGCCCATATTACTTCTTCCTGTGCTGATAGGTGGAAATGCAGGGGGAAAAAAAAAATCAAGATTGCGGAATGCTGGAAGTTGCAGTTTACTTCATTCAGTTATTAAATTTATTATAAAAATAAGAACATTCACAATATTAAAGATAATAAAACAACTTAAGTTTTCCAGATGATCTAATTGCTATAGCCAGTTAACATCTGCAAAGCAGCATGTGATATTTCTGGAGATAAAAAAAATTCTAAAACAAAAAAATCTCCATTGCCCATATCATTACTCCTATCACATATAATTAATTACCAATCATTATGCTTGTAACTTCTGATTTGAAAAAGGAAAGTACATTTCCATAGTCTAATTTTATTAAGATTTTACAAAAAGAGAATAATTCTTCTACAGGTCATACATGTCAAACTGTCCACCTTTTACAAAAAAATTCTCAGTGTTAAGAACTATGATTTCCATAAGAATATAGATCCATATATTCCAGTAAAGTATATCTTGTGCTACTATTCTTTTTTTTTTTTTAATCAAACCATCTTATTGAGGGGCTTCAAGGGAGGGTTGAAAGGCTGAAAGGACAATTAGATCTGATGTCCTACTCCTGGCTGGGATATGCCCAGCTACATAGCCACTGAAAGCTGTGGTGCTGTTCTTAAAACACTCTGAAAATTTAAATATGCTTGGACTTAAACTTATATGCAGAGTACATCATGAGAAACGCTGGGCTGGAAGAAGCACAAGCTGGAATCAAGATTGCTGGGAGAAATATCAATCACCTCAGATATGCAGATGACACCACCCTTATGGCAGAAAGTGAAGAGGAACTAAAAAGCCTCTTGATGAAAGTGAAAGAGGAGAGTCAAAAAGTTGGCTTAAAGCTCAACATTCAGAAAACGAAGATCACGGCATCTGGTCCCATCACTTCATGGGAAATAGATGGGGACAGTGGAAACAGTGTCAGACTTTATTTTTTTGGGCTCCAAAATCACTGGAGATGGTGACTGCAGCCATGAAATTAAAAGACACTTACTCCTTGGAAGGAAAGTTATAACCAACCTAGATAGCACATTGAAAAGCAGAGACATTACTTTGCTGACTAAGGTCCATCTAGTCAAGGCTATGGTTTTTCCTGTGGTCATGTATGGATGTGAGATTTGGACTGTGAAGAAGGCTGAGCACCAAAGAATTGATGCTCTTGAACTGGTGTTGGAGAAGACTCTTGAGAGTCCCTTGGACTGCAAGGAGATCCAACCAGTCCATTCTGAAGGAGATCAGCCCTGGGATTGCTTTGGAAGGACTGATGCTGAAGCTGAAACTCCAGTACTTTGGCCACCTCATGCGAAGAGTTGACTCATTGGAAAAGACCCTGATGCTGGGAGGGATTGGGGGCAGGAAGAGACGGAGACAACAGAGGATGAGATGGTTGGATGGCATCACGGACTCGATGGACATGAGTCTGGGTAAACTCCGGGAGTTGGTGATGGACAGGGAGGCCTGGTGTGCTGCGATTCATGGGGTCGCAAAGAGTCAGACATGACCGAGCGACTGAACTGAACTGCAGTGAAGCTGTGACAACAACAATGACAAAATCGTCCACTGATATAGGCAGCTGCTTAGGGTAAGATTCATCAACTTCTAGCTCTCCTTAACTTTCTGGTTACTGGCAGCCATCAGAGCTGATCTCAAAGATAGTGAAAGTCAACAGAAGGCGGCAGAGAATGTTATTCAGCAGGGCTCAGCTCTTGCCAATTATTCTCCCAGATGTTCCTGTTCTGTGTGAATATGCAACTCTTAATTCTGGGTTAGCCATTAAAACATAAAGCAATGCCTATTTAAAAATATACAAAATTGATTTCTAAATGCTTCAATTTTTGGTAGTTAACCAAGTTTAAGTATAAATATACATTCAAATGATTTTTAAAAATAGTCAAGTTAATTAGGTATGAGTATTCAATAGTTTTCAGCTCAGATAATACTGGAGTACACTGTTGAGTTGCTCAGTTGTGTCCGACTCTTTGCTACCCCATGGACTATATAGCACACCAGGCTTCCCGGTCCTTCATTATCTCCCAGAGTTTGCTCAAACTCATGTCCATTGAATCAGTGATGCCATCCAACCATCTCATCCTCTGTTGCTCCCTTCTCCTTCTGGCCTCAATCTTTCCCACCATCAGTACAGAAGTACACTATAGTCAACTGCAATTGTAAATCTCCCATATAAAATATACATATTTAAATATTAATTCAGCCATTGTACCAAAAAAGAAAATGTTTCTGAGGTAAGCAAGCTTTCATTTGAGTGAAGCAGTGCTTTATTTATAAACTTGTGAGAAAAGCATTTTTAATTTAAGGCATTAGTTGATAAGTCTAAGAGACCATGTATTATAAGGCAGTGGTTCTCAGGTTTTTAGCAGGCAGAGTACTTGAGGGTTGATGCCTGAGTAGTATGGGGCTTCCCAGGTGGTGCTAGAGGTGAAGAACCAATGTGCCAATGCAGGAGATTAAGAGACATGGATTTGATCCCTGGGTCGGGAAGATGCCCTGGGGGAGGGCATGGCAACCCACTCCAGTATTCTTGCCTGGAGAATCTCATGGACAGAGGAGCCTGGAGGGTTATGGCTCACAGGGTCACAAAGAGTTGGACATGACTAAAGTGACTTAGCACGCATGCCTTAGTAGTATATCATAACATCATAGGAATTAAGAAATTTCATTAAGTAAAAATTAACTATATGAAATAAAACCGTAAGTTCACATATAGGGGAAAAAACCCTAAATTACTGAACAAGTAATTATTCTTAGATTGTTGCTAAGATTTTCATGAATATTTATTGCACTAATCAATGTATAAAACATTTATAAACAATTTTAAGGTGAGAAGAGTATATTATTATTTTCTACAATTTTGGAAAAGATCACCACAATTCAATTTTATTGGCAAAATACCTCAATCTTGTAAGACATAAGCACAGTTTAAATATTACAATAGCATATTTTATTAGTGGTTCTATGACCTTGAACCTCAGTTTCCTCATCTGTAAAATAAAAGTTCTCATCTATCTGACTTCTGAAGTCCATTCTAACATTAGTATTTACAGCAGCCCTTCTCGTCAGATCTTAAACAGTAACTGGCATTTCCCCCCTCTAAACTTTTATATTTCTTCTATTCTTAATAGTAGTATTATTTTAAGGAGTCTGAAATTCTCTCTGAGGTTTATGGGCTTTATATAAGTCTAGAGAAGTTAACAAATATACTTTTCCCTATGTGGATCCAAAATAAAATAGCAATGATTTATAATAGTCAAAACTGCAAACTACATTGTGGCCTTCTAAATGGTCTCATAGTTATGGAGTGATTGCTAAGAATGATCAAATCCCCAAATATGGCACCTGCAGGCAGTATAATCTCACAGTTAAATTCCTCACTCTAAAACAGGGATACAAGTACTTCATAGGGTTGTAGAGAGGGCTAAAGGAGAAAAGGCATACAAATCCTTCAGGGCGGTACCTGCCGTAGAGTAGTAAGTGGTTGTTTTATTTCATTAGTCTAGATCCCTGTTCTTTTCCATCATGCAAATCTTTAAAATAAATCTTCCTAAAAATTCATCTATTAAATCAAGACCAAACTCGCTACCTTGGCCCCCAGAGCCTGTGCAATACCTTCTGTACAAACTGCTGTTCTAGTCTTAGTCTGTTCTCCCCTGCTAATAATGACTAAAACACTACTGTTCTTTGTATTTTGTGATTGTCTCATGCTGTTCCCTTCTGCCTAGAACCTTACCTCTACAGGGCTACCTAGCCAAATGTCAATAATATTAACATAAACAATAATAAAGGCTATAATTTATTAAATGCTTATTATTCTGTGCCAGAGAGTCTCCTAAGCACAACATATATTATCTCATTTATCTTTATAATTTAGTAAACAGAAATAATCTTCATTTTACCTATGGAAACAAATAAGATAATTTAAGATCACAAAAGAGCCAATAAATGGCCTGTGTAGCCCCACATCTCATGTTGCTAACCTGGAGTGGTCATTAAAAAAAAAAATTGCTAGTTACACACACTATAGAAAATAGTCTGGTTTCTCTCTCTCTCTCTCTTTTTTTTCTTAAAGACAAAACAAAACAAAAAAACATGTGGCATATCCTCTCTGGTAAACACTAGCATGAGGAAAGGGATTAAATCTTGTTTCTAATGATGGATTTTCAAATCATGAGAACCTGAATTTCATCTAGGAAAGCTCTGGTAACACTTTCCAGACTTTGGCAAGTTATTCAGATTCTAGTCAAAAAGTTCAAAGTCGGTAATTTATGTCACAGACAATTTCTTTGTAAAACTGTAATTTTTCTTCACTTTTCAGTCTCATCATTCTTTTCTTAAATTATTGACAATAAGCACTGAAATGTTCCTAACATAAACCAGTTGATACATCTAATGTGAGGTTCCCTAACGTAGGGTGGGGGGAGAACAAAAGATATAAGGACTGATAACCCCAAAACAAGAATGATAAACCTACTGTCTTGTTAATAGCATCCTAAATTTTTTGACCTTTTGGATTTTTCTTGAAAGTTTTGAAAAATAATCACACAGCAATATGTTAGTTATGCACAGGATCTAAAAATTTAAGAAAAACAGGCTTTATAGAAAATACACTAACATAAGAATATCACACATCATGTCACTTTCAATTTTTCTCATTTTCTGAATTCAGTGGCTTAAACTGAAGTACTTTACATTAAAAAAAACCCACATATATATAATAAAAACATATATAGATTACCTTTCTTTAAAGCACCAGCTAAAATGGTGCCAAGAGCTAGGAAACAGCCTGTCATTTAACAGGGATAAGGATTTAAGAAATAATGGAATAAAATAAAATTGTACCACTCTCAAGAGCATGAGAATGAGGTTTTTGCTTATTGCACACTTAAGAGAATAGCTAGAGACTAGCACTGACACTATACACTATACTAGCACTAGCACTATACAATGCCTCTGCCAAATTTTAAGTGACTATGGAAACCTAAGCAGGCAAAAATTAACGAAATAGCTTATCAAAAAAAAAAAAAAAAGGGCAATGACTATATGCCAAAAAATGAATAAACATTAAAAAGTGCTTTTTTCTCCACCAGGATCAATAAGATACAGCTCCTCATCTCTATCTTTAAAGTGCTCTGAAAGATCCTGCTACTGAACTGGTATTATTATTACTTTTTATAATGATCTTTTTCTGACATTTGTATTTTATCAATTAAGCACTCTTTTCTCCTTTTTAAAGGCTAAATATCTAGAAATCTAATCTTTTCTACAAAGGCTTTCTGACAATTTTCACTATTACTGTTTTTTTTTTTTTTTCAGCTTTTCTAGTGCTTCCATCACCATTTATCATCAAGAAAAAGAATTCATAAGATGTCTGACTCAGAGCAAGCAATAAACAGTGTGACTATTTTTGAGCCATGACCACGTCAGCATGGCATCTCTTGTTATTGTTTAACACAGCAGCATTTGTCACTAGATGTTTCATAATATACTATGCATTAATGATGCTAATCAACCAAAATTTTTTCCCTCATGGTTAACTTGTAACACTCCCTTATCAACACAGAGAGGAAGATGTTAACTAAGTCTGCAAGTAAGAATTAGATATATCCTTACAAAAGTGTACTATTTAACTTTTGGAGAATAGAAGGATGTATTTTCCCTTCTTTTTAAAATTGAGATATAAGTAACATATAACAGGAGATATTTTCTGACAGTTTAAACAGTGTACTTTCATGAGAAAACTCTGAAGAATTCACCAGCTGTTTATGTACCTAAGTATGGGCTTCCCAGGTGGCTCAGTGGTAAAGAATCCACCTGCTAAGCAGATGTGGGTTCATTCCCTAGGTCAGGGATCCCCTAGATAAAGAAACGGCAACCCACTCTAGTATTATTGCCTGGGAAATCCAATGGACAGAGGAGCCTAGTGGGCTACAGTCCATGGGGTCACAAGAGTTGGCTTAGCAACTAAAACAACAACAATTTAAATACTTCAGCAAAATACACTCTTAGGACATTTTCTTACCTCAGGAGCAAACATGGTCTCATAGGTGGGATTATACTGAACCTCTTTGACAGCAGGGTCAAGGTGAACTCCAGTCTCCAAATCTTCCTATAAGAAAACCAAATGAACATTAAAGATATGACAAGTAATTACTATTTTTAGAAATTACATTAAGGTCACACTAGCCATCTTAACACCAATTTTATGAAGATTACACTTGTACTTTATGATTAACCATTCTAATAATCAAGGGCTAATAAAAGTATATAATGTAAACAGTTATAGGGGTTAGAATGCATAACAAAACATTTTTCCTTCCAAAGCACTGACTATCTCATCTGAACAAATTAAAATTTCTAAATAAGTCAATACCACTCAAAGCCTTAAAGTAAGAGTCCAAAAGAGAGTCCTTTTTTATTAATTCAAAACGTCTGATCTTCTGGTTCTAAATTCAAGAGAAGCATACCTTCTTTATTCAGCACACCTTATTAGATATGTACCTAGATGGACTTGGTTAGGGACTGCAGAGGAAAGAGAAGGGGGTGTCAGGGCCCAAAACTTCTAAATCTAATAATCTATGTGTTATTATCTATGTCAACTCTTATATTCATCCTCCAACTTAATGAACATAAAAATCTCATCTCCACCAGAGAATCACTGGTAGTTTATCTTATGTAACCCCACCACATGAACAATTATAAATTACAATTTTCTAACCTGGATCTCTTCCCTGAACTCCAGGGATTTATATATATGAGCTTCAACTCAACATCTTTTCTCCCAGGATGTCTAATAGATATTTTAAACTTAATATATTCAAAAAGGGAATCTCTGGGTTCTCCTTCCTTAGCGACTCCTGCTGCTGCTGCTGCTGCTAAGTCACTTCAGTTGTGTCCGACTCTTTGTGACCCCATGGACTGTAGCCCACCAGGCTCCTCTGTCCATGGGATTCTCTAGGCAAGAACACTGGAGTGGGTTGCCATTTCCTTCTCCAGTGACTCCTTCTAGCCTTCTCTAAGTTATCCTCGACTCCCTTCTTTCACATTGTACATCCAACCCATCAGCAAACCCTCTATCTTCTCAGGACACCTAGAGTTCACCCACTTTTCAAAGTCCTCTTTCACTGTCACCTCAGTCCAGCTTATCTTCTTGCACCTGGATTATTGTAATACCCTCTGAACTAGTCCCTGCTTCTGCCCTTGTCCACCCATACCTCACTCCATAAAGAGGCCAGTGTGAGTCTTTTAAAGTATTAGTCAGGTTATGTTACCCTTTCACTCTTAAACCCTCTGGTAGCTTCTCCGCTTAGGGTAAGTGCTGAATGAAGGCCTGCAGGGCTCGTTACCAAGTTGTTCTCAGAAAGTATGGCTCCCAAGGGGAGTTTTTATAGGGCATTGCTGTCTTCCTGGATTGTCCTGTCTCAAGCATTTACTATTAAAAACCTGCTATCGCCACATGTTTTATTTATATATCAAACATGTTATAAACAAATTTCCTTTTATTAGGGTATTCAAGTTATATTTTGAAATTTTTAAGGACGTTATATATCATATATGATTTACATTTCAGTAAAGCTGAAATTACAAAATTGCCATCATAAAATGAAAAAGTTTGAATCTAACTGGTTGAGAATTTACCCTCCATAATCTGTCCTTTATCCTTACCAACTCTGTCTTCACCTAGCTCTGTGCGTGTGCTCACTTTACTCCAGACTCGCTGGCTCATTTGTTATTCCTGGAATTCACCAAAAGGCAATCCTATTTCAGGGTCTCAGCACCTAACTCTTCCCTCTTCTTGGAATGTTCTTTTTCTGGATAGCCACATGACTGTGCTCTCTCCTTTCAGGTCTCCGTACGGTTTTTCTATTTTCCCTTTACCCTGCTTTATTTTTCTCCATTATATTTATCACCACCTGATATATTTACTGTCTTCTTCCGTCTATTAAAGTATAACCTACAGAAGTTGGACTTTGTATACACAAATGTGTCCTTAGCCCCTAGAACTATCCCTAACGTACCACCATCTTTATTCTGCTGGCCTCTTGCTGATGTAGGATACATCTGTCAACATAATGCAAAGATAATACAAAGCAGTATGGCAAATTTTGCAGGACAGGTAGGATATCATGAAGTTGACAGTGATGCTGGAGAAGCAGTGTCACAGACAAATGAAGATCTGGTAGGGCCAGACCAGTTAATGACCAAAGGCAGAAACCGGATGGGAAAAATAATACTATAGGCAGTTATGGTTCCAGGATTTTGTCACTATTAAAACACCCTTCACCAAAGCAGGCAACTTAGTTACTCGACTTCACAAAGACACAGTCCGTTCGGACTCCCTTAAACATCCTTCCTCTCTGTTTCAAAATCGCCTACATCTTTATCTTATCCTTTCTCTTGACTTCAATCTTTACCCCCAATTTTTATCTGCAGTCTTGACCACACCTGGCCTCTGTATCCACATACTTAACAGCCTGTTGAAATTCATTATATGGATATTTCACAGCATCAAACACTTTGCTGTATCCAAAACAGAAGATACTCTTCCCTCAACTCTGCTGTCACACAGTAACAAAGCAGGCACTGAGTCTTACTGATTCTACCCCTGAAACATTTCTCCAGCAACCCTATTCCCAATCTCATTCTCTACCTCCTAATGCACACTTCATCATATCTTGCCTGGTCTAATACATCCTTATCTGCTTTAATGTGCCCCATTTTTGGCTTATTAGACTAACTGCTGATTTTTTAAAATACCAAGCACTTTCATGTTTTCTGTGCTGTTGGCAATGTTACTTTGGTCCTTGTGCATTTCCCTTCATTATCTGATAATATGTCATCTTCTTTTCCCTGATACTTTCTCTCCTCTTGGCCCAGGAAAAATGTTTTTCATCCACAGTTCCAAGAGATGTTGTTCGTAACTCCTAATAGACCTTGTAATATATTATTTGTTGCACATGACTTTTACTTATATTTTATATCCTTACTGCCTAGTAGAATGCAGGGCATTTAAGTCCATGTTCAATAAATATTAGTTAAATGGAAACAAATCCATAGACAATTAGAAGATGAAGGCAGACCAAAGATCACTGAGTTCTGCATTTATGTCACAAAAAACCTTGGCCAGAGCAATTTTGGTAATGGGGTGAAGTATGGAGAGCCTGTTGCAAGGGGAAGAGGTATAACTGAAGATTTAGGAAAAAAAAAAAAAAGAGTAAAATTTTTGCTCTTTCAAGACATCTGGCAGTAAATAAGAGATGAGGAGCCAGACTGAAGGATTTTGATGGTAAAATTCTGTTTCTTTCCTTTTTAAAGAAAGGGCTAAGCCAAAGATTCAGTCAATCATTAGCTACAGGAAAGGCTCAAGTAAGGAGAAACATATGATAAGATTGAGGGAATAATCAAAAAGCTGTGGTCATTCTGGAAGAGGGGTGGGAAAGGAGTGAATCTGGGAAAGAGCCAATTAGCCTCTGAAAGGAGGAGGAGATGAAATAGAGACTACAGTAACAAGAATGAATGATGGGTGATAGATGTTTGGAGTTCGTGGGAGATTTTGGGAGTCACAGATGATCTTTTAATTTTCTTTATGTAGTCAGAAACATAGACATCTTCAAAAAACAAGGGCAGTATCTGGATTCACTTATTCATTCAGTAAATACTGCCTGAGTGCCTACTACGTGTCAGACACTGTTCTAGGCCCTGTAGAAACAGACAAAGCTCCCTGTCCTTATACAGCTTATATTCTAATGGGGAAGACAGACAATAACTGATATAGTAAAGAAGTGACTTTGCTAGAAGAGAGTAAGTGCTATAAAAAGGAGCACTTAACAACATCAGTGCCAAGACCAGGGTAGACACAGTATGTCACATAATCCTTACAACACTTGTGAAGTAGTAGCAAGCTTAAGGGGAGAAGCCAATGGCACCCCACTCCAGTACTCTTGCCTGGAAAATCCCATGGACAGAGGAGCCTGGTAGGCTGAAATCCATGAGGTCGCTAAGAGTCGGACAGGACTGAGCGACTTCACTTTCACTTTTTACTTTCATGCATTGGAGAAGGAAATGGCAATCCACTCCAGTGTTCTTGCCTGGAGAATCCCAGGGACGGCGGAGCCTGGTGGGCTGCCGTCTATGGGGTCGCACAGAGTTGGACACGACTGAAGCGACTTAGCAGCAGCAGCAAGCTTAAGTCACCGACCCCAAGGTACCAACAGAGTAAGTAAGAAAAGGAAAAAGTTAAAGTAGCCACAATGAACAATGTTAAAGATACCTAATTAGCAGCAAACAAACAAAAATCACTGGCATGGTATGGGTCAGGGGTTTTAGCTACAAGCAAGTGAAACGCTCACAGGCTGATTAAACTATATTGAATCCTTTTGAGTTTCTCTTGGAATTCTCAAGGGTGGAGAATTAGCTTGGGGGAACAGGTGCCAAAACAGGGTTAAGTATATAGATGGAATCATAATTCAAAATCAATCATATCTCAAAACCAGTCCAGTGAGGACAAAAGATCACTGTTACCGCACATGATCACTAGACACTGGATGCTGCGATCGAGACTTCTGGTAGAAGGAACTAGATTATGCTGGTCACCACTGGTCGCCACGTAAAATGTTCTTTCTTTGCTTCCTCGTGGATTAGCTTTAGAATAGAATTTAGGTGGGTGCATCTGTCTGTCTCAGCCCTACGCCTTAGCCAACAGGGAGCGGGGAGAATGAGAATCTGGGTTTTCAGCTTCTGAGGCAGGGAAGGGTGTTAAGACTACAAAGGAAGGGAGCTCTGAAGCTGGGCCACCTACTTACGTGATATATACACATTACCCCAGAAAGCATACCCAAATCTTCATTGACTATAGAGAGTACATAGGGCTTAGCATCAAAACACAATACCATAAAGTTAAGCTGCATAAAAATGAAATTAAATTCTTTTCTCTCTTAATATTCAACTTATAATGATAAACTGCTTCAAAGACCAAGAGGCTTAGCCACACTCATACCTCCCCTGTGGTTTTTTTTAGAAAACAGTTGCTAGAACCAGTTTATAATATGATTTACCAGATCTTTCTGATTAAGGGTACTTTAAATATTCTAAATTTGAATTACTTTAAACAGAGTACCATGAGACATCAAGTTTTAAACACAAAATACAATTTAAAAAGAACTACTTTTAAGAAGCAACAGTGGCAACTAATAAAAAATATAAACAGGTCTCAGTCTCTGGTTCCTGCTAATAAAATTACAGAACAAACTGAACAACTCTTCAGAAACTGAAGAGTTATTAATTTTACATTTAATTAGAAAAACTTGGACAACATCACAACCTTGTTTTAATACCCATGAGGAGTTCAGTAACAATTAGGCATGCAATTGAAATTAGCAGAGAATTACAAAGGATTTCTATTCAGCTTCAATTATCCATGAAAATTAAAGTGCAGTAAGTGAAGGGCACCCTATGGGTCAAATAAGTTTAAACAAGTTATCTTTTGTTGATTCAAAGTAATTTGAGAATAAAATTAAATATTATCTACATTTTAGTGTTTTTCACGTTTCTTAGCTGTTATACAAATAAGAAAATGGATGCAAAAGCACTTTGTAAACTAAAAAGTAGGACATAAATATTAACCATTGTTACAGACTATCAATTTATGTTATAGGTTTTTGTCCCCAGAAAGTGAAAATGAATAGACTTCTAAAATGGGAGCTTAAGTGGCTGAGATAAAATAATAGAAATTCATATGAAGATACCTTTTGAGTTTTGCCCTTAAAAAAATACAGAGGAAAAAGACTATAATAAAAGATAAAATGTTTCTATTTCTAAAAAATTTGGCCCAGGGTTATGAGTACAATTTCATAATTTTCAAATCTGGGAGTTTTATAGTTATCTTTTTGTGTCTGATTAGCTCAGATGCATTGTGGTCAGAGAATGTGATTATGATTTAAAATGTACTGAGATTTATTTTATGGCCTAGTACATGGGGTAGCAAACTACAATCATTGGGCCAAGTCTAGCCCACAGTCTGTTTCCGTATCAACAAGCTAAGTAAACGTAAGATACTTACATTTTAAAGGGTTGTTTTAAAAAAGAAAGATGGAAAGAGAGATAGTAAGACATGACAAAGACTGTATGTGGCTAGTATGTTATATGCGAGTCACTCAGTTATGTCCGACTCTTTGCCACCCCATGGACTATAGCCCACCAGGCTGGAATTCTCCAAGCCCACCTGAAATTCTCCAGGCAAGAATACTGGAGTGGGTAGCCATTCCCTTCTCCAGGGGATCTTCCCAACCCAAGGATTGAACCTAGGTCTCCTGAATCACAGGCGAGTTCTTTAACATCTGAACCAACAGGGAAGCTCAGTGGCCAGCACAGCCCAAAATATTTACTATCTGGCCCTTAACCAGTCCTTGGCCTAGTATATGGTCAGTTTTTAAAAAATGTTTTATTAGTGCTTAAAACAATTTTCTACATTGAGTGCTATGTCCTTTATACCCTTTAGATACAGTTTCCTAATTTTGTTGTTTGAATTTTCTATATCATTACTGATATTGTTTTGCTTATCCTATCAATTATTGAAAAGAGGTATATTAAAATCTTCTGCTATAATTGTAAACTTGTCAATTTCTCTCATAGTTATAAAAATTTTTGCTTAAATATTTTGAGCTTTCTACATTATTGTGTGCTAAATTGCTTCAGTCATGTTTGACTCTTTGAGACCCTATGGACTGTAGACCACCAGGCCCTTCTGTCCATGGGATTCTCCAGGGAAAAATACTGGAGTGGGTTGCCATGCCTTCCCCCAGGGGATCTTCCCAACCCAGTAATCAAACACACGTCTCTTATGTCTCCTGCATTGGCAGGCGGGTTCTTTACTAGCACTACCATTATATGCACATAAATTTAAAATTGTTATATACCCTTTGTGAATTGAACCTTGAATCATTATGAAGTGATCCTTTTTCCATTTTAAGTCTACCTTATTGAGCCTAATACAACCAATGCCATTTTCTTTTGCTTGGAATTTGCCTGATATACCATTATGAAAATAGTAAGATCAGTCAAAAAATTAAGTAATGGAAAAAAAACACAATTTATTATTATACTAGCATAAAAATAAGATGCACCTAGAAATCTCTGTGGGGATTCCTAGGTGGTGCACTGGTAAAGAATCCGCCTGCCAATGCAGGAGATGCATGTGACGCAGGTTCAATCCCTGGGTCAGGAAGATCCCCTGGAGTAGGAAACAGCAGCCCACTATTCCACAGAGGAGCCTGGTGGGCTACAGTCCACGGGGTCACCAAGAGTTGGACACCACTGAGTGACTGAGCACACACACAGAAATCTCTGCAACAAAACTGTTCAAGATGTTGATGCAGGAAATTATAAACTTTCAAAGAAATTAAAAATCTAAAGAAGACCTAAATGAATGAGTAGATAGAACACTGTCTTCAAACTGATGTATCCTTCAATCCAATCCCAAACAATATCCCACTTGGATGTTAGCAGAACTTACAAGTTAATTATAGAACTTGTAAGAACTTACAAGTTAATTATAAACCATATGTATAATTTGACATTCATGAATAACAAAAAATGGATTGAGGTGAGGGGGTAGAATAACCTACAAAGATCAAAGCCATATTATTAAAAATATTCACACCATACACAAAACTTAATTCCATGGATTTATGGCTTAAATGTACAAGCAAAAATATAGTGCTTTCGAAAGACAAAATAGGAGCATATTTTTATGGCTTTGGTAAAAGAATTTCTCCAACAAGGAAAATCTGTGGCTTGTTATTTCTCCATAACAAGACACAAATTTGCAACATACATAATTGACACAAGATAATATCCAGAATATATAAAGATCTCCTACACATCAGAAGGAAAAGACAACCCAATAGTAACTTCAAAAATAAAAACACTAATAAGATATATGAACTCTCATTAGTGTTTAGTGATATGGATTAAAAAACATTGCATAAGTTCATACTTTGCCAAAATGTTTACTATTAGTCACAACTTGACAATTACAAATCAATGTATTTGTATGCTTTACATCTTTTCCTCTGGATATTTTTCCATCATTAAATTTACTAGGTATAAGCTTTTTTTAAATAAAGCTTATTAACAAACAAGTGATGATCAATATCCCTTACTCTCGCGTCATAGACACCAGAGCCCTGAGGGGTTTAGCCCCAGCCCTATTTCTAATGGACCTCTGATACTTTATTCAGTCTCTTCTCCTGGATTATCTTACTTGTAACTTGAAGTGATTGAACTGAGTTCTACAGATGTCCCCACACTCCCACCCATTGGGTATACACTGAATCTCAATGTATGTACAAGACTTTGTTTTTCACTTATTCTTTCATTCCTTTACTCACCTTATCTATCTCTCATAATTTTGTATACGAGGCATTGAAAACATGAAAACAAATATACACAACAACCTCAGGTCTCTAGGGTCTGGTCCAGAGGAAAGAAAAAAATTAACAAATCACAGCAATGTGGCAAATGCTATAGATACAACTGAAGTGTGGGAAGGGGGTTGAGGGAGACAGAGGAGGAAACATGAGCTGAGCCTGAACAACAGCAGAGCTTTGGGGGGTGGGAAAGAAGGAGGCACGAGGCAAGGGATTTCCCGGCAGAGAGGCTAGTGTGAGCAAAGTCTTGAGGGAGATAAAAGAAAATAGGCTTTGAGGACTTTGTGGAGAGGTCATCATGGGAGAATGGCAGGCCTCATATGTTATTAATACATAAGGAACTTAGAAATTACTGGGCAGGCAAGAGAGTGTCTTTGGCAAGGATTTAGAAACTCATTCTGAGTGCACTGTGAAGGGAAACCCAGGGTATGGAGCTGGGAGACAAGAAGGAAGGAAGTAGAAAGTCCAGTTAGAAAGTTATTATAATTGTCTTGAAGAAAAATTATAAAATTATAAGAATCTGAACAGTGGTAGCAGAAAAGGAAAGAGAGATTTGATAAATAACACAGGCACTATTGAGTAATGGTTCCTATTCATTACCAGGACCTATTACCCAAGACTAGGAATTCAGAGAGAAAGAAAAGTCAAGAATGACTCTTGAGAGAAGGGAGGAAGATATAAAGTAGGCTGCATCAGTAAAAATAGAGGTAGAAATTGATTTGAAAGAAATTAATGAAACAGACATGTTAGAACCATTTGATTAATGAGCTTCAGGGGCTGAGGAAGAAGGAAAAGGAAGACCCCTCTGTTCTAAAGCATAGGTTGTGGAATCATTAATTCAAATGGGAAAAACAAGTAAAGCAGATCCTGAGGGAAAGAAAATGCTCATATTTTAACACATTGGATTGGAGGTGACTGAGAGCCATCCTGGGAGAGAGGTTAATAGTTCTGAAGCTAGCAAGGAGTTTAGAATGGATAAGGAGAGTGTGCCTGGCACATGATTTATGAGATAATTACTAATGTTATCACCTACTTTAAAGATGAGAAAAAAGTTAGACACGGAGCACTTAAATAATTTATCCAAGGTCACAATTCGGGTAACTCATGGAGGTAGGATTTGAATTCTGGCAGTCTTGATACCAGAGTCTGTGCGAACCATTTCGGTATTCACCTGTGAGTCATCAGAAGTACTGCAGGTTGAAGGCCTGGAGAGTATGAGGGAGATGCAAAACGGACTAAGAGTCTCAGGAAACATCCATATTGAAAGGGAGGGCAAAAGAACAGGAAAAAGAAGGCTGAGGATAGACCCACTGAAGCCAGAGGGAGAGAAAGTTTCCAAGAAGAACTATTTAATAGTGTCACTTGATGCACATACTCAAGACAACAGAACTGGACAGCTGGGAGCCCAGTGACATTACTCAGAGAGAGTGAGTTTCCCAAGAGGCTAGGGCCAGGCTGCATTGAGTTGAGGAGAAAGTGAGATAAAGTGGGAGAGCTCCAAAAAGCTGAGTTGTGAAAAGAATAAAGACTCAGGAGGCTGCTGGAGGAGTGTAAGTTTGAGGAGTTTATTCTGTTATAAAAACAGAAGGATTCTAAGTATTCTTTCATACTTGATGTCCCTTTAAAAAGTAAAATCCATAAATAGCTCACTAAAAACCTGTAAGAGACTTAAGTTATAGCACCTGACTTGGGAACATCATAATTAGAAAGGAGTTTTTGCACACTGCTTCCCCTCACCACATCCTGAGCTCCTGATCCATCCCCAATAGGCTCTACTGGACCAGTACTACCAACTGGTAGATGCTCTCCTCCAGCTCCAGACACAGACACGTTTCCTCAGTTCTTCAAAGACACTCATCTAACTGTCATCTCAAGGTTTGCTACCTCCTTTTGCTGGGAAACGCCTTATTGTGCACTTGGCTGCTGCTGCTGCTAAGTCACTTCAGTCGTGTCTGACTCTGTGCGACCACATAGACGGCAGCCCACCAGGCTCCGCCGTCCCTGGAATTCTCCAGGCAAGAAATTTGGTGTGGGTTGCCATTTCCTTCTCCAATGCATGAAAGTGAAAAGTGAAAGTGAAGTCACTCAGTGAAGTGAAGTCACTCAGCGAAAGTGAAGTCACTCAGTGAAGTGATGTGAAGTGAAAGTGAAGTCACTCAGTCGTGTCTGATCCTCTGGCACTTGGCTGGCTGTTTCCTATTCCTCAAAGCCACTTTTTCAAGACTTCCCTAAACAATCTAGAGAAGTCAGGCTCCTACCTTATTCTCTATTACAGAACTCTATTTCATGGAGTTCTGTTTTTTTCCTTCACAGTACTCTACCCACTCTGTAACCACTTCATTTGTTCACATTTTACTGGCTGCCTTTTCCACGAAAACTAACGCATCAAGTTATCAAAGATGTCTGGCTTATTGGCCTCTGTGTCTTCAGCTCTTAGAACAGTTCCTGGGAAGTAACATGTGTTCAATAAGCACTTGTTAAAGGAACTCTATAGCCCAATTTCTTCCTCTATCACCTTCCTCAGTTGGGATCATGCACACTATTTCTTAAATTCAAGGTCTTTTCTCACTGCCTTGCCTTATATGTGCACTTTTATTAGATACCAAGCTTTATTTCGTCACAATAATCCTCTCATCTATGTAGGTGCTTTAAAAATTATACCTCCATTGTACAGGTGAGGAGACTGAGGAGGCTGTATAACTTGCCTAAGTTCAAACAAGTGGTGGAGCCGGGATCAGATTCTAGTTCTGACTTCAAAAACAAAACAAAGCCAGGCCGCTGCTCATTTAAAGCGAGGGCACATACTCTAGTCTGGGAAGTTCTGATTTAGGTTTGTTTATGTTGTTACACCTGGAGAAGGCAATGGCAACCCACTCCAGTACTCTTGCCTGGAAAATCCCATGGACAGAGGAACCTGGTAGGCTGAAGTCCATGAAGTCGCGAAGAGTCGGACACGACTGAGCGACTTCACTTTCACGCATTGGAGAAGGAAACGGCAACCTACTCCAGTGTTCTTGCCTGGAGAATCTCAGGGACGGCGGAGCCTGGTGGGCTGCCGTCTATGCGGTCGCACAGAGTCGGACAGGACTGAAGCGACTTAGCAGCAGCAGCAGCAGCAGCAGCAGCAGCAGCATGTTGTTACACCTACTCTAATCAGGACACATCCTAATCCAGAAATTCAAATTTCACCCCCTCTTCCTGACTACGGGAGCCAAGAGCAGGGAGTGGAGGACTGTTCTGAACTTCCAATTCCCAGCCTCTCCCGAGAAAGACCTACAGAGGGAGAAGAATCCAAGCGTTAGCCACTCACCTGTCAGGACCGAGGAACAGGTAACCCGGGTTCTAACAAGTGACTGTCGGATTTTGGAGGGGAAACCGCCAATTCCCGCCGCGCACCAGTGCCAAAGCGCTTACCTTAACTGCCACCTCCGGAGCGGAGTCCACTGCCACTGCCAGAGAGGGCTTATCCGAAGACGATTTAGTTAAGTGCATGAGGGAATCCGCGGCTGGCAAGGAACACCGCCCGCCCTCACTGTCCGAGTCCGATTCGGACCCTGAACCCGAACCATAAGAAGCAGCAAGAGCTGCAATCGCAGCCGACATGACGGCAACAGATAATCTGTGAAGACCAGGCCCTGGCGGAAGAAGGAGCAGCTTTAGGTCCTGACAGACTGCAGTAATAGACATTATTTAGTTCCTCTCCTAAGAAACCATTTATATTTTCAAACAATCCACACAGTCGATGAACTAGTTTAGAATAAGTACAATGGAACTCGGGATTTGGAAATATTTACCTAGGGAAACAGAGGCGATTATAATAGTTTACAACTTTCGGGACCTATGTGACTACATTAAAGACTACGAGTTCCGAAATACCTTGAGGCCGCCAAGTGCTACACTCCCGGCGTGCAGCGCGGCAGGAAGCGGAAGAAGCACGATGGGGATTGTAGTTTGGGGCGAGGGGCGGGGCGGGGCAGGCAGGCCCCTCTTTGACCCCGCCCCTGAATGGTTGGTTCATTCAATTGGCTATCATCTTCCCTCATTCCCCGGCCAAGCACTGTTCTCTCCGTCCCCCTCCCCCAAACTGAGGATTGGGCAATACCATATAAACCTCAGGAAAGGGGGGGGAAGAGCGATATTCAGCCCCACTTTTGGGTGAGTGGGTGGGGGCTGAGTTTCCCACCACAGCTGCACCTGGGCACTGAGAGCTGAAGAGGAAAGTGAGAATCTTAAGTGGGAAGACGTTGACTGACGGGGAATAGCTCCTGGTGGGAAAGATGGGGGATTAGGTGGCGAGAGTCCAGCGGTTCCCCCCTGCTTCAGGCGCGGGTCTCCGCGTCCGGTTGTGGAGCGTCGCGAACGAGGAGGGGGCGGGTGGGGGGCGGCGGCGGCGACTCGCGGTGTTGTTCGCTCGCGCGTCGAGCACACGGTGGGTCCGGTGACTGGCGGACGTCGCAGGCGGCGTTCCCCGTGGCCCGGTACCTCGGCCACTGCCCACAGCGGGTTCCACCCGGGAGACTGACGCTCCTGGAGGCTCTAGGTGGAGTCCCGGGAGCTGAGGGGACCGGCGGCCGCCGCCGAAGCATGAAGAAGGGGTAAGGCAAGAGCCCCTCAAGATTTCTCGGTGAGCGCGAGTCTCTGAGGAATTGTTTATCGGGGGGTCAGGGTACCGGGAGAGGAACTCTTCCCCACTGGCCAAGAACGGAGAGAGGTGCGCTTGGAGCGCTAGCCAGCCGAAGGTTGTGGGGATGGGCGCGCCTCCCCCGCGACGGCCCCCACCCCCATTCGCGGTTTCCAGAGCTCCGGCCGCCCACCCGCCAGCGGAGCTGCGGACCCAGGGACCCGGCGGCCGGCGGGCGCGCCTGGCTCTCGGTTGCGGGGACCGCCTCGAGGCTGCTCTAGGCGGGGAGACTGCGGGTCTCACCTGAGGTGCCACCGCCTGAGCGCCCCTGCCCCCGCGACCCGCCTCTGTGCCTGCTCGCTCCGGGGGAGCCTGCGGCACCGGGTGCCCGAGAAGCCAGGCTCGAGCTACGTGCCCGAGGCTCCGTAAAGCCAGCTGGTGCGTTTGCGTGTTTGAGCCGCGAGTCTGTGTAAAGACACAACATAACGGTAAAGCGAGTGCGGTGATCCCTTTCTTCGCTGGAAGAGGAGGCGAAGCGGGCTGTCGTCTTCGACGCCTGCTCGGGGGAGAGGGGGGCCTTGGGCAGAGTTAGGGAGCTGCTCCCCCAGCTCCGACGTCGGCGGGACTCGCCCATTGTGCCACCCGGATAATTATTCAACTCTGCAGCATCCATTGCACCTTTTCCCATTTTTCTTTTCCCCTTGCTATAGCATGCCCCCTAGCTTCGGTACTCTGACGCCTTCTCTTGCACTTGCGGATGGTGAACTGGAATAATGGCAAAAAGAAAGCACATCTGACCTGAGCATTCACAACCTATCATAGCCGATTTATTAAAGAATCCCCAACTAGACTAGATACTTGAACACGATTCAGTCTGATTCTGTCGTTTTCTATGCAATGTGTGCCTAGGTTTATATTTTAATATTTTTTGATGTTACATCCACGTGTTAGCTAAGTCTTGTTTCTGTCCAGGAATTGATGTAATTGGTTTATTGGTTATGCAAGCCGTCTGATGTTCTTTAATTTGTATAGGAGATAACTTTCGTTTTCCTAATTGTTGATAGCACTCTACCATAGTTACGGACACAGTTTCAGTCTTTCGAATTCTCAGGAACTGTTTTTCTTTCCCTTATGCTCTAAGTTTCTGTTAGGGAAAATGTTTTTTTTTACTGTCCAATATTTGATACCAAATTTCTCAAGTTTTGAATAAGGAAAGTTTTGTATTTCTTTATTTTTCAGTAATGGAATATTTGATTGCTAATCCTAGGCTTCGGTTGAATGAAAGGAAGCATTTAATATTTAAGATGGGGTTTTAACTGAAATAACGATACATTTCCTAAATTTATCTAATTTTACTTTTTATTCTCTTGTTTGCAATGTCATGTATTTAATTACTTGTCAGAGGATTTCTTCTCATTTTTTTTAACTTCTGTCTGCACGGATGGGTGGGCTACAATTTTGCATGATCTACCTGAAAGATGAAATATTTTTTAGAAACGGAAGAAACAACTGTTGGTTATTTGATTATTATGCTAAAAACTGTTTACATCTCATTATTTAAAAATAAATGATTCGCTACCAAAAATGTGTTTTATTTTTCTTTTTTGTAACCTCCCTTTCCAGCTTTTCTTGGTTTAGATTGTTGGCTTAACCCTCTTGGTAAAACGAATTTGCACATAGGCATTGCAGAGGCAGTTGTTTTAAGGTACGGTAATTGTTTTATGGCACTTGGAAGTGGCCCGAGTATAACTTGATGATGTAGAATCAGTTGCTTGTTAGGAAATGACCATGCAGTTTATAAAATGGACACCTTGCCTTGATTTCCGTATATGTAAATGGAAAAAGTCCATTTATGCCACCAACTGGTATGCATAAATTAAGTAAATATGTTTTCATGATGCTTTTAAATATTTTAAAATAGTTATTCACATATTTTAGCTGGTGAATGGTGAAAATATTTCAGTGTAAAATACAGTGAAAAATGTCATTAGGATTTTCTGTGGCATGTTAGAATGGCTGATTTACATTGAATTTTGCTTTGGAAACATGGCTCTAAATTGAATGTTTCTCATTCATCATATTTTTAATGATTGCAAATTTAAAAAGTAATAATAGTTAATACATGTATGTAGTTTTCAGTACAGGTTTAGTTATTATTGATGAAAAGTTACATGATTTGGTAATAAGTATTGAATAAAGTTTGTGAAAAAGAAAATCTCTGGAAAACATTTAGAACTTTTTCATTGAAAACCTTGCAGAAGACACAATTCAGAATACATTTTGAATTTGTAATACATTGATGTTTGTAGTATAATGTAATACATTGACTTTGTAATACGTTGAAAATACATTGATCATTTGTAAGGTATGATATGGAGCTACTTTATTCAGGTTTGTAAATAACCATATATATGTTCAGAGAGTGTATCAATATAATACTATATTTAATTACACATATTCCTTTATTGTCAGAATAAGGTATTGCCAAGTACTTGATTTTCATTATTACAGTATCTAGTAGCTTTTGATTTCCTTTTTGGAGGGTTGATTCAATTAATTTTCACAGCAAAAACTGCTATTAAAATATATTACTACTTTTACCAAAACAGTACTTTTAATTACTTTGTGGTAAATTTTCATATAAATAATAAGACTATTCAAATGTTTTTAAGGTTACTACTGTATAGTTTCCTTTTTAAGAATTAATTTGATGACATTTTTAATGTTTCCTTATATGACCAACTGAAATTCAACTGCCATTATTACTTCATAAATACAGTTAAGATTTCTCTAAGCTCCTTGAGAATAGGAACTGACCTGATGCTTATTATCATAAATCTGAAATTGCTATGGTAAAGAATCTACCTGCCAACTCAAGAGATGCGGGCTG
The DNA here is from genome assembly GCF_014754425.2 of Oryx dammah. NCBI lineage: Eukaryota > Metazoa > Chordata > Mammalia > Artiodactyla > Bovidae > Oryx > Oryx dammah. The sequence continues at coordinate 27,542,402 of NW_024070188.1, forward strand.
GATCCCTGGGTCAGGAAGATCCCTTGGAGAAGAAAATGGCAATCCACTGCAGTATTCTTGCCTGGGAAATCCCATGGACAGAGGAGCCTGGGGGCCTGCAGTCCATGGGATCACAAAGAGTTGATTTGAACATGACTGAGTGACTAAACAACAACTGAAATTGCTAGCATAGTCTTTAGCAAATAGTATAGATTTAATTTTTGTGGTACTAATAAAATGAGAGAATGAAGAATACCCATTGATTTAGTGTACCATGTAGAAAAATTTTTAAAGATATATCAAATTTTCAATTCAGAAACTATACGGCTTTATCTCAAGAGAAAAGAAAGAAAAATGTATTGGGAAGTTCTTTGAACTTCACTTACCTATTCAGGTATAATTCCTTTACCCACACATTTTTTGAACCAGCATTAGAGATTGCATAATGTATACATTGCCAACCTTTCATTTATGAGATGATAATTTCTTCTTACCTCTTACAGGTCACTTCATGAAAATGTACACTGAAGGGTTTTTTTTTTAATTCCTAAATTATATGAGTATAGAATTGTGTATGATTCTTTTTTACATACTTCACTTTTCCAGTAAAATATTAATAAAAAGATGTATATAGATTGTATCCTGTGGTAAATGTGCCCAAATACCTAATTTAAGTGACCTTTAGTGTGGAGCTTTTGCTTCCCTGGTGGCTTAGAGGGTAAAGCATCTGCATGCAATGTTCCGTGACCCGGGTTCAATCCCTGAGTCGGGAAGATCCCCTGGAGAAGGAAATGGCAACCCACTCCAGTATTCTTGCCTGAAAAATCCCATGGACCGAGGAGCCTGGTAGGCTATAGTCCATGGGGTCACAAAGAGTTGGACACGACTGAGTGACTTCACTTCACTTGAAGAATCTTGTGTTTTTAGTCCGTCATACTTAGTTTATAATTTTGAATCTTTGTGTATTGGTAGTTCTTAATTTCCAATACAGTTTATTATATTTTTAACTTGTAAAATGGTTTAGAACTTGGAACTTAACTTTCTCTGAAACAGTATGCTTTGTGGTTAGATTCTCAGACAACTCACCAAATTTAACCCATAATAAACTTGACTGATAGGAGTAGACTAATAATATTAGAGAATTGTAAAGTTGTGTTAATATTCAAAGTCCTTATGATACTGTGTACAACAGTCTTTCTGTGGGAAAATCAGTATCTACCTTGAAATGCTAGGAATATATTTTTCTTGTGTTAGATGTGACAGTATTGTTAGGAACTTGGCCTCTGATGCTCACTGGACATGAAGAAGATCTTCCTCAGCCTTATATCATCTGGGGCAAGAAGTTAGAGTATGAGAAACTGGAAGGAGCTAGAATCGTCTTTGTAATGTTGAATAAGAAATTTTACCTCTTAAGGTCTTTGGTTTTCTCATTTATAAATTGAGAAGGTTGAGGTAGATGATCTCTTTTGGTTATAAATAAAATTCAAAGGTGTTTCGAAGCTAAGTGTAACCCTTTGTTCTGAGAGTTCATTTTCCCTTTCTAATGTCACTGCTTATATATACTTCCTGTCAGAAAATTTATTCTTTCTGGATCTACTTCTGAAAAGATTATACTGTTAATCTTTTTCTCACATACCTATTCTTGGAAGCAAGACTTTTTAGATTTTTAAAGAAGTTGTTAACACTTGCTGTTTTGTTTGTGTTTGTTTTCATTTTTTTTAAAACTCCCAGCACCACCAAGAAACAGAATTAAGATGATTTTCCTTGCTTTCCTCTTTAGAGTTTTTTACTGACAGCCTATAAGTGAGGTCAAGGTATACTTTAATTATACTTTGGAGAAAAATCATATCCAGTGTGTTTCCAGAGGAATTTTTTTAGAAGGCAAAATATTGTAACAAAGGTTGTGGAGTGGGTATATGAAGGTAAAGAGATGTCATACGGCTTGAGAATAGAGTTGACAGATAATGTGTGGGGAGACGTGGGTTCAGTCTTTGGATCAGAAAGATCCCCTGGAGAAGGAAATAGCAACCCAGTCCAATATTCTTGTCTGGAAAATTCCATGGACAGAGGAGCTGGTTGGGCTACAGTCCATGGGGTTACAAAGGGTTAGACATGACTTGGTGGTTAAACAACAACAACTCTGTATTTTTATTTGCTAAATGTGGCACCCTTACCTTGGGTGCTGTAAAACTTTGGGCAGGACAAGAGTGTGGGTATGGGGCTTCCCAGGTGGCTCTAGTGGTAAAGAACCTGCCTGTCAGTTCAGGAAACCTAAGAGACGGGGATTTGGTCCCTAGGTTAGGAAGATCCCCGGAGGAGGGCTTGGCAGTCCACTCCAGTATTCTTGCTTGGAGAATCCCATGGACAGAAGAGCCTGGAGACTACAGTCCATAGGGTCACAAAGAGTTGGATGAGACTTAGCACGCACGCATATATGCATGTGTGATGTGTGGTTGGAGGCAGAGTGAGAAAGTCATCTTCCCTGAGGACAAGACAGTTTTGTTGTTGTTTTGGTTCTGCTCTGCTTCATTTCTGTGTTTGTAGTACTTGTTCTTTAAGCTAAATGGATATTTGAGCTGATATAATTGCAACAGAAGAGCAGGTAACTAATTCTCTTAGGGAGGTGGTAAGATCAAGATGCTGTGAGAAAAGGGGTCATGAAACAGCTCTGTTTTTCATATACACTGGAGTATTTTGTAGGTTTTAATTAAGTTCTTATTTGGAGGTTAATAATATTTAAGAGTAACAGGTAATATGGTCTCCTGAGAGGAAAAGAAGTACCATTGCTTGCTTGCTCTATGTGCAAGCTACTGTATAGATAGTTATATTTATTATCTTACTTATTTGATATCACAGTCTTATGAAGATTTTATGGAGGAAGAGGATTAACTGAATTAAACAAGTTTATTCTGCTCAGTAGAAGCACAGGTTCTCTAGAAACCACTCTCTTCCCTTTCCCCAGTAAGTTACTACTGAAGCAGCCATTTTAGTAGCTTGATAATAGTGATTCTGCTTGCCTACTACTACCTTCTACCCTGAATTCTGAGGGTAGTAGGTAGTAGTGGATGAGGTATTGGTGATTGTCAAAATCACCACTAAATTTTGACAATTTAGTGGTGACTATCTCATGCTAAACCAGTTATTCATTTAACACATAATTGTTGGGGGCCAACTAGGTGCTAGATACAGAGAATAAAGAGTAATATAGAGGTCTTGATTCTTTTGGAGTTAATAGTATGGTAAGAGTCAGAAAGTAAAAATATGCACGTTTATTATTGGACTGTGATGAGTGCTATAAGGGACAAAAACAGGTAACCTAGTTTACCTTGAAAATCAGGGACAACTTTGAGGGAAGATTGGTGGACATTAGCTATGTGAAAAAGGAAGAGAATGTAAAGAATACATGGTAAATGATTTTGAGATGGGAAAGAGCTTGGTAGGTTCAAGGAACCAAAAAAGGCCAGAGTTGTTAAAGCTGAGCAGGGTAGTTGTGGAGGTAAACAGAAGCCTGATCATGCAAGGTTACAAAAGTTTTGCTTCAATGAAAGTTATGGATTTTTATTGTCAGTGTATTGGGGAAGGCCATAAAGGATTTTAATAAGGGTAATCACTGAATCAGATCTGACTTTTAAAAAGATCACTGTGGCTTAGAGGGGGTCAAAGAGATCAGTCACAATTCTGCCCATTTTTGTACTTTATTGGTTTAGTTCCAGACACTGCATTGAGCTGGGTATTCAGGTTTTCCTGGGTCCCAAGTGTCCAGAGAATGGAATAATTTGTTTTCTCTCCAGTGGCTGAAGCTGTAAGACACAGAACTGAGAAACTTACTGGCTTTGTTTCTTGCCAAGTGAAGTATATAAGTAGGGGCATCTTGAAGAAAGGGTAAAAAGCAAATACAGAGTCCGGGCTGTGTTCAAGTGTCTTTGTCCATGGTCCTGAGATTGGGTTACAAAAGGCGCCGTAATATCTCTGTAATAAGTTGTGCTTTTTACATAAGCTGGTTGGAATGATATTTTTGGTACCTGGCAATCAACCAGTTGAATCCTCTCATAGATTTAGTAATTTGTACAAGGTCACCATGCTAGTAAAAGTGGTAGAGGTGGAACTTGAACAGAAATTTCAAAGTCCCATTTTTTCCTATTACCCTATGCTGTCAAGCCACCACTCCTTAGATTCATGGTTCTAAAGGGACTCTAAGAATGCGGATGTTGAGTGTGATGACGTTGGTTGGATGGTGATGGCAGCAGTGCTTTGTTTTGTTTGTTTGTCAATGGGACAGCTTCCTGACATTATTTTCTCTTGAGTTCCTCAGGTCTACTCTAATAAGTTAATCTTTCTGTAACGATTAACTCATTAAAAAAAAAAAAAAAGGAAAAGCCTTGTGTGTCAGGGAGTGGATTAACTTATTTGATTCTTCTACTGAAAAATATGAAGTCTGTTATGTTTTCCTGTTATGCTACAAAAGTAAGCTTTTTTGTTTTCCATTCCTTGATAAGACATATGTTGTATCCGGGGTTTTTTTTTGTTTCGATAAATTTTTATAACATATATGTGCTTTATCTCCAGATAAAGCTGGAGAATTGTAGAAAGGTTAAGCAAAATGGGAGGAATGGGAGAAGCATTTTATATTTTAGTTGAAGACTAGCACACATTTATTTTAAAAACCAAAACAGAAGCTGTGTGTGATATATCATAATACATGGCTAGAAATTTATCAATTTTGTTGACATTTTCAAAGAACCCTCTTTTGGTTTCATTGGTTTTTCTCCGTTGATTTTCCTTTCTCAATTTCATTGATTTCTGCTCTTTTTTTTTTTAATTCTTCTGATTAATTTAGGCTTATACTGCTTTTTCTAGTTTCCTAGGGTGGAAGCTGAGGTTATTGATTTTAGATCTTCTTTCCTAATATGTACATTCAGTGCTATAAATTTCCCTTTAAACTTTGCTTGTGATAGATCCCACACATTTTGACAAGTGATATTTTCATTTTCATTTACTTCAAAATACTAAAAAATTTATCTTAAGACTTCTTTGACCCATATGTTATTTAGAAGTGTGATGTTAAAATATTTGGGGATTTTCCAGCTGTCTGTGGTATTACTTTCCAGTGTAATTCCATTGTGGTCTGAGTGTATGTGTTGTATGATGTCTGTTCTTTGGGGGAGAGGGTGTTTTACAGACCAGGATATGGTCTGTTTTGGTGAATGGTCTGTGTGAGCTTGAGAAGAATCTGTGTTCTGTGTTGTTTTGTGAAGAACTATGTAAATGTCAGTTACATCCCGTTGACTGATGAATCCTCTCAGTTCAACCCTATCCTTGTTAATTTTCTGCCTATTGGATCTGTCAATTACTGATAGAGAGGTGTTCAAGTCTCTGTAATAGTGAATTCATCTATTTCTCCTTGAAGTTCTATCAAATTTCACCTCACATATTTTGGTACTCTGTTGTTAGATATATATTGATTGGCCAAAAAGTTCCTTTGGTTTTTTAAGTAAAAATGGAAGACACATTTTCCATTTTCACCAGTAACTTTATTGAACAACATTTTCACCATTTTATTCCATTACCTTCTGCCATTTTCCAGGCAACTTCATAATTCCATCTTCCCAAAACTTTTTAATCTTTTTGAGCAAAGAACTGTTCGAGCTGCCTTTTACAGTCCTCCAGGCAATTGAAATATTTTCTCTTTAGAGAATTTCGTAAAGACCAAAATGGACATCTGAAGGTGTGATGTCTGGGAAACATGGCAGATGAATCAGAACTTAACAGTTTTTGCCTGGTCATCAAAGAAACATGCAGTCTTTCATTATCCTAATGGAATATAATGTATTTTCTGTTGAATAATTCTGGATGCTTTTCATCAACTGCTGCTTTCAGTTGGTCTGACTAGGAGCAGTACTTGTTGGAATTAATTTGGTTTTCAGAAAGAGCTCATAGTAGAGGACTCCTTTCCAATCCCACCATATACACAACACAACATCACCTTCTTTGGATGAAGACTAGCCTTTGGTGTGGTTGGTCATGGTTTGTTTTTCTTGCTGCACAATCTCTCCCATCACACATTATTGTCCAGTGTTCACTTTTCATCATCCATCACAATTTGTTTTTAAAATCAAATTTTTTTTTTTTTACATTTAAGTAGAAATGTAGAACTACTGTCAGTGTTTTTTTTCACTTATGTGGAACCCAAACATCAAAACAAATAATAACATAACCAAGCTGATGCAAATGATTTTTAGTGCTTGATCCAGATATTTTGAGTATGTCTGCTTTCTCCTTCATGGTATAACGTTGACTGTTTTCAGTTAATGTCTTGGTTTGATCGTTAACTTCAGCTGGTCTACCTGACCGTGGAGCATCGTCCAGGGAGAGATCCTCAGCACCAACTTCATAGATCACTTTTGACACATTTGATCAGTCGCAGCACCTTCCCCATGCACTGTGAAAATAATTTTTCCATTTAAGTTTCATTTTACCTTTCTTGAAATAATAATCCTAAGGGAAATCAGTCCTGAATTTTCATTGGAAGGACTGATGCTGAAGCTCCAGTACTTTAGCCACCTGTTGCGAAGAACTGACTCATTTGAAAAGAGCCTGATGCTGGGAAAGATTGAAGGCAGAAGGAGAAGGGGATGACAGAGGATGAGATAGATGGCATCACCGACTCAATGGACATGAGTTTGAGTAAACTCCGGGAGTTGGCGATGGACAAGGGAGGCCTGGCATGCTGCAGTCCATGGGGTCGCAGTCGGACACAACTGAGCGACTGAACTGAACTGACTGAAATAATAAAGCATAATATGCTGAGAAGCTTTCTTTGTTCTTCCATATTCAATATTAAAATGGCTACACAAAAATTCACCTATTTTGATTATTTTTTTAAAATGCATGCTGATAAGACAGCTACTTGTCAAATTATAAGCTAACAAATTGTTTTGAATGAAGCTAAAGACAACTAACCAGCTACACGGCTATCTTACAGGAAAAACTGAACAAAACTTTTGGCCAGTCCAATACATTAAGGATTGTTATGTCTTAGAGAATTTATACCCTTATCATTATATAATGCCCTTCTTTATCCTTGAGATATTCTCCTGCTCTTTCTGAAATTCTGTGTCTTTATATTTAAAGTGAGTTTCTCATAGACAACATTTGGTTGAGTCTTTTTTGTTGTTTATTATTCTTAGTGTATTCTGATATTCTCTTTTAATTGGTATATTTGAATCATTCATGTTTAAAATAGCTATTGATATAGTTGGATAACTCCATATTTGTAAATGTTTTGTATTCATTGTATTTGTTCTTTTTTTAAAAAAATATTTAGAATGTTGGAACTTTTGAAATATTTGACTAGTTTAAAAGAGCAGTGGAATAGATAAAAATTAGAATTGTTCTAAAATTTAAGACACTGATTTAGAATAAAGATGTGTTATTAGCAGTCCCCTGAAGAGACAGAATGGTTACCCATGTGGCCAAATTGCTCTTGACTTAAAGGTGACACCAGTAATCACAGGGGCACCATTTTTTGAGCACCTGCTATGGGAGATGTAATTCTCACTTATCAAATCAAAACTAAGGTTTGGGCATAGTCTGCAACAGTCTTTCACAATCGTAGCCACAGTCTAACTGCCTGGTCTCTCATGCTTACTCCTGACTCAGGTATCCTCTAGATGTAGAGGAAAAATGGGATTATTTTGATTTAGTTGGTAGGTGGCAAAATTGGACATGTGTGTTAGGGATTGGTTCCAGAGTTCAAGCCACTTGCGGAGTAAAAATCATGTACCAAATTATTGTACCATAAATACAAAGAGTTGAATGAAAATGGCTATATCATATCCTTTTGATGAAAATGTAATTATTTTCGCAACAATTTGTACATAATTGAAAATTTACTGAATTGTATTGTAGAGAAAACAGTACTTTGCTTTAAAGATGATCTCAAATGCTGAGTGATTTTGTGTTATTAGAAATAGAGAAGTCCAAAAAAGGAGTAAATTTTCTTTGAGGAATGAGGAGTCACTAATGGTGAAGTTGGTTTTGGATATATTGAAAATGAGTTAATAAGACATTGTGTTGCAGTCTGTCAGACAGATAGCATAGGTCTGAGTGTTTACAGGGATGTTAGGGTTGTTTATATCAGTAATTTAGAGGGATAGTTCAAAATCTGGACATAGATGGATTTATGAAGAAGAGAAGGTATAGAATGAACTGGGGCATAACAAAACTGTTGACTTGACTCATTATTTACAGAGTGGAAATTTAAAAGACAGCAGAGGATGCTGATGATGTGATCAGAGAAGATGTAATCATTATAAATATAATGGTATTCATATCAGAATATTATTCTGATATGACCCTTCAGTTGGGACCAGAGGATAAAGTAAGGCCTTGCGATCTGGGCAATTCTCTTTGGAACAGGGATCTGAAATGCTAGTGAGGTAGGAAGGGAAGCAAAGCCAAAAGTATGTTGATGGTTTTGAAACTAGAGAAGAGTGAAAGGATCACAAGGACTTGATAAGGACAAAGAAAGTTAATAGTGAGGAATTGGAGGGGTGAAACAGGATATTTCAGTCAGAAAGGAACATTTCACAGGTGGAGATCTTAGAGGCAGAACTCAGAGTCTATACAGACACTTGGTGTGCGTAGTAGTAGAAGGGAAGGGGCCGCTCCTCAGTCCTCAGGACTGGAAGCACTGGTGGTTGAGCCCTCAAGAGAGATAGGGTATATTTTAAGAAGCTTTGCTGTAAGTCTGTATGCCTCTAACCGTTGCTCTGGGGTCAGCAGGCAGTGCATGCCACATCATTTGAGGTAGGAATCTTGGAGGAAGGAAACGGGTCATGGTTTACTTGTGAAAGATCAATTATAGTCTTCTTCTTCTTTGCAAAAATGTTTTTTTCTTTGTAGTAGAAGCAGTCAACAATTATTGGATATCAGTGTTAATATAATTTTTATCATCAGTATAGTCATGGAAGTAAATGAAATAAAGATTGTCTCTAAATGTTTATGTATATAAAGGACTTAGTTTCATCGACATTAAAAAGAAGATTTAAATTTCTGTTTTGTAATTTTATGCTAAGTACAGAAAGATGACAGTAATGACCTGTCATCAGTTGAACATGAATTTTAATATATATTTCTTGTAGTAGAGATGGATTTCTGAGTTCTCTAATTTGAAATTAATTAAATCTGCTCATTAGAAGTCTGCCTGTTATGTGAGAGGTCATATTAAGAGCAGAAACTGCTGGCTTAAATAATATTTAATGTAATATCCTTATGGAGTCTTTTTTAGGATAAAATGAGATAATTGTTATAAAAAAGTCTTCTGAAACAAGTCCAAATTAATGTAAGTTGTAACTGTTATAGGCCCAAATGGGACTAGGACCATGGATAAGGTCATAATTTACATTTTTAATGAAATATTTAGTATGGTATTTAAATGTTTCTAATGTAATAAATGACTGGAATAAATAAAAAATATTTGTTTTGGTATTCATCAGTTGAGCTTTATTATTTTTAAGTAACTCCCTATACCAGTAATACTAGTAATGATTTATTGAAAATTAAGTAACTTCTTTTTCTTTTCAACTTTTTTTGTATCTTTTTGAATCTGTTTTTCATCAGCACCTGCCCCCTCAAATGATAAAATTATCTATAATTGATCTTATTTGAGGATTATAGTGAGGCAGTCAGGTCCTTTAAGTTAAGATATAGATGTATCTTACTTTAAGAAAATTTAACATGAAACTGCTAATGGAGTGAATATAGATACAAATAAGAAAAAAGGTCTGAAGACTGAGTCCTAGAGTCCTAGAGATTTGGAAGTAGAGAAGTTGTGAAGGAGGCAGGAGGAAAGCCAGGAACTTGAGGTTTCCCGAGAGCCACAATAAGTGATTTCAAGGAATAAACAACTGTTAAGAGGTTTAGTGAAAAGAGTTCAGAATTAACCACTAGATATAGCAGATAATTGACCTTAGTCAGATGGTTTGATACAGTGCTGGAAATGAAAGCCCAAATAGGACAGATTTAAGTGAGAATTGCAGGAGAGAAATCAGAGAACTAATTCAAAGAATTTTGCCAAAAAGGAGAGCCTAGAAATCAGGAAGTGGGGGAATAAATGGCTAAAGGCAGAAATAGGACCAAGAGAAGTTTGTTTTTGTTGTTGCTGTTTTTTCTGTTTTTTTTTTTTTTTTTTAAGATAGATGAAATTATAGCATGTCTCTATATTGATGACAGTGATCTAGTAGAGGGAAAACAGTGATGTAGAAGAAAGAGGGGATAATTAATCCCTACTGCTTAAATAAGATTTGGGAATTGGCCTAGAACTTTGCCACCACGTGAAATGATTTCTGTGGAGAAATTTTTCACTTCGACATAGGCAGATTACAAATGACTAGTTACCAAATTCATCTGCTGTTTTATACTTGTAGATTACTTTTAGTGATGAGAAGGAAATTGTTAAAGGCCACATACTTACCAGTTTCCTATTGTGATAACTGCATTTATTTTCAAGTAAGGAATAGGATAGATAATAATATGCTGATAGAAGATAGCAGATCTCGCTGATCTACTTGAGCTTGTCTGAATCTGTACTGTTTTAATCCATTAGTCTTAAAGATTTTTTGCTTGCACATTTCCAGAAAAAAAAATGTACTCTTTTACACATTGAAGTTGAGTAGTATAATGTTACTGTTGTAAGTTTAAATCATTTTCTTGTTAATAGGTAATAGCAAATAAGCATTTATAGCAGGATATGAGCATTAACTATATTGGAATAAATGGTTATTGCTACTTGATTAAATGAATTTTTGAGAGCTATATTAGAATATAACTGATGTACAATTGGATAAGTTTTGACTTATGTCAAAACTTTGAAATCATCATTACAATCAATATAATGACCCCCCCATCACCAATTTTCTATTCTTCGTTTGTAATTCCTGCGTCCTGTCTTTCCTTACTCCTTCCATCAATCCCAGTCCCTACCCTAAGCAACCACTAATCTGCTATCTGACATAATAGGTTGGTGTGTATTTTCTGAAACTTTATATGAATAGAATCATGCAGTGTAGTCTTTTTTGTTTGGCTGCTTTCATTTATTGTAATGACTTTAAAATTTATCTGTATTTTCATATCCATCATTAGTTCATTTTTTACTGAACACTATCCCATTTTATAAACATTGTTCCAGTGGATAACAGTTTGGTTTTTATTGGTCTGTTGGTGATCATTTGGGTTTCCAGGTTTTGATTATTACAAATACAGCCGCTGTGAGTGTTCAAAGAAAGTACCAAAGTGTCTTTCAGAATGGTTATGTCATTTTATAGTATTTCTACAAGCAGAGTAGGAGTTCAGTTGCTCCACATTCTTGCCATTTTAGTTTTAGCCATTCTAATAGGTGTGTAGTGCTATCTCCTTGTAACTTTAATTTGTGTTTTCCTAAAGACTGATGAGGGCTTCCCAGGTGGCTCGGCTAGTAAAGAATCTGCCTGCAACGTGGAAGACCTGGGTTTGATCGCTGGGTTGGGAAGATCCCCTGGAGAATCGAAAGGCTGCCCAGCTCCAATAATCTGTCCTGTATAGTCCGTGGGGCTGCAGAAGTCGGACATGACTGAGCGACTTTCACTTTTAAAGACTAATGATGTTGATCATCTTTTTAAATGCCATTTGTATATTTTCTTTCATGAAGTATCTGTTCGAATATCTGGATGTTGACCTTTGGGTTGTTTTCTAATTGAATTTCATTGTCTTTATTTGTGTTAGTTGCTCAGTCATGTCAGATTCTTTGCGACCCCATGGACTGTAGCCCACTAGGCTTCTCTGTCCATAGGATTTTCCGGGTGGAGTAGGTTGCCATTCCCTTCACCAGGGGCTCTTCCCGATTGAAACCAGGTCTCTTGAATTGCAGGCAGATTCTTTACCATCTAAGCCACCAAGAAAGGTTTCTTCATTCTAGATACATCAAATACGTGATTTACAAATATTTTCTCGCAACCTGTGAATTGTCTTTTCATTCCCTTAATGAGAAAGCAGAAATTCTTTTGAAAAAGCAGAAGTTCTTAATTTCGATGAATTCTAATTCAAAAATCTTTTTTTATGGATTGTGCTATTAGTGTTACATCTAAGAAATCTATGCCTAAGTCAAGGCAGTAAAAATTTTCTTTTTTCTAGAAGTCTTATAGTTTTACATTCTACATTTAGGTATGTGATTCATTTGTACATGGTAAGAGGTCAGGATCTAAGTGTGTTGTTTTTTTTTTTTAATAGCAATATCCAATTATTGTAGCACCATTAAAAAAAAAATGTCAGCTTTGCATCTGGGGAAGAAATCAGTTGACCAAATAATTCATCAGTTGGATTATTTCTGGATTCTTTTCTGTTCTATTGGATATTTGTCTATCTTCATACCAATACTACACTACCTAGAATAGTGTGGCTTTATAATAAGTATTGAAGTCAAGTAGTATAAATCCCTTAATATTGCATTTCTTTTTCAAAGGACAATGTGTTTCTTTTGTGAGGTTCACTAAACCTTGTGTCTTTTCAGGATTTTTCCATTTCATGTAAGATGTGGAATTTATTAGTATAAGTTATATAATATTTCCTAACAGTTCTTTTAACATCTGTAGAATCTATAGTGATAGCACTTCTGTCATGCCTCAGATACTGTCAATTTATATTCTCTTCATATGCCACCCTTCCCCATCAGCCTGGCTAGTGGGTTATCGTTTTTATTGATGTTCTCATTATTTTTCTGTTCCAATGACTTTTGCTCTCACCTTCACTATTTCCTCTCTTTTGCTTACTTCCAGTTTAATTTGCTTTATTTTTTCTAGTTTGTTGAGGTGAAAATAGTTGAGGCCATTTATTTAAAACCTTTCTTGTTTTCCAGTGTAGACATTTTAATGCTGTAATTTTCCCTTTATGTACTACTGGTTTAGCTGCTTCCCTCATACATTATGATACTTTTGTTTTCATTTTCATTCAATTCAAAATAACTATTTTTTTCCCTTTTTATTTCTTCTTTGATTGGAGTTATTTGGAAATATATTTCCTAGCCTTCAACTATTTGAGGATTTTCCATATATCATTTTGTTGTGATTGCTAATGTAATTAGATTGTGGTCAGAAAACATACCTTGTAGGACTTAAATCCTTTTACATTTATTCTTACTTATTTTATGACTTAAAAGTGGTCTCTCTTGGTAAGTGTTATTTGTATACTTGTAGTACTTAAAATTTTGTTTTGTATTGTTTTGGGATAGGATGTTCTATAAAGTTCAGTTATCAAGTTGGTTGATGGTGTTCTTCTAGACATCTCTGTGCTTACTCTCTGGTCTATTAGTGATTGAAAGGTGTTGAAATTTTTAGCTATATCTATGGACTTTTCTGTATTATATTGTACTTCTGTTACTTTTTACTTTATTGAATCTATTTATTTGTAAAGTAAACATTTTAGATTATGATGTATACATGATGAATTGACAGCTTTGTTAGTATGAATGATTCCCTTTATCTCTGGTAATATCCTTTCTTTAAAATCAACTTTGTCTGATATTAATGTAGTCACTCCAGCTTTTTTTTTTTTCTTTAGCATGGTATATCTTTTTCTATCCTTTTACTTTTAACCTCTTTGTGTATTCATATTTAAAATTGTTTCTTATAGGCAGCATGTGCCTGGGTCTTGTTTTCTTAATTCAGTCTTACAATTTCTGCCTTTTAATTGGCATGTTCTGATCATTTATGGTTAATGTGATTATTGATGACAGAATTTAAATCTGCCATTTTGTTATTTTCTTTTTGTTGTAACTGTTCATAAATGTCTTATTTCCCTTTTTATTTTCTTTTAGTGTGAGTAAATTTTAAAATATTTATTTATGGCTGTGCTGGGTCTTCATTGCTCTGTGGATTTTTATCTAATTGTGGTGAACTGGGGCTACTCTTCAGTTGTAGTACGCAGGCTTCTTATTGTAGAGCACATGCTTTCGGGCACATGGGCTTTAGTAGTTGTGGGGTGGCCCCCAGTGAGTGGGCTCAGTAGTTGTGGTTCCTGGGCTCTAGAGTGCAGGCTCAATAGTTGTGGCTTACAGACTTTGTTGCTCCATGGCATGTGGGATCTTCCCAGACCAGGGATCAAACCCATGTCTCCTGCATTGGCAGGCAGATTCTTTACCACTGATCCACTTGGGAAGCCTGAGTAATTTTTTTAGCGGTTCTGTTTTTTCTCCTTTGTTGGCTTAATAGCTATAACTCCCTGTGATATTTTAGTATTTGTTTTAGAGTTTTAAGTATACATTGTTAACTTATCATAGCTTACTTTTGGGTGGAATGGTGAATTTTTCACAAATCAGTTAGTTCAACTTTCAGATTATGTCACTACAAGTTCATATTCATTTGGACTCTGGAGTCATTGCTGCTGCTAAGTTGCTTCAGTCGTGTCCGACTCTGTGTGACCCCATAGACGGCAGCCCACCAGGCGCCACCGTCCCTGGGATTCTCCAGGCAAGAACACTGGAGTGGGTTGCCATTTCCTTCTCCAATGCATGAAAGTGAAAAGTGAAAATGAAGTTACTCAGTCTTGTCTGACTCTTCATGACCCCATGGACTGCAGCCTACCAGGCTCCTCTGTCCATGGGATTTTCCAGGCAAGAGTACTGGAGTGGGTTGCCATTGCCTTCTCCAGGAGTCATATCTACCTGGATTAAAATCCCAGCCATGATACTTAGTGTAGAAGGTACACTTTCTATACCGTAGTCTTCTTACCTATAAAATGGAGTTAAACTCTTTTCATAGAATGGTACCTGACATACAGTAAGCACTATAATTTGTAGCTGCTTTTATTAAAAATTATGTTGATGAAAATCTCTTATGAATTCTAGCTACCTTGACATCATCATTCTTCTCCCATCACCCTAGTGAAAGTACCTATTCTTTAGATTAGTCATTTGTCTGCTACGCTTCTGCCTTTCCCAATTTGAATCAATCCTCTTGCCAAGTTAATCTTTCTTCAATATAACACCAATCATATCACATCATTTCTCAGTTCAAAACTTTCCACCTGACTGCTCACTTCCTCCAGAATTAAGAACAAACTCTTCATCCTGACAAGCAACATAGCCCATTGTATCTGTCTTCATCTTTCCTTTTCTTTCAGTACTGTTTTAGTCTATATAATTCAGTCAAACTGCAGTCTCTTTTTCTCCAAATATAGTTTCCTGTCTCTGAATTTGTTGTTGCTGTTTTGTATGTCCCTATAAAATTTTGAGAGCAAGTATGTCTGAAAATTACTTTTTGTACCAGTGTTCACCTGTCATAATCCTTTACATTTTTGAAGGCTCCCATCAAATGTTGGGTTGGCCAAAAAGTTTATTTGGGATTTTGTAAGATGTTGTATAAAAACCCAAACGAACTTTTTGGCCATCCCATTACTATTTATTTCATTGAGCTTTTCCTGATACTTAACTGGTTGTGGTTTTTCCATTCATTATATTTCTGTAAGCCTCCTGTGCTTTTCTTGTATCACTAGCCTTGTACTACCTTTGTTTAGACAGGTCCAAAGTTCCCTCTCTGTAGTTCTAAAGTTCAAAAGACTCTAAAAACTAAGTTTATCTTTAAAAAAAAAAAAAAAAAACTAATTTAGTGGCTCTGGTGGGCAAAATGATAGCCCCCGAAGAGGTCCATATCCTAATCCTGGAACCTGTAAACATTACATTACTTGGTAAAAGGGGCTTTGCAGAGATGATTAAATTAAAGATCTTGCAATGGGGAGATTAGCTTGGATTACCCAGATGGACTCAGTGTAATCCCAAGAGTCCTTATGAGAGGAAGAGGGAGGCAAGAGAGTCAGAGTAGAAAATGTCATGGCAGAAGTAGAGATTAGAGTGATGGGATTGCTAATTATTAGATGAAAGGCCAGGAGCCAAGGAAAGCAAACAGCATCCAGAAGTCAGGCAAGGCAAAAAACAGATTCTCCTGTGGCTCCTCTAGAAAGAGACCAGCGTTGTAGACATCTTGGCTTTAGCACAAGGGCAGTTGTGACTTCTAGATCTAAAAGATAATAAATTTGTACTGTGTAAGTCACTACATTTATGGTAATTTGCTACAGCAGCAGTTGAAAACTCACGTAGTATTAAAATTTGACCTGAATGGATATGAGGCTATTTATAGTCTATATTTATACCAGTTAGTAAATATTCATACACTTCACTATGAATAAAAGTAATAATGTTGGATCCTAGGGTGCCTACCTGGACCTTACTGAATGATTTCTTAATATACAGTATATATACTATATTACCTTTCTAAAATTTGAGAAATTCTAAATTCTGAAACATATTTTTTCCTCCAATGGGTTTTAAAAAAAGTTTGTGGACCTAACGTCATTTACACTAATAGTGTCTCTGTCCCTCTAAAAGATTATAAACTACGTGAGGGCAGAAATTAAAACTTACTATTCATCTTTGTGTCTCCCAGTTTGATAACTTACAGGAAATATGTGTGAAAAAAATATTTTTGAATTAACCTTAAGTGTTTATAAACATCGTGGCAAGTATAAAGTTGTGGGAGACCTGTCCCAAATCATCTCAGATCCTAGTGAGGGATATAAGTCATGTATTGGCTCATAATGAGATACTACAGTGTAAGTAACATACAAATAGCATCAGAAAAGGACTGAAGTAATCTGTGAAAGTTCCACTAAAGAGGTGCTTTTTTTAGCTGTTACAATGACTACCATTTGTATAATGTCCACTGTACTAGGTTCTTAATGTTCATGACTAAATCCCCACAAAAATCTTATGATAAAACAGATACTTAGGGATATTACATAACTCAGTCCTGAAGGTGAGTGGATTGAGATTTGGTTCATCCTTCAAGGAGAGAATGGCATGAACAGAAGTCTGAAAGTAGTTGGATCATAGGTTCAGAAAAGTAGATTCTTTTAAAGAGTTTATTTACATAATACTGTAATTGATCTAAAATAGAGTTCTCTGTTAAATAAAGTGTTAAGTCTCTGGTTGCTGGGATTTGGGATAATTTTATTTTCATGTTTGTGAATATTTTTCAAATTTTCTTCAAGAAACATACCAATTATATAACTGGCCGCAATAAACATTATTTCACATGGTTAAAAGACAAGTATATTTTTTCTGAACATAGTTGGAAAAACATTTGATGCTAGCTACTATTTGGTATAGTTTTTTAATTTAGTGAGCTATCTAAACTTACTTCAGTTTAAAGTAACTGACCTTAGCAATTCCCTCTTTCAACTGCTTGTAGAGAACCATCATTTAAAAATGTGTTTCAGCATTAGTTACTGCCTTTATGCCAGAAACAGTGTAATTGTGTCTTTGGAAATACACTGTATTGTGTTTGAAATTAGTATATAAATTCCATCTCTGTGTATTTCAGCAACCTAGTATTTAATGTGAAAAATGTTCCTGTAGAGAAATAGAAGAGGTGAGGAAAGCCTATTGTGAAAAGTCACACTAGCAGCAATGTGGTTATTCCTGTATTTGCAAGAAGTAAACTGCTAATGCTACCTAGATACTCTAGACACATGGGAACTAGGTTTTATTTGTTATGTATGTATGTGCTTAGTCATGTCCAACTCTTTGCAACCCAATGGACTGTAGCCCGCCAGGCTCCTCTGTCCATAATAATCTAAGATGATGGTAACAAGTACTTATTTTAGGCAATAAATTTTATTTCTACATTGGGTGTTGACACTGGAAACATTTTCATTTTCATTCACTCTAGTAAATTTAGTTTTGTCCATCCTTCTTTTACTATCTGCAGTTATTGGCAAATAAACCAATATGGTGCCATGCAAAAAGTAGATATTGACTATTTAAAAAATATTTATTGAACACTTGCTGTGTAGCAAGCAGTATGCTGAATATTTGTACAGTAATGAATGAAACAGTTTGTACTCTCATGGAACTTACAGGCTGGTAGGAAGGATATAACCAGTAGATAAACAAGTAAATATGTATTTATAAATTGAAAACATGCTATGAGGGAAACAAATAGGACACCGTAATAGGATAAGAAGGGGACCTATGTAAGAGGAGTTTGAAAGGGCCTTTTGAGCTACAAGAAATGAAGAGAGGCCAGTGATGCCAAGAGGGAACGGTGCATACAAAGGCCCTACAGTGGAAAAGAGCTTGGTGTGAAAGGAAAAGGTTGGTGTGACTGGAGCAACAAAGAGAAGGGTTAAAGGTGAGAATAGAAAGGTCTTAAAGGCTACAGTGAAGAGAGTACATTTAGAATAGGGAAGCTGTTGGAAGGGTTTCGAGCAGAAGAAATAATGTAATCAGACATATTTTAAGAGTATCTTGAGCTCCTCTAAGAAGACAATAATGGATGCAGAGAGATGAAATGAGTGTAAGTTATGGTCTGAACAAGAGATGGTAGCGGCTTGGTTCAACACGGTGTTAGTGAATTAGTAGATATATATTTTGAAGGTAGAATCAACCATGATGTGGGGGATGAATAGAGACAGGAGTCAGAAGGATGAATAGGCTTCTGACCACGATAATTAAATGCATATTTGTGAATATCTGTTCATACATACAGGTGATGCAGTTTGTTGAACTTGGTATTCCATTAGCTGTTGAAGGGTTTAATGGTAAAAAGGAATATATTTTCATTAAAATAGTAGATCCCAGAAATTTCTCTGAAAATAAATGCTTCCCTTATCAAACTTATTTCTTCAAGAGAGGGATCTTAAAAGAAAGTTTTTTAATATAGTTTATAAAAGCTGATTATCTTGTTGTATCTTCAGTATATAGTACAGTGACTGACATAGACAGTAGACATTCAGTAGTGATTCATTGAATAAATTCTTCATTTAGAAAGAAAAATAATGTTTCCAGAATCAAACTGAAACAAAATGGTACCTGTGCCATGAAGCAGTTTTTCATTAAAGTTGACCACAGGTGATTTGTTAGGTTAGGTAGACTGTGACAAAGAAATCAAGCAAATATGATTTAAACTTACATCTCAAATCATAAAATATTTTGTTCTGTGACATTATTTAGAAGCTACTTTATGGAGGTGTTATAAGATCTCTAGGATCTTGGGATCAATTTCTGGACAACATAGGAGGAATAGAAAAAACATTGAACTAGGTAGGACCTAGGAAACCTGATTTCCAATTTTGACTCTGCTGTGTATAAGTAATAATACTTCGGGCTAGTTACTAGCTCCCTACACTTCAGTTTCCCCACAAAAATAGGAATAGTCTATATCTCTTTTGAGGACCTTTTGTAACGATTTAATATAATGATTAAATACATAAACATTTACATCTACATATATATAGCATTTAAAAGACGTTTACGGTACCCTGTATATAGGTCTCTGGATAAATTGCAAAATGACTGCACTAAGCAGCTCCTTGACTTTGTTTCTCCGTCCTTTAAGTGTTGGTTTGCCTGGTGATGTTCTATGGCTAATAAACTCAGTGGAGGTTATGTTTGGTGAGTTCTGACCCTGGGCATTGAGAAGCATTGCATGTTTCCATATGTAGTCAAATCTAGGCTAGCCAGATGGATGATGAGAGACCCTTTGGAATAGAGACAGCCATCCCAGCTGAGCCATCTTAGACCAGCCTGTCTACCTGGCAGCTGTCCACAGCATATGAATGAGCCTGGCCAAGATCAGCAGAACTGTTCAGCTGAGCATAGCCTAAATTGCTGACTCAGAATTGGTTGTTATTTTAAGCTACTAATTTTTGAGGTGGTTTTGTTATGTAACAAAAGCCAGTTGATGCAATCAGTGTCCTTAGTAAATCTTACTAAATTAATAGAAAAATAGAATTTATTGGGGTGCTGTTATTTATCAGACACTTAAAAAATTTTACATGTATTTCTCTTGTTTCTAATTCTTAAAACTGCTGTTAGTAATCTTTTGATTAATGTGATTGAATTTTAGGCTCCTTGACCCAAAGTCCATGCCTGTCCAATAAGCTATGCTACCTCTCAATGAGATTATTTAGAAATGTTTTATAAACTTAACACTGTAAAGTGTTACAGTAGATGAAATTAACATAGCATATATAGTGTCCTTTCAGATTGTAAAGAAAAATATTCAGATTTCCTTAGCCAATGGAGGCATACTCCAGACTAGGGTTGCAAAGAGGCTGAGTAGACGTACAGCCCCCTGGATCCTAGTGGTTACAGAATAAGGATTTATATTATATTGTTCAGGATGTATTAGCAGCTTTAGTGACCAGTTTTTCAGTGTTTATGTTAACGTTCCCGTTACCTAATAAAGGATTTGAATTTGTCACTGCCTTCCATGGAGTTGTCCATTAGGGCAGAGTTTTGTGCCATGTCACTTTATAGATGACAGGCCTTCCCTGTGTATTGTCATGAGTGTCCCTGGTAGCTCAGCTGGTAAAGAATCTGCATGTAATGCAGGAGACCCAGGTTTGATTCCTGGGTTGGGAAGGTCCCTTGGAGAAGGGAACTGCTACCCACTCCAGTATTCTGGCCTGGAGAGTTCCATGGACTGTATAGTCCATGGTGTCACAAAGAGTCAGACACAACTGAGCGACTTTCACGTCACTTATGTCTTGTATGTCGCTGCATGCTTGCTAAGTCGCTTCAGTTGTGTCCATCTCTTTGTGACCCTATGATATGGACCTGTAGGCCGCCAAGCTTCTCTGACCATGGGATTCTCCAGGCAAGAATACTGGAGTTGGGTTGCCATGCCCTTCTCCAGGGGTTCTTCCTGACCTGTTCGAGATCAAATATCAATCCAGTGGTTGTGATCATATTACCAGATTTGGTTTAATTGAAAGCAGAGTGGTACAACTCATTAGTTTTATTCTATGCAAAGATAATTCCGTTTCTTTAGACGGGGGGAGGGGGTTGTGTGTATCTGTTACCTCTCATAGGATAATAAACTACTCCAAAACTTCATGGCTTAAAACAGCTGTCTTATCTGTTCATGATTCTATAGGCCAGCAGTTTGGGCTAGGATCAGCTGAGCAGTTCATCTGCTGACCTTGTCCAGGCTACTTACATGACTGCAGTTATCTGGTGGCCCAGTTTGGGTTGGATAGCCTGAGGAGGTCATCTAGATTTTCTGCTGTGCTGCCGTCCATGGGGTCGCAAAGAGTCAGACACGACTTGGTGACTGAAAAACGAACAACAGTCTTAGAAGACCTCGTTCACATGACTGGCAGTTGGTTCTGGTTATTGGCTGGGCCCCGTGTCCCCAGAAGGCTGTCTGAGCTTATCTGTGGAAGAGTTCAAAGAGAGCATTTATAGGAGCTGTTAGGTCTCTTGAGGCCTAGACTTAGAGATCACACAGTGTCACTTCCACCACATAATACTGTCAAAACAAGTCACAAAACCAGCCCAAATTTAAGTAGTATGAAAATAATAAAGAGTTACAAAGAATTTTCGGTCATTTCTAATTTACCATAGGTCCTGAGGCACTTAAGTTTGCATGAATTGGACAATACCTATGGGTAATAACACACAATTATTAAAAAATTACCACACAAATTTGACTTGTGTTATTTGGTAGAATAATGTAGAGTCATAGCCCTGGGGGAATGTGGGAGGTGATAAGAAGATGGAGACCAAGGTTTATACTTCCCTTAAATGGCATGGAATAGCAAAGAGAAATGTTATTTGCAAGGAATGGATCCTTACAAAAACAAAAAATTTCACAGTTTTAATCTTTTTTAAAAGACAATTACATGCAGGTAGACTTTTAGTAATCTGAAAACTAGTATTTTTCCTTTTCAATCTTCATTTTTAATTGCAAAATTACTTCTTGTAATCTTGTGATATAATAAGAAACATGTGGTTGGTCTTTGTCCCTGGTTCTTGGCACAAGCTCCTAAAACTTTTGAGTATCTTTTTGTATGCAGATAAGATGACTAGTGGCAGGGGGCCCCTAGATACCCCTTAGATGGGGACCATAAAAACCAAGACTTGATTAAGAAACTTAGAACTTTCAACCTTACTCCCTAACCTCTAAGAAAGGAAGCAGGTCTAGAGATTGTTAACCATCAATGAACAGTGATTTCATCAACCATGCCTATGTAATGAAACCTCCATAAAAACTGTTACTAAACTACAGGATTTGGAAAGCTTCCAGATTGATGAACACACTGAGATGCTGGGAGGGTAATGTGCCCAGACAGGACATTGAAACTCTGCATGAATTTCTCTGGACCATAAGTTTCTCCAATACCTTGCCCATCAGTTCAGTTGCTCAGTTGTGTCCGACTCTTTGCTACACCATGAATTGCAGCACGCCAGGTCTCCCTGTCCATCACTAACTCCCGCAGTTCACTCAGACTCGTGTCCATCGAGTCAGTGATGCCATCCAGCCATCTCATCCTCTGTCGTCCCCTTTTCCTCCTGCCCCCAATCCCTCCCAGCATCAGAGTCTTTTCCAATGAGTCAACTCTTCGCATGAGGTGGCCAAAATGCTGGAGTTTCAGCTTTAGCATCATTCCTTCCAAAGAAATTCCTGGGCTGATCTTCAGAATGGACTGGTTGGATCTCCTTGCAGTCCAAGGGACTCTCAAGAGTCTTTTCCAACACCACAGTTCAAAAGCATCAATTCTTCGGTGCTCAGCTTTCTTCACAGTCCAACTCATATCCATATATGACCACTGGAAAAACCATAGCCTTGATTAGATGGACCTTTGTGCCAAAGTAATGTCTCTGCTTTTCAGTATGCTATCTAGGTTGGTCATAACTTTTCTTCCAAGGAGTAAGTGTCTTTTAATTTCATGGCTACAGTCACCATCTGCAGTGATTTTGGAGCCCCAAAAAATAAAGTCTGACACTGTTTCCACTGTTTCCCCATCTATTTCCTATGAAGTGATGAAACTAGATGGCATGATCTTCGTTTTCTGAATGTTGAGTTTCAAGCCAACTTTTTCGCTCTCCTCTTTCACTTTCATCAAGAGGCTTTTTAGTCCCTCTTCACTTTCTGTCATAAGGGTGGTATCATCTGCATATCTGAGGTTATTGATATTTCTCCTAGCAATCGTGATACCTTGCCCATAATTGTTATTTAATCACTAAGTCGGGTACAACTCTCTTGCAGCCACATGGCTGCTTTTGAGTTGTATCTTTCATAACAAACCAGTTAAAATAGTAAATTGTTTCCCTGAGCCCCTTGAGTTGTTCTATAAAATTAACAAACCTGAGGAGGGGGTCATGGAAACCCCTGATTTAAGCTTGCTGGGGAGAAAAATGGGAGGCCTAAGACTTTTAACTGGCTTTTGAAGTTGGGGGCAGTCTTGTGCGAGTGAGTAGCCTGTGGGGTTGAGTTGTCTCTAAGTAGTTAATGTTTAAATTGACTTGTAGGA
Organism: Oryx dammah; assembly: GCF_014754425.2. Taxonomy (NCBI): domain Eukaryota; kingdom Metazoa; phylum Chordata; class Mammalia; order Artiodactyla; family Bovidae; genus Oryx; species Oryx dammah. The sequence goes on from NW_024070188.1 coordinate 27,565,724, forward strand.
CATATTGGGTGACTCAGAACTGATGCTTTTGAACTGTGGTGTTGGAGAAGACTCTTGAGAGTCTCTTGGACTGCAAGGAGATCAAACCAGTGAGTCCTAAAGGAGATCAGTCTTGGGTGTTCATTGGAAGGACTGGTGCTGAAGCTGAAACTCCCAATACTTTGGCCACCTGATGCGAAGAACTGACTCATTGGAAAAGACCCTGATGCTTTGAAAGATTGAAGGCGGGAGGAGCAGGGCACGATAGAGGATGAGATGTTTTGGATGGCATTACTGACTCGATGGACATGAGTTTGAGTAAGCTTCTGGAGTTGGTGATGGATAGGGAAGCTTGGCATGCTGCAGTCCGTGGGGTCGCAAAGAGTCCGACACAACTGAGTGACTGAACTGAACTGAGGTGACTCAGTGGATAAAGAATTCCACATGCAATGCAGGAGATGAAGGCAGACGTGGATTTGATCGCTGGGTCTGGAAGATCTGGAGGAGGGCATGACAGCCTACTCCCGTATTCTTGCCTGGAGAATCCCACGGACAGAGGGGCCTAGTGGGCTACAGTCCACAGGATTGCAAAGAGTCAGACATAGCTGAAGCGACTGAGCATGCATTCACCTCCGACATACTGAATCGACTTGTAGGATGCTCAGTTGTTGTCCTCAGAGAACTGGAAAATTGCTTGGTATGGAAAAATTACCCATTTGTTGTCAGAAATGTGGGTAAAAACAGCACTTGTGTTCTGCTGCATCTTTTAAAAAATGTAACATTCAGATTTAATTATGTTAAAGACCAGAACAGTTTTTATGAAGATTCAACAAAGCAGTTTTCTGCACGCACACACATAGTGGATTCTGTGGTCATGCAAAATAATAGTTCACAAAAAAGGAAAGTGACAGAAATTCAGAAAACTGCTGTTCCCTTTCATCCAAATGTTATTCTTTAGAATGAAAAAAAGCCGTTCTAATTATAAGATTGTGTAGCCCTTTATCCTTGGAAAATTCTTAAGAAATACAAAGTTTAGAAATAATCATTAACATCTTTGAGTTCTTATTTGCTATGTATTGGGTCTTCTCCTAGTCATTTTAGTGGCTCAGACAGTAAAAGAATCTGCCTGCAATGCAGGAGACCCAAGTTCAATCCCCGGGTTGAGAAGCAACCCTGGAGAAGGAAATGGCAGCCCACACCAGTTTTCTTGCCTGGAGAATCCCATGGACAGAGGAGCCTGGTGAGCTATATAGTCCATAGGGTTGCAAAGAATCGGACATGACTGAGCAACTACACAAAATCTTTACAAACAACCCAGGTGGTGTTACTGGTAAAGAAACCTCCTGCCAATGCAGGAAACATAAGAGATGCGGGTCCGATCCCCTGGTTGGGACTATGCCCTGAAGGAGAACAGTAATGGAATACCCATTCCAGTATTCTTGCCTGGAGGATCCCATGGACAGAGGAGCCTAGCGGGCTACAGTCCATAGGGTTGCAATGAGTCGACACAACTGAAGCGACTTAGCACACATTCACACACAACCAACCAAGTGAAGTAGGTAGTATTAATCCCAGAGGCACAGAGAGGTTAAAGTCCTTAGCACAGTTTGTAAGTGGCAGAACCATACTCAAACCCCATCTCCTTTGTTGTCAGATTCTGTATTCCTTAAACATTATATACATTATATAAATATTTGTGTATGTATTTATTGATTGATTGTGCCACATGACTTGTGGGATTTTAGTTCCCTCACCAGGGATTGAACCCAGGCCTTTAGCAGTGAAAGCATGGAGTCCTAACCACTGGACTTCCAGGGAATTCTCATTGTTTTGATTTGTAGTTCTTGAATGACACATGATGTTGAGCATCTTTTTATATGCTTCTTTACCATCTATCTTTTTTGGTGAAGTGTCTGTTTAGATCTTTAGCCCAGTTTTTAATCAGGTTATTCTTTTTTTAAAAGAAAAATTGCTTGTATACTCTGGACAACAGTTCTTTTTCAGTCTTTTGGAAATGTTTTTTTCACAATTTGTGACATGTCTTCTCATTCTCTTGATGTCTTTTGTAGAGCAGAAATTTTTAATTTTAATGAAGTCCAGCTCATCAGTTGTTTTTTCATGGATCTGAAGAGTCACTGCCAAACACAAGGTCATCTAGATTTTCTCCTTTGTTATCTTCTAGAAGTTTTATAGATTTTCATTTCACATTTAGGTCTGTGATTCATTTTGAGTTAATTTTTGAAAAGGTGTAAGATCTGTGTTCATATTCACTTTTTTACATGTAGATGTCCAGTTTTCCAGCACCATTTGTTAAAGACTCTGCTCTCCATTGTACAGGCATACCTTGGATATGTTGTGGATTTGGTTCCAGACCACCCCAATAAAGTGTGTATCACATTTAAGCTAGTCACATGAATTTTTTTTTTCTTAGTGCATATAAAAGTTATGATTATGCTATACTTTATTATGTGTAAAAAAAATACATTAATTGAAAAATACTTTATTGCTAAAACTGCTGTCATCTGATGACACAGGGTTGCCACAAACCTTCAATTTGTAAGAAATGCAGTATCTGTGAAGCACAATAAAATGAGGTATGCCTATTATTATTTTGCTTTTTTTGTCTAAAATCAGTTGGCTGTATTTATATGGGCCTATTTCTGGGCACTCTGTTCTGTTCCATTGATCTCTTTGCCCATGCTTTTGCCAGTTGTACTATCTCGCTTACTGTAGCTTTATACTAAGGCTTGAAGTCAGGTAGTGTCAGTCTTCCAACTAATTTTTGTTTGCTTCAATTTTACATTGGCTATTCTGGGTCTTTTGGCTTTCCATATAAACTTCAGAATCAGTTTGTCAGTAGCTACAAAATAAATTGCTAGGATTTTGATTTGGATTGCATTGAATCTTTAGATCAAGTTGTGAAGAACTTATACCATGACCATATTGAGTCTTCCTATCTATGAATGTGAAATACTGCTTCATTTATTTAGTTCTTCTTTTTCTTTTTTTCAAATCAGAGCTTTATAGTTTCCCTCATATAAATCTCATATAAATTTATACCTAAGTATTTTGGGATATGGGGTGCTAATGTAAATTATATGTTATTAATTTAAATTTACAGTTGTTATTGCTGGTATATTGAAAAACAGTTGAGTTTTATATATTAACCTTGTATCCTGTTGTCTTGTTATAATAATTTATTAGTTCCAGGAGTTTTTTATTGCTTATTTTGGATTTTCAACATATATAGTCATGTTATCTGTGAATAAAGACAGTTTTATTTCTTCTCAATTTGTTTATTTTTTTCCTTTTCTTGTCATATTGCTCTAGCTAAGACTTTGAGTAGGATGTGATGATATCGGATATTTTTGCCTTGTTTCTGACCTTGGTAGGAAAGCTGCTAGTTTCTCAGCATGAAGTATGATGTTAGCTGTAGGTAATAGCTTTAGCTATTGGTGGGAGTGGTGGTTTAGTTGCTAAGTCATGTCTGACTCTTGCAACCCATGGACTGTAGCCTGCCAGGCTCCTCTGTCCATGGGATTCTCCAAGCAAAAATACAGGAGTGGGTTGCCATTTCCTTCTCCAGCTGTAGCTATTAGATGTTCTTTATTAAGTTGAGGAAGTTACCATCTATTCCTGGTTTGCTAGCCATTCTGAATTTATCATGAAAAGTGTTGGGCTTGTCAAATGTTTTTTCTACATTATTAATATGATCATGTGACTTTTCTTCTATAGCAGGTTGATGGGATGGATTCAGTTTGATTGATTTTTGACTGTGGAACCAGTCTTCCATGACTCAAATGAATCCCACCTTGTCGTAGTGTGTAATTTTTGTATACCTTAATGATTTTGCTAAATTTTGGGGGGGGGATGTTTGCATCTGTATTCATCAGAGGTGTTGATTTGTAGTTTCCTTTTCCTGATATTAGTATATCTTTATCTGGCTTTTGTATTAGTGTAATGCCAACTTCATTGAGTTAGGAGGTATTCCTTCCTCCTTTATCTTTGTTTCATGACTTTTGAAGCAAGCCATGTGCTGTCTGCCTGATATATCTTAATTTATATTTTGCCTGTTTTGAGAATACTGTATAATGAAAAAATGTGATTAGGTAAGAATAGACTCACAGAAGAGGAATCATGAAAAATAGGGGAGTTGGAGTGGAATTCATCTCTATGTTCTAGGATCTGTCCCCTCAAAAAGAAAATATTTTTCATAAGGAATCATTCTTGATAAATTCAAATTACTACGTGTGTGTGTGTGTGTGTGTGTAGCAGAGGTTTATTAAAGAATGAAAAGGACAGAGAAAACTTCTGACATAGACATCAGAAGGAGGACGAGTGGCCCCCTCACTAGTCTTAGCAAAGGAGCCATATTCTTTTTAAAATTGGTTATTACAATAAATCAAAAGAATGTCTCAAGGTGGTAAAGATCTTACTAGACCTACTCCCACAATTTACATTTTAAGATGATAAGATTAGAACTAACAACAGAAAGATCTTACCAGACCCACACCCATAATATACATTTTAAGATAACAGGATTTAGTTCAGTTCAGTGGTTTCTGACTCTTTGGGACCCCATGGATTAGCCAGAAGGTTTTCAAGAAGGAGAAACTGTCTACAAGCAGGATGTGTGTGCTGTGCTTACTTGCTCAGTCGTGTCTGACTCTTTGCGATCCCATGGACTGCAGCCCACCAAGTTCCTCTGTCTTTGGGGATTCTCCAGGCAAGAATACTGAAGTGGGCTGCCATGACCTTCTCCAGGGGATCTTCCCAACCCAGGGATCGAACCCAGGTCTCCCACATCACAGGCAGATTCTGTACCAATTGAGCTACCAGGGAAGCCTACATCGTTGTTATATAGTCCTTATATAGTCCTCAGTTTAAGCTGAGTTGTTTTGTTGTGTAATCATCATCAGCTCAGGGTTTTATGTGACTAAGGAATGTAGAAAAAAATGTTTGTCCTTTTCTCCTCCTTGAGAATTCCAGACCCCTATCTCTTCCTTGAGAGCCCCAGACCTCTTTCTCCTCCTCAGGGACCCTGGACTTCTTATCAACTACCTAGGAATTTGACTCATTCCCCTCTTTTTCTCTTTTAGAATACATTGCCAAGGGAAAGGGGCATCATTTTAATTGCATAACTACTTCCTGCTGTTGAGGAGTGTCGTCCCTAAATTGTTGAGGTACATATTCTCCTCACCTTCATATTGAGGGTCTCTGATCCAGGGGCCCCAAGTAACAGTTGGAGACGGTTGTGGCACTCATAGGAGCTTGAACCATAATTTGTAACCTGAAAGCTTTTAGACGGTTAGAAACAAACCCCATTTTACAGTTATAGATGTAAGCCAAAATAGTCATTAAATCAGTTAAAACATAATTGAAATTAAAAGTCACATTATGTCCATAGTTAAGGTACAATGTGTTATATCAGTCCATTTTAAGATTGTTAGATGTCATCAGATTAAAGAGAGGCATCACACATGATTGTTGTTGGTGAAGATATTGACAGAGTTGAAGAAAGTCTTTTCCTTGAAGTGGGGAAACTCACCATGTGAAGCCTTCAATTGATGAGGAGGGGAGTGCTCCGCAGACCCAGCAATTCGATTAATTGTGGAATGTAGCATAGGAATGAGCCCAGAACAGGAAGGCATTGTCTTGAGGGTCAAACAGCAGACTCAGGACTTTTGGAGTCAGCAGAAGCAAGCCCGTATAGCTTGTCAAACTTATCTGGTAAGGACCTTCCCAGAGGAGCTCCAGGGATTGTCTCCAGATCCCAGTGTCTTTATCAGGACCTCAGTTTCTGGTTCAAACAGTGGCTTATTTGACTCAGAGGCTGGGTCAGGAGTCACCTCCTGGTAAATAATTCAAATTACTTTTAAAAACACTTCTGAATGTATTTTCTAAAATATATTCACAGAAATGCCCAATAATAACACAAATATATCAGTGAGACAGATAGAATTTGAATTTCATTAGCGCTCTTTCAAATTGAACCCGGGTCTCCCACGTTACAGGTAGACGCTTTACCATCTAAGCCACCAGGGAATCCCAGCTAATAAACTTTAGATGTATTAATGTCTGTTAATGATGACAAGGTCTCCCTATTATGTGTTTTATTTTAAACCTCTTTACTTGCTTATGCATGTGATACTTATCTGTTGAGGACTGCTCATAAACAGGCTGGGTTCTTGCCAAACTGTGGTCTTTCCGTAGAGGTCACTTTAAGGCTGGGCCATGTTCTTGTTGTCAGGTAGCCTGTTCATAGAGGACAAAGCAACATTGTTCATAATAGTAAATGAGAAAACTGGAATGTAAGCATCTTTGTAATAATACATTGAAAATGCTTTAAGTATATCTATATGATACTGTATTTTATTAGGCATATAAGCAACGGAATAAAACCATTGAAAAGAAAGATACTTTGGGAAAAAAGTAGAATTTAGAAGAGACTTAAGTCTCTGCCTACTGACCCATCACCCTTGTTACCATTTAAACTGTAGAATCCTAGTTCCTCCACCATTTTTTCCAGGTACAAAAGAGAGTTCACAGCTTCTCCTGAGAACTACTTTTGGAACTCAAAAGAATCCCTATGCTTTTTTGCAGTAAAGGTACCATTAACTCTTTGCCTGCCACTTATCCTCTCCCTGCCCGGCCCTTAAACTTATGTATGTTATTTATCCAAGAAAAACAAACGTGTTCACACACAGACTTGTACAAAAAGTTCATAGTCACTTTACTTGTAATAGCCCCTAACTGAAAATAACCCAAATGTCCATCAACAAATGAATGGTAAATTATGGTAAATCTATACTATGAACAATAAAATTCAACAGTAATAATGAATGATATTGATACATGCAACAACATGGATGAATCTAAAAAAATCATTAGGCTAATGGAAAGACAGGCAAAAAAAAGAGTAAATATGATTCCACACATATAGAATTCTACAACAGGCAAACAAATCTGTAGTGACAGAAAGCAAGTGCCTGGTTGATTGCAGGCGTGAGTGGAGGAAGAGATTACAAATGGGCACAAAGAAAATGTAAGCAGCGACTATAGTGATTTCACAGTGTTAAACTGTTAAAACCGCTTTAAAACTAATTAAAATTGTACACTTTTAAGTATGTATACTTAATTTTCTGCAGTGGCAATCCACTCCAGTACTCTTGCCTGGAAGATCCCATGGACGGAGGAGCCTGGTAGGCTGGCGTCCATGGGGTCGCTAGGAGTTGGATACGACTGAGCGACTTCACTTTCACTTTTCAGTTTCATGCGTTGGAGAAGGAAATGGCAACCCACTCCAGTGTTCTCACCTGGAGAATCCCAGGGACGGGGGAGCCTGGTGGGCTGCCATCTCTGGGGTCGCACAGAGTCGGACACGACTGAAGCGACTTAGCAGCTTAACAAATTACCACAAATTTGGCAGATTAGAACAGTGTCTATTAATTATCTCACAGTTTTGTAGGTCACCAATTTGAGTGGGCTTGGTTAGTTTGCTGCTTAGCATCTTATAAGGCTAAAATCCAGATATTAACTGTGCTACATTCATTTCCAGAGGCTTTGGGTGGAAAAAAATCAGCTTCCAAACCCATTCAAATTGGCAGATTCAGTTCCTTGCAGTGGTAGAACTGAGGTTCTTGTTTTATTCCTGGCTGGCAGCCAAACGGTGCTCTTGGGTCTTAGAGACTACTCTCAGGTCCTTTCCAAGTGGCCTTGGTCTTCAAGCCAGCAGTGATATGGTGAATGTCCCTCATGATTTGAGTCTCTGACTTCCTTTTCTGCTGTCAACTGGAGAAAACACTCTGCTTTTAAAGGGCTAGTGTGATTAGATTAAACCCATCATATAATCTTTGTATATTAAGGTCAGTTGATTAGCAAACATTATTATGTCTTCAGAATCTCTTGTAACATGTAATAGAATCATGGAAATAGTAGTAGGAGGTGCTGGAGATCTGGAATGAACATCTTAGAATTATTTATACCTCAATAAAGTTTGTGTTTTTTTCCCTAAAAATAAGACAAAGGACATAATAATAATGGTAATAATAATAAATGTTTTCAAAGGGATGATTCTGAAACTCAGATGTAAATTGATTATTCTCACTGATTCAACATAGCATTTGCAAAAAATTTTCATGTCCAAGTCAGGGAAGAGAATTAAAATATTAATAATATGCCTAGCACCTTTTCAGTATTGGTATTTTTTTCTTTTCACCTGTAATGAGAGAGGAAACTATAAAATGTTGATGTAATTATGAATCATACATAATAGAAAAGATTATTTTGGAAGTTTTACAAGTTCTTAACTCAAAATTGTTGATTCATGAACATTGTAATTTAATTGTATGTCTACAAATATAAATTTAATAAAATTCCTATTCATTATTTAAACTTGTACAGTAGATGAATTAAATGTAGCTATGAATTTTGTTGCTTCTGTTATTATTAAGGCCAATCTTGGCATTCTTGAGTGTATAGAATTCTTATAGAATGTAGGGAATACTGTTTCTGTATCATGGAAAAGGTTTTATCTACTCATCATTTACTTTCTAGAAAGGATTAAAGAATGATGTATTAATATTTTATTATAATTGCTTATTTAATGGGCAAAAATTTTTTAAATTTAGAAAATTTTGAAGACGAGAAGCTTTACAATAAGATGTGATTAGTCTTGGATCATCAACTTATTAGTGTATAATACCAGACTTAGGAAGGCTATCAAACAACTGGAATGCTCATAAAGAACTGGTAGGGTGGAAATTGGTTCAAGCACTGTGGAAAGTTACTTAGCAATATTTACTAAAGCTATACATATGTATGCATAGATCAAATTGCCAATATCCATTGGCAAGAGAAAAAGCAAGAGAATTCCAGAAAAACATCTTTTTGCTTCATTGAGTATATTTAAAAAGCCTTTGACTATGTGGATCACAACAAACTTTGGAAAATTGTTAGAGATGGGAATACCAGACCACTGTACCTGCATCCTGAGAAATCTGTATGCAGGTCAAGAAGCAACAGTTAGAACTGGACATGAAACAACAGACTGGTTCCAAACTGGGAAAGGAGTATGTCAAGGCTATATATTGTCACCCTGCTTATTTAACTTATATGCAGAGTACATCATGAGAAATGTGGGCTGGATGAAGCACAAGCTGGAATCAAGATTGCCAGGAAAAATGTCAATAACCTCAGATAGGCAGATGACACCACCCTTACGACAGAAAGCAAAGAGGAATTAAAATAAAGAGCCTCTTGATGAAAGTGAAAGAGGAGAGTGAAAAAGCTAGCTTAAAATTCAACATTTAGAACACTAAGATCATGGTATCCAGTCCCATCACTTCACAGCAGATAGATGGGCAAACAGTGGAAACAGTGACTTCGTTTTCTTGGGCTCCAAAATCACTGCAGATAGTGACTGCAGCTGTGAAATTAAAAGAAGCTTGCTCCTTGGAAGAAAAGCTATGACAAACCCAGACAGCATATTAAAAAGCAGAGACATTACTGACAAAGGTCCATCTAGTCAAAGCTATGGTTTTTCCAGTAGTCATGTATGGATGTGAAAGTTGGGCCATAAAGAAAGCTGAGCACCAAAGAATTGATGCTTTTGTACTGTGGTGTTGGAGAAGACTTGAGAGTCCCTTGGATATCTAGGAGATCAAATCAGTCAATCCTAAAGGAAATCAGTCCTGAATATTCACTGGAAGGACTGATGCTGAAGTTGAAGCTCCAACCCTTTGGCCACCTGATGCAAAGAACTGACTCATTGGAAAAGACCTTGATGCTGGGAAAAATTGAAGGCAGAAGGGGACGACAGAGGATGAGATGGTTGGGTGGCATCACCGACTTGATGGACATGAGTTTGAGCATGCTCTGGGAGTTGATGATGAGCAGAGAAGCCTGGCATGCTGCAGTCTATGGGGTTGCAAAAAGTAGGACTTGACTGAGTGACTGAACTGATACATATGTATGTTTATATATACCCTATGAACCAGCATTTTACTGCCTCTAGTCATTTTACGTACTGTGTCCGACTCTGCAACCCCAAGAACTGCAGCAACCCAGGCTCCTCTGTTCTTCACTGTTTCCTGGAGTTTGCTCAAATTATGTCCATTGAGTCAATGATACTATCTACCTATCTTATCCTCTGCTGTTACCTTCTCCTTTTGCCTTCCATCTTTCCCAGCATCAGAATCTTTTCCAGTGAGTCACCTCTTCTATCAGGTGATCTAAGTATTGGAGCTTCACCTTCAGCAACCATCCTTTCAATGAATAGTCAGTTGATATCCTTTAGGATCAACTGGTTTGATCTCCTTGGAGTCCAAAGAACTTTCAAGAGTCTTCTCCAGCACCACAATTCAAAAGCATCAATTCTTTGGCACTCAACCTTCTTTATGGTCCAGCTCTCACATCCATATATGCAACTGAAAAAGCCGTACCTTACAGTCCTTTGTTGACAAAGTGATGTCTCTGCTTTTTAATGTGCTGTCTAGGTTTATCATAGCTTTCCAAGAAATCAAGTGTCTTTTAATTTTGTGGCTGCAGTAACCATCTGCAGTGATTTGGAGCCCACGAAAATAAAATCTGTCACTGCTTTTACTTTTCTCCTGTTCTATTTGCCGTGAAGTGACGGGACCAAATGCCATGATCTTGGTTTTTTCAATGTTGAGTTTCAAGCCAGCTTTTTCACTTGTCTCTTTCACCCTCATCAAGAGACTCTAGTTCATTTTCACTCTCTGCCATTAGAGTGGTTTGATCTGCATATCTGAGGTTGTTGATATTTCTGCCAGCAGTCTTGATTCCAGCTTGTGATTTATCCAGCCTGGCATTTGCATGATGTACTCTGCATATAAATTAAATAAATGAGGTGACAATATATAGCCTTGTTGTACTCCTTTCCCAATTTTGAATCAGTTGGTTGTTCCACACCTGCTTCTGACTGTCGCTTCTTGACCCACGTACAGGTTTCTGAGGAAGATAGGTAAGGTGGTCTGGTACTCCCATTTCACATATACTTCATAATAAAAGTTAAGAACTCTTTAAAAATCTTTAAAGTTGAATGTTTGTGATCTTTTACTCCTTAAGACTTGTGTGTTCTTTATTGAATTTCAAAGTTCAATTTTTTAATTTGATTGTATTTTATCTTTTAGTTCTACTTTTGTGTTCCCTTCAAGCATGCTTCCTTATTTTTCCTCTCTTATCCTTGACTTAAAATATCCCATCTCCTTGACACTTTGTCCATCATAGACATCAGTGTTGTCTGATTCAACTTCCTACAGTTATGGTATAATGCTCTGTAATTGCGTTGTCCTGTAATTGAGTTGTCCTCTGTAATTGCGTTGTCCTGTAATTGAGTTGTCCTCTGTAATTGCAGCCACAAGCCACATGTGGCTATTGAGTACTTGAAATGTGGCTTAGTGTGACTGAAAAACTGAACTTGAAATTATTTATTTTTAATTTAGCTACATGGGGCTAACAATTAATATACCATAGGTCTATATCAACGTTGTCTTTCTTACCTCTTTAGCTTGTTTTGATTTCATTCTCTCTGCATAACTAATAATTTATCTTGTCCTACTTTTAGACTGTATGAGTATGAAGCCAAGGGCTAAGCTCTTAGGCTGGGAAATGCTCAGGGAGCTAGGAACAGGTACAGAGGAATTTCTTATTACAGAGGAGCAGTAGGAGAAAGTGAAAGTGAAGTCGCTGAGTCGTGTCCGACCCTTTGTGACCCCATGGACTGTAGTCTACCAGGTTCCTCAGTCCATGGAATTTTCCAGGCAAAAGTACAGGAGTGGGTTGCCATTTCCTTCTCCAGGGGATCTTCCCAACCCAGGGATTGAATCTGGGTCTCCCACATTGCAGGCAGATGTTTTATCATCTGAGCCACAAGGGAACCATATGTTTATTTTTATTGTTTTAAAATTTTTAGCATTTGTCTTTGTTTCCTTATTTACCTTGTAAGCTTCTGGGTTGTGAAAGTATTTTATTTGTTGAAGAAAGTCACTCAGGAATTGGGGAGCTTCAAAATACCATTGAAAATCTTCCAGAGTATTGTGAGATTTGAAGGCTGATTTGTCAAGAACATAAAATGGAATTTAAAAATACTAACAGGAAAAAAAAAATACAGGTTAAGAGTATAATGGTAAAAATCTGGTAGTCTAAAGTTTAGTATTAACTCTGATGTTAATTTTGTGAACTTGGACAAGTTTTTTAATTATCTGAGATAAATTTGTTCATCTAAAAAATGAGTGGTAAAATAGTTGATTTTTAATATGTCGTCCAGCTTAAGAGTCTTGAAGGAGGTCTGCTATTTTGATTGAAAACTATTAAAAGTGGGGATTAACGTTGATACTGGTTTTATACTTTGAAAATGTTCAAGAAGAGAAAGCACATGTGGAAATGCCAGTACATTCCTCTGTGAAGTGAAATGCCAAGATGAAAAATTATGTGAAGATCTAATGGAATTATGAGTGGACAAATGAACTTCATTGTTACTTTGAATACAACTAAGGGAAAATGAAACTGTGTTTAAATGATTATGTATTCCAAGTAATTAGTTAGAAGTCCAAGAATAAAATCCAAGTCCAACAAGTCCAACTTGTTATAATGAAGGAAACACTGACTTGAAAGTCAGAACTGAGATTATTATCCTGTGGTGCCCATAATTAGCTGTGTGACATGTGGTAAAATTTGAAGGGGTATTTAATTCTGCATGCCATAGCATTATCTCTTGACACCTTCAGGATCATATCATAAACCAAAGAGTGTGCTCATACTCTTTCAAAAGACCTAGAAATAATTTCACTAAGCCTCATGACACTGTTTATCTATGTCAACTGGCAGATATACAAGCCTTGTTTTCTGTTATCTTCAGAACTCACATCTTATTTGAACAGTTCCTCATTTGACCCATTTCTCCGTCTTTCTCACATCTTTCCATTATACTCCAGAGAGCTTCCGTCTCTGACCTGAAGACTTCTCTGTGCATAGTCATTTTCATCCTTTTCTCCAAACGTAAACCTTCTATCTTAACTTATAACTGATAACTTAACTTATAACTGATAACCTTAACTGATAACTGTCCCTAAAATTAGTTTTGGCTTAATCTCTTTTAGGGGGTAGTGCTATTTCCATGCATCCCATATAAAAAGTTTGGAAAGATTTGGTCAGCATCTTTTTTACTCTCTAACACTGCTTCCGTATACTTTTTCCCCTTTAAAATGGGTCAGAGAGTACTGACTATCAAGTCTATCTTCTAACAATCAATGTTGTTGAGAAATTCAAATAAAGCAGTAGTCATTGTGTACTCACTGTATGCCAGGGTCTCCCCCGTGCCCAGCTTCATTGAAATGTAATTGACATATAACATTGTATAAATTTAAGGTGTACAATATGATATGATATAAATATGTACTGTGAAATGATTACTACAATAAGATTATTGCTTATTTCATCCGTCACTTCACATAGTTACCTCTTTTTGTTATTGTGAGACCAGTTGAGATCTACTCTCTTAGCAGCTTCTAAGTACATAATACAATATTGTCAATTACAGTCACTATGCTATACATTGGATCCCCAGAATTTATTATACCTGGAGATTTGTATTCTTTGACCATCATTTCCCCATGTCCCTCAGTCTCCAATCCCTGGCAACCACAATTCTACTTTCTGTTTTTGAGTTCAGTTTTTCTTGAATTCCACATATACATGATGTCATATATTGTTCATCTCTATCTGACTTATTTCAGTTAGCACAATGCCATCAGGGTTGTCTCAGATGGCAGGATTTCCTTCATTTTTTTGACTGAATATTATTTCATTGTATATACTGTTTATATCACATTTTCTTTATTTTTTCATCCATCAGCGGACTTTTAGGATGTTTCCATCTTGCGTATTTAATGCTGCAGTGAACATGGGGTTGCAAATATCTCTTCAAAAATAATGATTTCATTTCCTTCAGATGTATACCATGAAGGAGGATTGCTAGATCATATGATAATTCTATTTTTAATTTTTTTGAGAAGACTCCATTCTATTTCCATAGTATCTGTTGATAGCATTTCCAAAGTATCAATTTACATTTCTATCGGCAGTTTACAGTGGTTCCCCTTTCTCCACATCCTTACCAGTATTTGTTATCTCTTGTCTTTTTGAGACTAGCCATACTACCAGTTGTGAGGTGTTATCTCATTGTGGTTTTAAATTGCATGATAAGACCTATATGTGGAATCTAAAAAATATAACAAACTGGTGAATGCAAAAAAACAAAGAAGCAGACTCACAGATGTAGAGAGCAAACTTGTGATTACCAGTGGGGAAGGACAATGTGAAAGTGAAAGTGAAGTTGCTCAGTCGAGTCTGACTCTTTGTGACCCCACGGACACCAGGCTCCTTTGTCTGTGGGATTTTCTAAGCAAGGGTACTGGAGTGGGTTGCCATTGGGTGGGAAAGTGGGAGGTACAAACTATTGGATGTAAGACGGGTTCAAGGATGTATTATACAACACAAGGAAAATAGCCAGTACTTTGTAATAACTGTAACCTTTAAAATTGTATAAAAAGTTTTTCTTAAAAAAAGAGGAAAAAACGCATTTCCTTGATTAGTGATGTTGATCATCTTTTCGTGTACTTGTTGATCATTTGTATGTCCGTCTTTGGGAAAATGTCTGTTCACTCCTCTGCCCAAGTTTTAATTGGATTGTTTTGGATTTTTTTGCTGTTGAGTTGTATGGGTTCCTTATATATTTTGGATATTAACCCCTTATTAATTTAATGGTTTGCAAATATTTTTCCCCATTCCAGAGGCTGCCTCTTCATTTTGTTTACTTTGCTGTGCAGAAACTTTTTAGTTTGATGCAGTCCATCTTACTTATTTGTGCTTTTGTTTCTTGTGCTTTTGGTCTTATAGCCAAAAAAAAAAAAAAAAATTGTTAAGACCAATGTCAAGGAGTTTTTCCCCTTTGTTTTCTGCTAGGAGTTTTACATTTCAGGTCTTATATAAAAATTTTTAATTCATTTCAAGTTAATTTTTGTGAGTGATGTCAGATAGGGGTCTAGTTTCATTCTTTTGCATGTGAATGTCTACTTTTTCCAATATCATTTATTGAAAAGACTATCTTTTCCACTTGGAGTATTCTTGTTTCCTTTGTCAAGTATTAGTTGACCATTTACACTTGCATTTATCTCTGGGTTCTTAATTCTCATGAGTCTGTATATCTTATTTTTCTGTCAGTACCATAATTTTTAATTTCTATACCCTTTTAGTATAAAATCAGGAAGTGTTTGCTTCTAGCTTTGTTATTTCTCAAGATTGGTTTGGCAGTTTGGGTTTTTGGTGTTTCCATGTGAATTTTTAGGGTTGCTCTTTTTATTTCTTTGAAAAATACCACTGGAACTTTAGTATGAATTCAGTATATTCAAAATGCTTTTGTGCAAGGTAGGAGGACTTGCCCTATTGGATATCAAGACTTACTGTAGAGCTCTACTAAGATTAGCTTTAGGTGGACAGATAAGTGAAATACTGTAGAACCTCAAAATGGATTTAAGGATACATACAAACTTGGTTTATGAAAAAAGTGCCACAGTAGAGCAATGGGGAAAGAACAGTATTTTCAATGAATGGTGTTGAAATAATATATAAGAAACTTGACTGCTGCCTAACAAAAAAATAATTCCATGTCAATTATAAATTAAAAGTACAAGGCAAAACAACAAAGCTAAGAGATAAAACAAGCTCATACTTGTGATCTTAGTGTATAAAATGATTTTTAAAAAAACCTGTGCTTTTATACTAAACTTAAAAGAAAAAGATTGTTAAATTCCATCACTTTCTCATAAAATACATCAAGAGCATGAGATAGCAAATGACACAAGAGAAGATATTTGCATCATATATAACCTTCAAATGGCTCATATCCAGTGTTCTTACAGATCAGCCCTAACACAACAAATAGTAAAAAGATAGGCAAGAGCATTGGATAGACACTTCTCAAATGAGGAAAATCCATAAGATAAACACATGAAAAGGTGCTTAAACTCTCAGTAATTGGGGAAAACAAAACTGCAGTATGCTGTCACAACTTACATACAAGAATTGCTAGATTTTTTTTTTTTTAACTGACAGCATCAAGTGTTGTGAGGACGTGGAGCAGCAGCAACCTCCTACACTGCTGAAAGGAGTATACTTTGGTACAACTTCTCTTGAAGTAGTTTGACATCATCTCCTAAGGTTCAAGCTGTGCATGTCCTTAACCTAGCTATTCTCCTGAAGTATACTTCCAACAGAAATGTGTACACCAAGACACTTGTACATGAATGTTTATAGTATTGTTCATAATAACCTCAAACTAGAAACAATTCATGTATATAATATCAACATTAGAATGGGTAAATAAATTGTGGTATAATTATACACTAGACTATCTTACAGCATTGAAAATGAACACCCTACAGTTACACAAAGTGACATAGATGAATGTTACAAGTATAATCTTGACTGTAAAAGGCAAGACACAAAGTAATAATACATAACATATGGTTCTATTCACATAAACTTCAAAAAGCAATAAAAATAAAACGTTGGTGTTTAGAGTTACCTGCTTAAGGTGTGAAAGTGTAAAGAAAAACAAGGAAATGTGTATTGTAAGAGTCAGAATAATGGTTACCTTTAGGGAGGAAAGAAGTAAGGATGATTTGGGAGGAGACCAAAGTGGGACCGTTCTGGGGTTTTTTATTTCTTATGTTTTTTCTTATGTTTTGGCTCCTGTGTTAGCTTGCATGTTTGTTTAAATCATTGAAGCTGTACAATTTTGTATACTTTTTTAAAAGCAAACTTCATATTGTACAATTGTAAAAAGGTTTAAAAATGTAGAGAAAATGCTGGACAAATCAGTCAGAGGAGACAGATGTCATGTAAAAGTTTTGTTTTTAAAGAATGTTCACCAGTAACACTTAAATGCAATTAGATTTATCCAAAACTTTCCATTTGGTAGTGATTAAAGCTCAGTAAATAATAAATGCCTTCCTTCAGTAAGCATTGTTTACCAGTAAGTAAGTATAAGCAGTCCTCATTTAGTATGGTAGTGTGGGACCAAAAAAAAAAAAAATGCCTGTATAAGATAATAAAACTGTACAAAATCATCTTATTAATCAGTGAGAAAAAATTAGAGCTATTCCATGATCTTTAAAAAATTTGTCAAAACATTTAAAATTGTATTTTAGTTATAAACATATAGGGAAATTAAAAAATAGTAAAGCTAATATAATTTAGTATAATGTTTCTAAATGTATTAGAAACAGTTAGAATTATAGTGCTTTATTTCTTGGTAAAAAACTTACCAAGAGTAGTTTGAACAGTGCTTTCCCTTCTCCTTATATAGAAAAACAGAGCCAGTAGAATAAACATCTTTTCTGTGCATTGCAAATTGTCTTATTCTTTTCTATTAAATTTAGATCAGCTTCCAACATTTTATCCTTTTGCACTTTGTGTCAGTCAGTTCAGTTCAGTCGCTCAGTCATGTCCAACTCCTTGCAACCCCATGAACCGCAGCATGCCAAGCCTCCCTGTCCATCACCAACTCCCGGAGTTCACCCAGACTCAAGTCCATTGGGTCGTTGATGCCATCCAACCATCTTATCCTCTGTTATCCCCTTCTCCTCCTGCCCTCAATCTTTCTCAGCACCAGGGTCTTTTCAAATGCATCAGCTCTTCGCATAGGGTGGCCAAAGTATTAGATTTTCAGCTTCAGCATCAGTCCTTCCAATGAACACCCAGGACTGATCTCATTTTGAATGGACTGGTTGGATCTCCTTGAAGTCCAAGGGACTCTCAGGAGTCTTCTCCAACACCACAGTTCAAAAGCATCAATTCTTCGGCACTTGGCTTTCTTCATGGTCCAATACATCCATAGATGACTACTGGAAAAACCATAGCCTTGACTAGATGGACCTTTGTTGGCAAAGTAATGTCTCTGCTTTTTAATATGCTGTCTAGGTTGGTCATAACTTTCCTTCCAAGGCGTAAGTGTCTTTTAATTTCATGGCTGAAGTCACCATCTGCAGTAATTTTGGAGCCCCCCAAAATAGTCAGCCACTGTTTCCACTGTTTCCCCATCTATTTCCCATGAAGTGAGGGGACTGGATGCCATGATCTTAGTTTTCTGAATGCTGAGCTTTAAGCCAACTTTTTTACTCACCTCTTTCACTTTCATCAAGAGGCTCTTTAGTTCTTCTTCACTTTCTGCTATAAGGGTGGTGTCATCTGCATATCTGAAGTTATTGACATTTCTCCCAGGAATCTTGATTCCAGCTTGTGCTTCTTCCAGCCCAGCATTTCTCATGACGTACTCTGCATAGAAGTTAAATAAGCAAGGTGACAATATACAGCCTTGACGTACTCCTTTTTCTATTTGGAACCAGTCTGTTGTTCCATGTCCACTTCTAACTGTTGCTTCCTGACCTGCATATAGGTTTCTCAAGAGGCAGGTCAGGTGGTCTGGTATTCCCATCTCTTGAAGAATTTTCCACAGTTTCTTGTGATCCACACAGTCAAAGGCTTTGGCAGAGTCAATGAAGCAGAAATAGATGTTTTTCTGGAACTCTCTTGCTTTTTCCATGATCCAGTGGATGTTGGCAATTTGATCTCTGGTTCCTTTGCCTTTTCTGAAACCAGCTTGAACATCTGGAAGTTCATGGTTCACGTATTACTGAAGCCTGGCTTGGAGAATTTTGAACGTTACTTTACTAGCTTGTGAGATGAGTGCAGTTGTGTGGTAGTTTGAGCGTTCTTTGGCATCGCCTTTCTTTGGGATTGGAATGAAAACTGACCTTTTCCAGTCCTGTGTCCACTGCTGAGTTTTCCAAATTTGCTGGCATATTGAGTGCAGCACTTTCACAGCATCATCTTTTAGGATTTGAAATGGCTCAACTGGAATTCCATCATCTCCACTAGCTTTGTTCATAGTGATGCTTTCTAAGGCCCATTTGACTTCACATTCCAGGATGTCTGGCTCTAGGTGAGTAGTCACACCATCGTGATTATCTGGGTCATGAAGATCTTTTTTGTACAGTTCTTCTGTGTATTCTTGCCACCTTTCTTAATATCTTCTGCTTTTGTTAGGGCCATACCATTTCTGTCCTTTATTGAGCCCATCTTTGCATGAAATGTGCCCTTGGTATCTCTAATTTTCTTGAAGAGATCCTAGTCTTTCCCATTCTGTTGTTTTCCTCTATTTCTTTGCATTGATCACTGAGGAAGGCTTTCTTAACTCTCCTTGCTATTCTTTGGAACTCTACATTCAAATGGGAACATCTTTCCTTTTCTCCTCTGCTTTTCACTTCTCTTCTTACCTAAAAATTCCTTTATTGTGAAGTTTTTTGCTGTTGTGACTTCTTTTGGGACATCTTTTTTTGTGACAACTAGTTTCCTCATTTCAATAATTTTACCTTCACTAAATTCCTCTGACTGCATCTCTAGTGTCTCTCAAACAGTGGTAGTGGCAACATTCCCACAATCAACTATTTTTTCTGTTAATCCACTTATATTCAATTTGAATTTCACTCCAATGTCATCATTTTTTCTTTCTTTGCCACATTTTTATCATTATTGGCCAGTTCTCTCTTTCAGTTACCATTTTGTAAAATTTCACATGAGTTTATCATTGGGAGGCAAGAATATAAACCAACTGCATGCTTCACTATCTGTAGGTGAACTGAGTAACAGATGAGAAGTTACCTTTCACCAACAGAGTTTGAAGAAAAGTGATGTGATTAGTCACTGAAATGATGTTCCTCTTATTAACACAGTGACTTTTGAACTGAAGTGCCAGCAAAGAAATTTGTATTTATGTAGTTACTCACGGTTAGTATACTGTAGTATGAAATTAGAACCATGTTGTTGGGGGACTGATATTTAACTGAACTGTGGAAGCTGAAAAATTTGCATATGGGAAGCCTGGGAAGTGAGGACTGACTGTAATTCAAAGAAGGTTGATCTGTGAAATATTTTTTGGTTGGTTTTGATGAGATTGAGGATTACATGGACTATTTGATTTTTGAGCTATTGAATGCCTAATACATTTTATGTGGAAAAGTAATTTTGATGCTAATCTTGCAGCTTTTTTAATCCTCTTAGCTAATTCCTTACAGAGGACCTTCCATACTAACTTTCTAGAACAAAACCTCTAGTTGTAGTAAGTAAAATCAGTGGTATTAAGAGAATAATAGTGGTAATGATTATGAATTCATCATGAAGCAGTTGACATTGAAAGTAAATTTTTTAAAATGTTTCATATAATATTGACATTCTAATAATTGAAGATAAAAATGTTAAATCAGTTTTATTTAGTCAGGTGTGACTCCATTTTCACCGTCTTTGTACTAGCAAATATTTTATTATGAAATGTGAAAGATAAGGTCTCACACTGTGTTGGTTAAAACTGAAAAGTGTTAATTTATTGTATGATTTCCTACAGGTGAACTGGCACAAAGGCTGATCTCAAGATGCCATTAGTGAAAAGAAACATTGATCCTAGGCACTTGTGTCACACTGCACTGCCTAGAGGAATTAAGAATGAACTGGAATGTGTGACCAATATTTCCTTGGCAAATATAATTAGACAACTAAGTAGCCTAAGTAAGTATTTTTACACCAATTAAAAATATTACAAACCAGAATTATACATTGGGGTGTTAAAATAATATTCTTGTGACTAACTGGGGTGGGGGGATAGTTAATAAGAAGAGTACAGAATTATCTAATTATTTTTGGGGAAAAGAGTGTCATTTTAAGTAAAATTATTGCATTTTGGAATCATTTCTTCTCTTGGATCTGGGAAAGGGACATAAGGTCAGAATCTTTTAGGAACAAAATCACATGATGCGTAAGAATTGCTGAGATTGTTTTTAAAATATGATTTGGACTATAGAAGGTGGTGGTAGAGTTGTACTTTTGCTTGCTTGTTATCACTGTTTACTTTTCTAGAGGCTTCAGTTATTTGTGTTTTGGGATACTAGTATCTCTTTATATATCTTATTAGCCTAGGGAAATATTTTTATATTATCAAATATCTAAAAGTGAACGATGTGGGATGGTAACTGACTAGTTGGAGGATTAGGTTTGTCAAGTGGATTGTCTAAAGGATATTAGGATACGAGTCAAGTGTATGCTTTGCAGCCTGATGGCAGACGGAAGGCCAGCAGGCTGGCCAGATAATAAAGGCCAATAGAAGGGACAGGTTAAGGGAGGAGGTGAAACTCAGTCTGTTTCCATTATAAGATTTTATAACAGCTGCTAGGTTAAGGAATTAAGTTATTTCCCATTTATTCTAAATGTAATGTTAGAAAAAAATTTTTAATCCAGTTTATCTTTTGCATTGAAGGATTTTCTTTTTATTAGACATTTATGTTTTATTTTAAAAATAAAACAAGATGTTTTTGGTCTAGATATCTATAAGTAGTCCTAGATTTATCAGCTGTACCCACCTACACAGATTGTCCTTAATAGCCAGGATTGACTTCTCCTTTCTTTTCCTGTTAACTTTTGTCTTTTCATAATTGAGTACTTAGCACAGGTAAAATGAGGTGGTTAATCTGATTTGTTTCAAGTGAGAGCATTTGGACATATTTATGTAGCCAGAGCAACATAAAGTTGTATTTTCATGTTCTCGGTGAGAGCACTAAATTTCTACATTGCTTGTGAAATAGTTGTAAGAGTAAATTAAAAGATTTGTTTATTTGAATTTAAGTGTATTCTTTGTTCCACTTGGTGTTTTTTTTTTTTTCCAGGTTAAATATTGGCTGTGAATCACTAACATATTGTTTATTTGTTTCTTTCTTGAGCAATTCAGTATAGAGTGTACTTTTGAAACAAGTCAAAAGAAAAGTCCTAGAAAATATTAATATATGATTAATATATTGTTTAAAGTCATTTGCTAGTACTAACTGGTTTTATGATATGTTATTTTGTAATAATGTAACATAACATAACTTCATATAAAATTAATATATGCTATATGTAAATGGGTGCATCATCTTGTTAATATTAAAATGCATGTTAAGGGCATAGAAATGACATTAATAAATTTGGTTAAATATTTCTTTAAAATGAATGTTAGATCTAATATAGGCATCTTATTTTAGATGTATTTTCAATATAGAATTTAGAACTAATGTAATGATTTAGAGTGTCAGTTTTACAGTATTAACCCATTTCTCATATGTAAAGGTAAAGAATTTTCATGTCTGATACAGATAGTCTGTATAAGCAACATCTGTCAGCCAGCACATGGTTATGCTGTAACCAAGCTCTGAAAATAGAAATATATTGTAAAATATGGCTAAATTAGGCTTTGAGTACTTCAGACTTGGAATCAGAGACTATAGAAGAATTTTCATAGTAGTTTGTAGAGATTCAAAAAAGAAAAAAGAGAAAAAGCATAAAATATTGTAGCAAGGTATAACATTAGTTTACCACCCTAAAATTAAGCTCTCTGGCAGCTTTCCCACTTGACATAGTTGAGAACCTGGAATTAAATTTAAAAGGCCTCAAGATAGCCAGAATAAACAAGTCCAGGCTGAAGACCATGTACATAAAATAGCCAGTTGATCCCTCTCCAAGTTTGTTTGCTTTTACTTTGATAATTGAGACAGGTTGATGATGTGGTTTCCAAACATTCATGCTTCAGAGAATTAAAAGAGGAAATGTGGGGGGAGGGGATGCCAATAACAGAAATAGGCATTACTGAAGCCCATCGAAAGGTGTAGTTTATAGGGAAGGAAGAAGTGACATAAGAGGAAAAGCAACATTAAAAACTGGAAAGAGGCCATTTAATGTAACCACACTTAATATAAAATTATACACTTTAATGCTGTTGTTTCTCATAATCAATTTATGACTGAGTCCTCAAAAAACAGGTTAAATTATGTTTAATTTTTATTTAAGACAGCGAAATTTAGAGTAGATTTTATATCAGTTTCCATCCAAAACAGTTAATAATTAATGTGTTAAATAATCTCTGAACTACTTATAAAGTTAGGCTATTCTGAATGGTTCTATGTAATACATATTTTCACTTTGGTGCTAATTTTAGTACCAAAAGTGCTGTAGCACTTTCACAGTAGTGAAGGTCGACTCCAGGGCTCAGGTAGCTTGGGGCTGGACATTGTTCTGACCTCTTCCTTGCAAAAATATACATCCAGTTCAGTTGTTTTTCCTAGTAGAACACAATTTTGTTTTATAATAGATAATTACTGAAAACCTAGAATTTGCTTTATTTAAATTTCTCCTGCTGTACCAAAATTTTCCCCATTATTACTACTTCTACTTTAGTTGCTCAGTCATGTCCAACTGTATGCGACCCCATGGGCTGTAGCCTACCAGGTTCCTCTGTTCATGGGATTTTCCAGGCAAGAGTACTGGAATAGGTTGCCATTTCCTTCGCCAGGGGATCTTCCTGACCTTACCGTCTGAGCCACTAGGGAAGCCCAGGTCTTATTTAACAGCCTTATTTATTTTCTTATTGTCTTATTTAACAGTCTTATTTATTTTCTTATGGAACTCTTAATTATATGAGAGATCTTTTACCATTTTCTCTTCCCAGGGCCTTTCTCTTGTTGAATATAGCCACTTTGAGCTGCCAGGATGAGCTGATAGAGCCTACTTTTTGTTCTCAATCAGAAAAATTCACAGGTAGCAACGTAGATGGGTAAGAGGGTAGATAAATAGATTGGCTCTCTTTGCAACCCCATGCACTGTAGCCTACCAGACTCCTCGGTCTATGGAATTTTCCAGGCAAGAATACTGGAGTGGGTTGCCATTTCCTTCTCCAGGGGATCTTTCCGACCCAGGGATCGAACCTGGGTCTTCTGCATTGTAGGCAGACGCTTTACCGTCTGAGCTACCAGGAAAGCCCCATAAGACTAATTAGATAGTAGATAATGGACAGATAACACTGACTATTTTGCTGTGTGATGAAGGTACATGTTTTTTGTCCTAAAAGAATACACCCCATGTAGTTGAAGAGTCTAATATGATGAATGCTGAAACTATTCTGTGAGTTTCAAACAGTGTGAGCACATATATAATTAAAAACCATGAGTTTTAGATTATAGGAACTGAGAAAAGAGAGATGAGCATAGGTGAAGTCATAAGAGGAGGCTTACTGAATGAATGTGAGTTGCACTGGGCCTTTAAGGAACAGAAGAATTTGGAAAATGTAGAGGAATGAAGAAGGAAGGCATTTCAACTTGTTTGAAGAAGTAGGCAAATGAATGGAGGCAAAAATAAATATATGGGATTTTTTTTTTTTTTTTTTTTTGGCTGCACAGCATGTTGAGGTCTTAGTTCCGCAACTCGAGATCCCTGCAATGGAAGCACAGTCTTAACCACTGGACTGCCAGGGAAGTCCCATGTGAGAGGGATTAAAGGTACAAATGATATTAGATATATATGGTGGAGCTTGATATAGAGGATAGTGTTAGATGAGAGGATTTAGATTTTAATATCAGAGATGAGACCTCATAGCTTCTTGGGTAGAGACAGTAGTATAATAAATGTAAGTCTAGTTGAAATTCAGGTGCATAGACGATTAACTTTCCATTGCGAACTGTATTCATTTCACCTCTCTCTAGGATAGAAGGAGGAGGTAGATTCAGAAAGTAAGAAGGGACATGAAAATGGAACCAGTGGGAGGGCTATCTTAGGCACGTCAGTGCTTTGACACTGAAACCTGAAGTGGGGGAAGTGTAGACTCTTTTTAAAAAAATCTGTTTAAAAAAGAAAAAAATAAAAAACGCAAAACCTGTGGGCTCTCTTTCCCAAAATATACAAGTGCATTAAAAATCTGCATATAATTTCAGGTGGTATACAGACTGTAAGGTAAAGATCCATGTATTAAACTAAGTTCTTTCAGGAATAGAATTGTCTCTTCCGTCTTTGTATCCCTAACATTTGATGAATAAATGAGTACCTTTATACTTGCCTTTTCTTCCACCTGAAATGCTTTCCTTATCTGCCAGAGAAACCGTCTCTGGAAGTTTCTCTAATACCATCCCTCACGAAAAAGTTTAGATGCTTCTTTCTCTGTGCTCTGTGGCTCTGACCTTGTTTTATAGTAAGAGCTGCCTGTTGTTAAGCTCCTGTCCTGTATCAGATACTCTACCCATTGCCCTTCCCCCTGACTTTTTTTTGTTTTTTGCTGCTTTTTCTTATAATTTCTTTGAAGGAGATATTTTTATTTCTATTTTACAGATGAGGAAATGTATGCCAAGGCCTCAGAGTGAATGGAACAAAGATTTGGACTTAATTATTAAATTGGTTTTCATTTTTATTTAAATGTCTGTTTCTCCCTCTGTTCAAAACTCTCAGTTGCAGAGACCTTCTTCCAATCATTTTTCTGTCTCCAGGGTTTAGAACATTGTCTGGCATTTTGGTTTAAAGAATATATGTGAGCAAATGAATATGTATAAAATTATCCCTTTTCTCTTAATTTTAAGGAAATTAAAATTCTGATTTTTTTGCCTAAAGATTATAAAATCTTCTAGGATAGGAATTTATATTTTATTTTTTGGTGTCTTCAGTAGGAAATAACACCTACCAGGCACAGCGTGAACCCTCAGTAAACATTTGTTGATTTAACTGATAATGTACTAAAATATTTTTAAAAAAAGCAGCCATTGTTCAAATGTAAACTGGTGAGATTAATGAATTCATTATGTAAGTATGTAAGTACCCTACTACAGGATATAGAGCTTACTGTTGAGCCTCATTTACCCTAGACAGTATGCTTGGGTCTAAGTTGTCTTGATTTAGGAAGACAATCAATTTTTTTTAATTCAAGATATAGATAGTAATTGACTTATTTTTATATTGTGAGTATTCATTTGTTTATATATTCTAAATACAGTTGAATATTTTTAAATTCTAGGTCATCTGAAACTTCTCCCTGGCTTTTTTATTAGATAGAAATTTTTATTTCTCTTTTTTGAATGGGATTATTTTGGTTTATTCTTTTCATAATGGAAATTTACATGACTGGAGGAATACAGTGATTTTAGATTTATTATTTTTTAAGAAACTAGAATGAGATAAAATATAAAATATATCTCATAAATTTTCAGAATCTATGTTTTGGGCATACCTGAGATTTGGTTATCTATTAGGTTTATGAAAAATCTTGCATTGTGTCACTTGGCCTGAAATTCAGTTCTAGTGTAGACTCTGTTTATGATTGCTGATTTGAGATTAAGAGATATATTATTTATATTTACATCATAACCTTTCTAACACTTAACAGGTGTATAAAGGGAAGTGAAAGTGGTGTATAGATAGGGGTAAAGCAGGAGAGTATTGCCATTTTAGCCACAAGTCACCTACCAGAAAGTGGTAGATTTAGTATTTATAACCATATTTCCTAGGGTTTGTTTTTTCCTACTCTATCACAGTTAGATTACCATAGGTGAGGGTTTAAAGTTTAAACTAGTTTCAAATAAATATCAAATTCATCAGGACAGCATTTTAAATGTTAAATTGGTTTGTATTTATCTCTGATAACTTTAAGCTTTATGGTATATGCTTCATTTTTGCTTAGGTAAATATGCTGAAGATATATTTGGAGAATTATTCAATGAAGCACATAGTTTTTCCTTCAGAGTTAACTCATTACAAGAACGTGTGGACCGTTTATCTGTCAGTGTTACACAGCTTGATCCTAAAGAAGAAGAATGTAAGTTTATGCATATTTTCTTTCACATGTATGTTTTTGGTTAGGTAGGATGAGTGATATATATAAGAACAGTATTATACATGAATTTATTAAAAAACAAAAACAACTGGGAGAAATGTGCTTCAGTTAATCAAAGACACACACACAAAAAACGTGAATTTACTACAAATCTTTTTTACCCACGACCTTTGTTGTACTTGTTGTAATAGACTGGTGGCTTATCTATAAATGCCATTAGCATGACTTACCTGAGTTGTCTACTCTCTTTTTCTTCTTTTTGTATATTAAATAGCTCTTCGTTTTTTGACATAAAATTTTTTTAAGCCAGACTTTTCTTCCATTTTCTTTCTCCCTTATAATGTTTATTTCTTTATTTATGACTGTGCTGGGTCTTCACTGCATGTGGTGGAGGCTTCTCATTGCAGTAGTTTCTCTTGTGGCAGAGCACATGCTTTAGGCATGCAGGCTTTAGTGATTGTGACCTGTGGGCTCAGTATCACCCTTTTAATTTATTTGTATACTTTTGTCTTAAAATAAAAATTATTTGAAAATTATCTGCAATTCTTAGGTTTGATTTTTTTTTTTAAGAATGAAATTCCTTTTAATATGCTTTTATATGTGCATATTGCTAAGTCACCAGAATCTGATCTGGTTATTTAAATGTTACTTCCCATTTTAAATGAACATTCCCTCCCCTCCAAAAAAAAAACCAAAACCCTAAATTGCTAATTTACAGGCCAAAAATGTTCTATACTGAGATATTAAGCTAGGGATATCAGGCTTAAAAAAATCACATTACATGCTAAAATAATGGTAAAAACTTTAGTGGTAAAATATTTCATGCATTGATAGAGTATACTGAATGTTGTTGTTTCTCAAATGGCTCTTTTTTTGTTTGTTTGTTTTTCTACCAAGAGAAATGAAATTATTAAGAACATAATTTTTGCTTATCTACCGTAGAGAATTATAATTGTAAGTTATTTATCTCTAAACTTGAGCAATAAGAATATTAAAGGATATCACTGGAAAACTCAAAAGGTAGTTTTGCTACCTTTTATATAGCAAATATATATAATGATGTTTTAGTGATTGAACCAACAATTTTTGACATAACCTAATTTAATGCCTAAACAAGGAGAGGTGAATGCTTCCTATGCCAAGTGTCCTCTGCATGCAAAGATATAAACTCACAAGTCTAGATATGAGAAAAAAACCAAGACAGTACTTTAAAAACAAACGAAAACTTTATTGAGGTATATTTCATATACCCTACAATTAACTCTTGTAAAGTTAAAGTGTATGATTCAGTGGTATTTAGTATTTTCACTGTAACGTGACTATCACCACAGTCGGTTTTAGAACATTCTCCTTACTCCAAACAGAAACCCTATATCTAGTGGAGTTACTTCTCATCTCCCCTTCTCCCTGGCCTCTAGCAATCACTGTCTACCTTCTATCTCTTTGGATTTGCCTATTTTAGACATTTTATGTAAATGGAGTCTTATAGCATATGATTTTCTGTGACTGGCTTCTTTCATTTCTTAGCATAATGTTTTCAGTACTGGTTCATTTCATAGAATGTATTGACATTTCCCTGATGACTAATGATGTTGAGCATCTTTTCATGGCTTATAAGCTATTTAGAGACAAGTCACCCAGCAAGAAAGTGGTGGATAGGATTAAAACCAGGGTTTTCATCCTAGTTACTCTGAGTGAAGTGGACCAAGTGCACAATTTTGAGAGACTGTACAAACAGGGAGTGGATTGTTGGCATTTGGGTGACATGAAATGAGGGAAAGTCAGTCTGGTCATTCCAGATCTTTCTTTTGTCCGGGATATTAGATGTCTGTCTCATACCTCTTGTTTTTAAATGTTAACAACTGCAACTAGTTCAGTTAAAAACAAGTAAAACAAAAATGATTCTGTTTGTGCAAAGGGCTGGATCTGGACTTTACATTGTACCAGAAGTCTTATGACAGAATTTGTCAATAGATAGTTAGTGTGTGCTTG
This sequence comes from Oryx dammah, assembly GCF_014754425.2. Classification (NCBI taxonomy): domain Eukaryota; kingdom Metazoa; phylum Chordata; class Mammalia; order Artiodactyla; family Bovidae; genus Oryx; species Oryx dammah. The sequence goes on from NW_024070188.1 coordinate 27,594,444, forward strand.
TTCCTTTAATAAAACTAGAGTCAAATGTAATTCACAGTGATGTATAAATGTAAAAAAAAATTAATAAAAAAATACTGATCTGATTTTTTAAGAAAACAGGGTTTAAATGATTTACTAGTCATTTGTGTATCTTCTTTTGGAAAACTGTTCAGATCCTTCTCCTATTTTTAATTTGGATTATTTTTCCTTTTATTGTTGAGTTATGCAAATTCTATACATATATATTCTGGATCCAAGTCCCAAATCTTATGATTTGGAAAGATTGTCTCTCATTCTCTGGTTATTTTTTTCTTGGTGGTATCCTTTGAAACTTGTTTGTGTATATTAGTTACACATCATGAAACTCTTGAAATAAAAATCACTGCTAATATTTAAAAAGATTTTATGGCCATACTTTCAAATATATAATTTGTATTCAAAATTTATTTTTTAAATAATTTAAATATGTAAGTTACAAGTGCTTTTCATCTAAAATATATACAAGCAGCTTTTTTATGTAACAGAAATAAAAATTAACATTAAGGTTCAAAATATTGTTAAATTTTAAGATATTTTAGCATTCCCATTAAAATTGAAAATGAAAATATAGATACTAGTAAATAAGATAGTTTTAAGTGTTTAAAAAAATTCTTAATGTGCCAACAACTATCAGAATTATTTAGTTTCCTTTAAAATTATATGGAGCATGGGGGAAGAATTCAGAATCATAAAGCTGAACTACTTAATTTGAAATTGTCTTGGGGATGTTGGATAGAGGAATTTTCAAAGTTATTTAACCTATATTTTCTAACTCCATTAAAGTTCAAATAAAATAACATTGTGAGTAGAATAATAAATTACAGAATGTAACATAAGTATTTTGGGTTTTTTAATTACCATTAAATAGTAACAGAGCTATCATAATAATTTAGAACAGGTAAAAAACTGAGTTTTAAACAAAGATCTGTACAATTATATTTGGTTCAATATGTTCACAGACATTTTGCTGACTTGCTGTGTTATATAACACTAAGTAATATGTCATTGTTGGCACCTGCAAGGGGCTTTGGCACATTGGTCTGTTAACAAATGAGAGAAACGATAATTAAGAGGAACCAAAGAATGAAAAGTGCTTATTACTTTACATGTTCCTCATATTCTTGACTAAGAAAGTTTTGGGGGATTAAACACTAGGTTTTATATTTAATAGTTAATAAGTGAGATAGGATAGAGGCAAGAATTGGTTCATTTTGATTGTAGAAAACAGAGGCCACTTCTGACATGAGCCAGAGGAACAGTATATGGTATTGTGGCAAAGAGATTAGCCTCAAAGGCAGACAGATCTGCGTTTTCTGTTCTGGCTCTACTGTTTATTAACCAATTTCTCTTGGCCCAGTTATGTAATATTTTCTATTTTTATATGTCTACAAATGACATAATAATTCCTGTCTCATTAAGTTATTATAAAGGTTAAGTAAAAATTAGTGAAAACATCTACCACTATAGTTTGTACTCATTAAATATCTCTTATACTACTCCTTAGTGATAGTGGAAACAATTTTTTTCCTTCTTTGAATTTTATTTTGTTGTTTTTAAGTGTGTTACAAGTCAGGTAGCAGTAGAATTGCTGGGGATGCAGTCATATTGTGGCTGTTGCACAGCCAGCCTTACTGCTTCACTTACTTCAAAGATCCAAGCATTTGTGTTGAGTGTATTTTATTGGTGAGGATGAAAGAGTACTATTTTAGGGAGAAAAATAATTTAGGACTTGTTGTGATTATTCAGTACTGACCTTTTTATGGCATAAAGCGTTTATCATACTAAAAACCATATGCAAATATGTATATTTCAATATAAAGTCACCTAATTTTTTAATATCAAGAAATCACTCTAAGAGTTAAGAATCTAGTATTTTGGCACATTTTTATTTAAACATGCTGAACAGTCCAAAAGAAGATGAGTAAATGAAGTTATTTTAAATCCTCATATGTATCACTCACTTACTAGAGATACTGTAAGTAATAAATTGTGTTACTTACTAGAGGTACTAATGTATAAGACAGCTTCAGTCTTTAAGAACTTGTAGTTAATTGGAGATCTTTATAGTACAAGATAAAAGAAAAGTGAAACAAGCAATAATACAGATTGCCCAGTACTTGAAAATTTCATTTTCTTTACAGTAGATTTGTTTTAACTTTATAGTCCATGTTATAATATTTATAATCTCTATAGCATAGAGGGCAATACTGTATTTAGCCCAGAATGCCACTAATAGTGAAGTAACTCCTTCAGTGTTATTGGTATAAGCTAAATAAAAGTAATAAAGGAAGATGGAAAAAAGATTATAGAAAAAAAGAGGAAAATGTAGGTTGCTGGGGGCTAGTATGGTAAGTAAAGAAAAGAAAAAGATGTGTTGATGGAAAATGAAAAATGTGCTTCAGGTGTCATTAGAGCTTTCTGAGCCTTAGGAATCAGAGGTTGCATTAAAGCCCATCTAAATGCTTTTGAACTGTGGTGTTGGAGGAGACTCTTGAGAGTCCCTTGGACTGCAGGGAGATCCAACCAGTCCATTCTGAAGGAGATCAGCCCTGGGATTTCTTTGGAAGGAATGATGCTGAAGCTGAAACTCCAGTACTTTGGCCACCTCATGCAAAGAGTTGACTTATTGGAAGACTGTGATGCTGGGAGGGATTGGGGGCAAGAGGAGAAGGGGACAACAGAGGATGAGATGGCTGGATGGCATCACTGACTCGATGGACGTGACTCTGAGTGAACTGCGGAAGTTGGTGATGGACAGGGAGACCTGGCGTGCTGCGATTCATGGGGTTGCAAAGAATCAGACACAACTGAGCGACTGAACTGAACTGAATTGGGAAAATAAAGCACAAAATGATTTGTGATGTAATGATAAGAGCATTTATTTTAAAAATGTGATTCCTGATTCATAAGCCACTACAGTCACAGCCTTTTGACTTTTAAACAAATGCAGTGCATGAATTTGTCCTTATGTTAAATCATGTTAGTAAAATAAAATGATATATGTTGGATTTTTGTTTTAGTATCTTTGCAAGATATAACAATGAGAAAAGCCTTCCGAAGTTCTACAATTCAAGATCAGCAGCTTTTTGACCGCAAGACTTTGCCTATTCCATTACAAGAGACATATGATGTTTGTGAACAGCCTCCACCTCTCAATATACTCACTCCTTACAGGTCAGTAGGCTAATAAATAAGAAGGCTGGTTACTTATCTCAGACTTCAAGTTCAAAGAGGTCTAACCTTAAATGCTAAATCCCCAAACATTTTTTTATTTCACTGGATTCCTGACCGGTGCAGAGACCCCTCCATAGCCAACACCTTTAGAAAACCTTTGCTTTATTCACTAGGTGAGTTCCTAGGATTCTGGCATACAAATCAAAGGAGTTGTTTTGCCAAATATTTTTAAGAAAAGCCAATGGCAGATATTAATCTAAAGGGACAAGGAGTTGTTACTGTCTTTTTAATTTAATTTCTAATTTGATGGGAAACAAAAAATAAATAGTTCAAAATCTCACCACATTAATAAAATAAATATCATTTTTTCTTGTTCTTATCTACTCTTTATCTGTATGCATCATATTTCTGTGTAATGACTATGTAGTATCTGTTTTTAATTTTTTTTGCCATTTAAAAAAATGTAGAGTTATTCAGCCTTTCTTTGAGTCTTTCACATAAATTGTTAAATGAGGAATTTAAGAGGTACAACACATATCTGAAATGAAATGGTATTTGGATAGTTATTTGAAACTATGTCAGTATGCAAGTCATTGGATATAACTATTACTATTAGAATGACTATTTGGTGACTTTTTTTTCTGTTTGATAAGTAAGAAACCCTGTATAGTTTCTCTATTCTGTTATCCTTTCAGGCTTTTATCTTTGGCAGAATCATTTATAATTATTGAAATTTCCCACAGGAATTATAGAAAACTTTGTATTCAGTAGAAGTTAGGGATGAAAATTGTCCAGTTGTACTTTAAATTATTAACACAAACTCTGCAAAACTTCTGGTTTTCCATTTTCCTTAGTTTCCTGTCTGATTTATGAGAAATGTTCTATTGGTGCATATTGTGATTTACTTTGCCAGTATTTTTACACATGCTATATTTTCTTAATGTAAGAAGAAACAATTTTAGTAAAATAATTTCTATTCTGATTGCCTCTCTTTAAGTCTCACTAATGTATATTTTCATTGATATTTTATATTTCAGAGATGATGGTAAAGAAGGTTTGAAGTTTTATACCAATCCTTCATATTTCTTTGATCTTTGGAAAGAAAAAATGTTACAGGATACAGAGGATAAGAGGAAGGAAAAGAGGAAGCAGAAGGTATTACAAGAAATTCAGAAAATTGAAGTTAGTTTTCATGTATTTGTGTTTTGTTGCATATGTGGAACCTTATTAATTCTGTATTTTGACAAGTTTTATTTTATTTGGTCCATATAGTAACCACACAGAAAGATCACAGTCGAGTGGGGTGAAAATATGGTGTGATAAGTGTGCTAACAGAGGTATGCATGGAGAGTTTGAGTAGCACAAAATAGCACCAGCTTTAGACAGGGTGGGCCTGATAAACACTTCAACAAATCTTGTAATGAATCTTAAAAAGAACAAATAAGAATTAAGTGGACCAGGGAAGAGAAAGGCATTCTACTGAAAAAGAACAAAGGAACATTGTACAGATATTGGTAAAGTAGATTAGTTAATATTATCTTACCACAGAGCATATCCTAAATGCCCTGAAAAAGTTATAACATGTTATCTGTCTGCTGTATTGTCATTTTCTGTTTCCTGATGAAATTCACTTGGATCTGTTTATTCCATATTAATGATAACTAGAAATATAAATGAAAGAAGCAAAGTTGGATTTAGGCAGAATTATGAAGGAGGAGCCTGGTAGGCTGCCGTCCATGGGGTCGCTAAGAGTCAGACATGACGAGCGACTTCACTTTCTCTTTTCACCTTCATGCATTGGAGAAGGAAATGGCAACCCACTCCAGTGTTCTTGCCTGGAGAATCCCAGGGACAGGGGAGCCTGTTGGGCTGCTGTCTATGGGGTCGCATAGAGTCGGACATGACTGAAGCGACTTCGCAGCTGCAGCAGCATGAAGGTGGCAAAGTTTGTCTTTATCATCCCTCTGTTTCTCCTGTAGCTACTTCTGCTTTCCCTGCACTACCCCATAATGCCTGCATGTGATTATTTTCTGCACTAGACAGTGTATCAGTGTTCTAGCCAGAATTTTGCAAACTGGTGACTGGTAGCCCAGGCTAGGCTTGCAAGCAGTTTTGTTTGACAAACACAGTGGTTTTTAAATTTTTGAACTGAAATCCCTTAGATAGCCATGCCCATCTAGTTCCCTGCAGGCCTCATCTTATATCTGACAGTTACCATTCAAATATGTTACCTGCTTGACCCCTTTGACATTTGATTTTTTGTATCTTTCCTTTCTATACTTTTTCTCCCACAGTTTGAGTCACTTTTTGTTTTAATCAAATACCCTATTTTCTGTTGAGTGACACGGTTATTATGGTTTAATTGGGTAATTGGATTTTTTTTCTAATGTATTGGCTAGCTAATTAGTCGCTTCTCAGATCACATAACCTTAGTACTAATTTCCAGTTTGGGCTGGAAAAATTAATGGTAGAAATTTCACTCATTATTTCAAAAACTAATAGATGAGGGAGCAGAGTTGACAAATCTTTTTTCATCTGAAAGGACTTTCTGACCTCAAGTTTTATTCCTCAAATACACTGTTTTTATCTGATATATCAATTCCAATAGAGGTTAAAAAAGCATTAGAAAATGGGTTTACAAGCAAACTCCTAATATTTAACTCTGAATGTACAAATGAACTGTCTCTGTTGTTATTTTTACTATACTATGATGAGTTGCTTTTTCAATATTGATATTATAATTCTATTTTGATTGTTTTAACCTCTTTTAAAAAACATAGAACTTCAGCATTTGGCTTTGTTTCAATACATCTGTTATAGCAGAAAAATCTAGATCGTCCTCATGAACCAGAAAAAGTGCCAAGAGCACCTCATGACAGGCGGAGAGAATGGCAGAAGCTGGCCCAAGGTCCAGAGCTGGCTGAAGATGATGCTAATCTCTTACATAAGCATATTGAAGTTGCTAATGGCCCAGCCTCTCATTTTGAAACAAGGTTTCTTTTCTTTTGTTTGTTTTTTAACAAAATTAATGATAAAACACTGGCTTTATTTATAGTATCTATGTGTCTAAGTCTTAGGTCCTGAACTGTTGAATTGATAGACACAGTTCTATAAGTATTGAGATGATTTGGAAAGCCTAACCCCTGTGAGCCTACTGAAGTCTGATCTTGGGCAGGTCATTTTCATACCTGGATTTCAGTTTCGTCATCTGTAGAAAGAAGTGGTTGAAGCAGATGATCTTTCGCTTTATTTTAACTTTCATATAAAGTCTCAGGTCCTTCTCAGTAGTTCAGGCCAAGTCTGTTAAAATTTCATAACAGAGTAATGGGGGTCTGGATTTTTTTTGATGTATTATTGATTCACTATATATAAAATAAGAGTTGAGAAGGGGTTATATTTTGTTCTTTTTCTTTCCCCTGATTTCCTTTCTATGTCACATTTTCTACCTCAGATATATCAGGGCTTTCAAACAAAATCACTCATCCCCTTTTGCAGAAATATACAATAGGTCCTTCTCCTTTCTCAATAGCCAAGGTCCCTATCTAACTAACATGCAACCCTAACAAACATTATACTAGTATCTCTCTGTGAAGAGATTTGTGTACAGTTGATTTTAGTTATTATTATATATCTTCTAGTTATTGATTTTTTTCAATGGAAAAAGCACTTGAGACTTTCTTTTGAATAATACCTATAAATTATTGGGTCATAAATGTAAATTATCTTGTTCTATTTTAAGAGTAATATACATGATACTGTCTATGTACAGTACTGAAAGAAAGAGGCTGAAAGAATTGATTTTTTAAATTAACAACCGATAGACAAATATCTGTTTCTAATCCCTATTAAGTAATTGAGATATTGCTGACCCAGTAGTGTGAATATAATCATTTCTAACTTGATTTATACACATCTTTTAAATCCAGCTTTGTCCACAGAGTGTACTATAGTCAGTAAATGTTTATAAATCTTCACATGCCCAAAGTATCTAAAATTTTGCTTGAATCTGTTTTAAGTCACATGTTATGTTACTCAGCTATTTTCTGAGTACTCTAACACCTTTGAAAACATGAAAAAGACAAAAACGGTGTAGTTAGGGACCTCTGTGCCACTAGCATCATTGAGACCTATCTCCCCTGGGCACAAGACGTTTGGAAGTCATTTAGGTTTAAAAGAACAGCAGGTTATTCTGGTGTATAACATGTTCATATTCTAGGCTTTTGTCATTAATATCTTATTAAGAAACTAAATAGAGGCAGATAGCTTTGAACATAATTTGCCTAAAAGTTAACTATTGTCTTGTTTATCAGATTATGAATGTAACACTTTTTACCTTTGTGAGCTGTTAGTATTATATTGTAAAGGAATAAAATAACTGAAGGTCATCATAATAACTTGAATCAGCAAGGAAAGGTTGCATTATGAGCAGCATTCTGTGTTTTAAAAGCAGGATAAATTTCTGAAAGAAGTGTCCTAAAAGTAGTTAAAATATTGGCATTCAAAGGATAAACCTTAAATATCTCATGTAAAACACTTTATTTCAGCAATAATTCAAGAAAGATACACTAATTTATTATTTTTTTCTAGACCTCAGACATACGTGGATCATATGGATGGATCTTACTCACTTTCTGCCTTGCCATTTAGTCAGATGAGTGAGCTCCTGACTAGAGCTGAGGAAAGGGTCTTAGTCAGACCACATGAACCTCCTCCACCTCCACCAATGCATGGAGCAGGAGATGCAAAATCCATCCCCACCTGTATCAGGTATGTCAGAACAAGCACATGATGTGTTTATCACAGGTGCTGGTAGCCTTTTTCTTTAAGGCCCTTGTAATAAGTATTTTCGGCCTTAGGAAATATGGCTTCTGTCACAGCTGCTCAACTCTGACATTGATGAATGGAAGCAGCCATGGACTGTACATAAACAAATGAATACGTTTGTGTTTCAACAAAGTTTTGTTTACAAAAACAGGGATTAGTAAAGATTTGGCCCATGGGATGTAATTTGCCAGTCTCTGATAAGAGCTCACACATTCTCTTGGGAAAATTTAGCTAATGATCATTTAAAGATAAATGTGTTTTGTTTTATTGTAGCTTTGTTCTCAAGCACATGATGTGCAGTATATTAATAAAAATAAGAATTTTGGGTATGTGGTTAAGGACAAAGAAATGGGAACCAAAGATTTAATTATAAATGTTAATTTGATGTTGGGGAAATAACTCTTAAGAATTTGAGAGAGAATAAGCAATTGCTCCTAATAATCTTTTAGTAAAGCTTTTTGAAGTTTAATTTTGTCCAGTGTCGCCCACATTACAATTTTTTAATAGAGAATTAGAAATCAGCTTTACAATTTTCAGTTAAAAAAAAATCAAGTTTATATCACATACTCATTTGATGTTCCATCCTTAGGAAGGAAGAGGAACAACATTTTCCTTTGTGGTTTGTAATTAGTTGTTGTTGATTTAAATGAAATGACATATGATGAGTCTTAATAGCTTCAGTATGAATACAGTATTGTTTGGGCCATAGGTATTGCTACAAATGTTGTAGTATGACAAATATTGAGCCATTATGAAGACTCATATTACAGTATAAAATTGAGCATTTTATTTATCAAAGTAAGTATAAAATGCTTATAGATATGAAAGTTGTGTGAGCAGATGAGTCCATTTAGAATATTAGAAATCACAGCACCATGTATTAATTTTCTTATTGGTGTACTTTTGGTTTTCATTTCATTCTAAATATTGATGAAGAATTTTTAATTTTTATAGGAACATGTTAATGCATCTACCTTGATATAATTACTGGTAGCCATTTATATTTTGTGTGGTTTGTCATTTCTCTTTAAATAACTTGCTAGGATCTCTTTTTCATTTCAGTTCTGCTACAGGTTTGATAGAAAATCGTCCTCAGTCACCAGCTACAGGCAGGACACCTGTGTTTGTGAGCCCCACCCCCCCACCTCCTCCACCACCTCTTCCATCTGCCTTGTCAACTTCTTCATTAAGAGCTTTGATGACCTCAACTCCTCCCCCACCAGTACCACCCCCACCTCCACCTCCAGCCACTGCTTTGCAAGCTCCAGCAGTACCACCACCTCCAGCTCCTCTTCAGATTGCCCCTGGAGTTCTTCACCCAGCTCCTCCTCCAATTGCACCTCCTCTAGTACAGCCCTCTCCACCAGTAGCTAGAGCTACCCCAGTATGCGAGACTGTACCAGTTCATCCACTCCCACAAGGAGAAGTCCAGGGGCTGCCTCCACCCCCACCACCGCCTCCTTTGCCTCCACCTGGCATTCGACCATCATCACCTGTCACAGTTGCAGCTCTTGCTCATCCTCCCTCTGGGCTACATCCAACTCCATCTACTGCCCCAGGTCCCCATGTTCCATTAATGCCTCCATCTCCTCCATCACAAGTTACACCTGCTTCTGAGCCAAAGCGTCATCCATCAACCCTACCAGTAATCAGTGATGCCAGAAGTGTACTTCTGGAAGCAATACGAAAAGGTAATTTTCTCAAGAGCCTTTAAAAGCATTGCAATAGTAGCATTGAGAACCTTTCTGAATATTTGAGACTGTAATGTTTTCTTCATTTGTAAAATTTTAGATGATCATGTTTTTCGCACAAATAGCCTTTAGAAACTAGAGCTATGGTCAGTTTATATTTTAAGTAATTTTCAAGAAAATTTATCACATTAATCATTTTATCTTCATACTTAGTAGGGAATCTTAAATGTTTAGGTAATGAATGGGAAATTTTAAATATCAGACTTAAATGTTATAGAAAATTTAGTTAAAACTCTTTGTATTATACTTAATATGTATACTAACTACTTTAAAAATGGTATTTTCTTCAGTGTTAAGGCTGTCCATTTGGTGTATAAGTGACACTTGCTTTACTAGTACCTGGAAAGGATTTAGGTTCCTAACTTAGTAACAAAGGAATGACATGTCATACTATATGCCAGACACTAACAGTATAGAATGAATAATAGTGCCTTTCTCTCAAGTACTGGGGAGAATAAAGACACAGAAAATATGCTCAGCATTGTTTAATTATTTGACCATAGAGGTAAATAACAAACAAAAAAATGTATCACCTGGTTAACTTTAGGTGATGGTGAGTAGGGAAGCACAATAGACTG